>NW_020837998.1:1354088-1476217 GCF_003676395.1 Aethalodelphis obliquidens | reverse complement strand
ATATATATATATATATATATATATATATATATATATATATATATACAGCACCAAGAGTGAACTCTACTGTGAACTATGGACTTTAGTTAACACCATATCAATATTGGCTCATCAGTTGTAACAAATATACCTCGCTAATGTAAGATGTTAATAAGGGGTGAAATTTGGGGATAAAGAGTAAAAGGAGTAGAGTAGAACTCTCTGTACTTTTATCTTATTTTTTTTCTGTAAAAGTAAAACTTCTCAATCAAAATAAGGTCTCAACTAGAAAAAGAAAACTAAATGGATTCATGTTCTCCCATGTTTCTATCAGCTTATTTTGTTTCTAATCTGTCTTGAGTCATCACAACTTGTTATTTCTTTACCTACCTTCAGTAATAGGGTTAAGCATACATGGAATGGCACTTTCCAACTCAGATAAAATAAATGTGGTGTTGAAAGTGGGGTCTTCCAGGGGGCTACCTGATAGGTCAAATAATGGTAATTCTCTGAGAATGGTGCTATAATGTAGCTCCAACCTAGTTCCGCTCCCTCCAGTGACTACCAGGTTGCTGATTTTTACCATGGTTGTAGGCTGTTGATTTTTATTTTTATTTTTTTTGTGGTACATGGGCCTCTCACTGCTGTGGCCCCTCCCAATGCAGAGCACAGGTTCCGGGCGCACAGGCTCAGTGGCCATGGCTCACGGCCTCAGCGGCCATGGCTCATGGGCCCAGCCATTCCGCGGCATGTGGGATCCTCCCGGACTGGGGCACGAACCCGTGTCCCCTGCAATGGCAAGTGGACTCCCAACCACTGCGCTACCAGGGATGACCTAGGCTGTTGGTTTTTAAGACCACCATGGAGCTGGAAAAAATCAATGAAAATAAGACAAGTTAAAACACTACATAGGGATTCCCTGGTGGTGCAGTTGTTGAGAGTCCACCTGCTGAGGCAGGGGACATGGGTTCATGCCCCAGACTGGGAAGATCCCACATGCCGCGGAGTGGCTGGACCCGTGAGCCATGGCCGCTAAGCCTGCGCATCCAGAACCTGTGCCCTGCAATGGGAGAGGCCACAACAGTGAGAGGCCCGCGTACCACAAAACAAAACAAAACAAAACAAAAAAACACCACATAGGCTGCCGTACTTACCAATATTGAACTTTTTTCTTGAATAAGTGCTTTCCAGAATACTCCAAGACTTTGGTTAATTTCTAGTGTCCTCAGAATGTTAATTGTGATTATTATTTTCCAATTTTCTTAGTGTTTTTATGGAAGGGAATTTAACAAGCTTCTTACTCTATCACTTTCTGTGCTGTCACTTCCTGAAGTACCCTTTGAATCCTGAAAGAATACAAAATATATCATCAAAATATTTTTAAAATATTTCTGGTTAGAAAATTATCAATCCCAAATGATTAATTAATTGTAAAAATAATAACAGTCATCAATCACGACTCTAACTTTTCTAAGTTTCAAAGTTTAAATATTCTTAGCACTATCGAAAATTTGGGTAAACCCTTTCTGAATTCCAGCCATTTGAGAAAGAACATATGAGGATCAATATATCATTTTTATTATTCTGGAAAATAGTGTTGGAGGATATCTTTAAGTCTAGAGACAATTATGGATTCTCACAACTAACTATAAAGAGATTAAAATCTGCAAGGCAGTTGCCTGAAAAATCACCCAGTTGACAAATACATTCACCCATAGAACAAAGAGTACAAGATAGTCAAAGAGAGAATACACTGACTTTTCAATATCAAGATTCTGTTTCCTGAGCAGTATGTCCTAATACATATTTTTGTTCCAGATTGCACAAATGTCTTGTCCTACCATAGGGAGAAGTAAGTGAGGGAGAGAGAGAGACTGAAAGTTTTCACTCCAATACTAATCTGTTGTGTGGAACAAAGAAAAAGTTACCTCCCTTCTCTGAAATTTTTAGGGCAAGGTAGTAAATGTCCCTCCTCAACTTTTGTATTTATATCCATAAATGGTGATCAATAAAAATACCTTATTTTAAGTACCAGAAAGTTGGAAAACCATACCATGGCAATGAAAAATCTATGCCAGTTGAAAACAAAGTGTAACTAGTTTTTGCCACATTACTATCAGTTTCCTAGTTATTACATATCAATTGTATGAATCTTTGTAAACTATTTAGAGTAGATAATCTTTCAGTTTTATAATTATTTGATTCATTCAAGTATTCATGGAGTGACTACTGTTTCCTAGGCTTTATGTCATACCCAGGGGTTAAAGATAAATAAAATACAGTCCTTAACTTCAAACTCTTTGCAGTATACTTCAGAATACAAGAGGAAATGGGATACCATTGAACTACTTGAGGAGTTGTTCTTCCTTCTCAATGAGTACTGAGAAGTATTCAAAAATTCCTTTTGTAGGTGCAAAGTTTCTTATGGCCCCATCTTTGCAGGAGTGTTGGATTGTTAAAAGTTGAATTTCTTAGTCTTTAAAAATTTGAGGGTTTTTAAATTTTTTGTTTAGAAATAGAAAAAAATAAAAAATTGAACATATCACAACTTAAGTGATTAATTTGGGTCTAATTTTCCTCTCCAATACAAATTAGAGTATGTTTTTTCAGTTCCTGATAGGAAATAATGGTGCTGATAAGCACCTGCCATTTTCCAGATTCTAAGTCTATGAGATTCTGCTCAAATTGAAAGGGACTGTTCCATTCTTGCTTTCTGTTTGCTAGCTGCTTGGATCTGGAGACTTTAAAATGCCAAACACTTGTAAGGATGCCAACGACATTTTCCTCTAAGGGGTTGAGAGGAAAATGTAAGATGTAAATGTAAAGCTCTTTACATAATATGCAAAAGGAAACATAAACAAACAAGCAGGCATAAATAAATTAGTGGATGTCTGTACGTGTGTTGGGGTTGGGAAGTGAGTTGATAGAAAGTATTCAGGAAGCCATGTTAAAATTCTAATTCAGTGACTTTGTTTTCTAAAATAATAGATCTGCTGTTGCTGTATTTCCTGTTTCTGATTGATAATAATTAGGAAAAATTTTTGGATGGAATTATTTTCCAATTTAACTTTCTTGGCACCATTTCTCTACAGGGAAAGTATCCTTGAGATAAACATACACACCCGTGACAAAACAATAGATTTTAATTAATAATTTAAGAAATAGACTCAAATGAACATTGGTTCCTAGAGTACAATTGTCCATGAACTGCTTGGTTCCAAAAAAGCTTTTGTGATATTTACCCACTATTCTTTGCAGTGAAGGAGAGAGAAAGAGTTCTTCTCAATTAAAATGGAGTATGTGTGTGGTATGAATATTGGATATTAAGGTAGATTAAATAAAACTTCTTTTAAAAATAGAATGGTAAGGAATTTCCTGGAGGTTCAGTGGTTAGGACTCCACACTTTCACTACCAAGGTTCCATCCTGGTTGGGGAACTAAGATCCCACAAGTTGTGTGGTGCACCCCCCCCACCCCAAAAAAAGCAGCCTTCATGGAACTTATATTCTATTGTGGAAGACAGACAATGAACAGATACATGGATGCACAATCTAAAGTGCTAGAATGGTAAAGATAGTGGTTTTAGGAAACAATCTGCACAAGAAAGTACAAATGTCAAAAATAGAGACAGAAATCTTCTGTGAACCAAAAAATTATTCTGCTTTGTCTTTACCCTTGACTCACTAATTTTAATGCTCTTCTTTCACTATCCCATAGAGTTGATATAACTTATTCTTACCTTTCATTGACCCTTCTTTTAGTAACAACAGGGTAATTTTTTCATGGCCTTTCATCTACCTCTTCCATATAGTGTATTGGTTAAGTTCTAACTTTGTTTCAACACATCCCATGTTCGAATACTTGCTTTATCACTTCACATCTGTGTAACTGTAAACAATTTACTTAACCCTCGTATCAATTCCCTAACCCTATAAAATGGCAATAATAATAGTTTCCCGCTCTCTATAGGGCTGTCTTAGGGATTAAATTAGTTAATATCTGTAAAAGTTGTAGAACAGTGATTAATTAATATATAGGTACTGTCAATGTCGTTTTAGCAAATATTATTGATCTCTCTAGGTACAAGTGCAGCACAAGAACCAGACCCAGCAAATATTCATACTCTATCCTTTGGGCACAATGATAGGACGAGGGATAAGCACATGATTCAAGTTTATCTCACTACAATTAATTCTGTAATATTTTCTTGAGTTATTAGAAAGAGAAAGTTCACTTTCCAATGGTCTCCTGAGCTAGTAAAATATGTCTGGAGATGCTGGGAAACACGTTGTCATTTTCTGGAAATAATCAGTCTGACAGTGAAGATAGCACAGAGGACAGATTAGCCTTGAAAATAACAGAGAAAATATTTATTGTATATTTGAAAACCTGGATCAAATATTTCCTGAAGTGAGATATTCCTGGACTTTACCAATGTTTGAACAGGTAAGCTATAACCAGATCTATCACTTTGAACTAAAAAAGTTCCTATTACTCTGGAGTCTTGCTTTCTTCATTTATCTTATATTTTCACCATGTCTATGACCAGCAAAATACTCAGTTGTTTAGCTACAAAAGCTATAGAAGTATATGGTACAGTACAAAAAACTAAGGATATACATATGATTCGTATATGACCTTTTCAAGAAATCGATTAGCCAAAATCTGAGCATGAACTAATTTTTCCTATGATTGTGAAGTAAACAATATGCATCTTAATCTTAATGTATATGTATATACAGTAGTCCTTTATAGTCTGAAGTTTCCCTTTCCACAATTTCAGTTCCCCATGGTCAAATATGTTTCAAAAATACTAAATAGGAAATTCCAGAAATAAACTATTCATAAGTTTTAAATTGAATGCTGTTCTGAGTAGTATGATAAAATCTCACACTGCCCTGCTCCTTCCTTCCTGAGATCCCCAGTCATCCACATCCTCTGCTCCTTACTTCCAACCATTGACATCGTCATGGCTAGATGATCCAGGATCACCCAAAACAAATGATCCTCCTGATTCATCAGAAGGTCAATAGTAGCCTAACACTACCTCAAAATTCCTACATCATTCACCTCACTTCATCTCACATCATCATCAGAAGACGGGTGAGAACAGTACAATATAATATTTTGAGAGAGAGAGACAGACCACATTCACATAACTTTTATTACAGTATATTGTTATAGTTGTTTTATTTTATTATTTGTTATTTTTTAATCCCTTACTCTGCCCAACTTATAAATTAAACTTTATCATAAGTATGTATATATAGGAAACCACGTACTCTATATAGGATTTTGTACTATCCATGGTTTCAAGCATCCGTTATGGGTCTTGTAATATATCTCCAGTGGATAAGGGGAACTAATGTATTTTATTTTAATGTGTTAATAAAAAGACCTTAGAGAAATTACTCCTGAGTGGAAGTGTTGGCCCAAGAAGATGAATTTCACTTATTGGACTGGAATATCTAAAATGCCAACTATTCTTGAGGCAAAGTGATCACCTACATCACATATTGGTTTACTCCTTTTTTGTCCTTAATGATTATCCAAGTTTATAAAATAAAGAAATGACCCCTAAGTAAGAAGCTCTTAGAACAGTAATTCTCAATTTTTACTGTATATCAGAATACCTTTTAACAAACTTCCCAAGAGATGTTGCTGTCTACCAATTGAAAATTACTGTTATAAAGAAATGATAGATCTGGGAGTGGAGAAAGTACTATAAAGCTCTACTATTACGAATCAAAGGGAAAAACAGGAGTGTTGTGGTTTATTCTCTGCATTTTTACCACATTTGCTTCATTTCCTAAGCACTTGCACTATTCTTAGCCAGTGGTTATATAGAAAGGTACTGGCACACTAACGATACCAAACTGTAACTGACTGACAATAATATAAAGTTCCTCTCAAGGTATTTCATGTAAACAGAGAATACTTCCTTAAAAGTAATAACTCTGATGTCAAACTTAGCACAGTGGAAAAAAGTGGATTTTTAGGCAAATAGGACTTTTTGGGGTCCTTCTGAATTGTTATATGAGGTAAGTCCTTTCCTCCATATCTTCCATTTTGTTGCTATATATGTATATATGTATAAAATAATATAGAGTGAGTTGGCCAAAAAGTTCATTCAGATTCTCCATGTTTTATATATATATATATATATATGGTTGGCCAAAAACAGATTTTAGAAAAAAACGAATGAACTTTTTGGCCATCCCACTATATATCACTGTTTTTCACATCTTTTCATTTTTTTATTTTTTAAAATTTATTTTTAGCTACATTGGGTCTTTGTTGCTGCACCTGAGCTCTCTCTACTTGTGGTGAGCATGGGCTACTCTTCACTGTGGTGCACAGGCTTCTCATTGCAGTGGCTTGATTTGTTGCAGAGCACAGGGTCTAGGTGTGCGGGCTTCAGTAGTTGTGGCACGTGGGCTCAGTAGTTGGGGCTCATGGGCTTTAGAGCACAGCCTCAGTACTTGTGGCACACAGCCTTAGTTGCTCAGCAGCATGCGGGATCTTTCCGGACAAGGGCTTGAACCCATGTCCCTTGCATTGGCAGGCAGATTCCCAAACACTGTGCCACCAGGGAAGCCCTTATTTTTCACATCTTAAGTGAGGTGTTTTATGGCATGTGGATATAGACTTGACACTTAAATATTTCTTTCTTTCTTTCTTTCTTTCTTTCTTTCTTTCTTTCTTTCTTTCTTTCTTTCTTTCTTTCTGTTTTTCTCCCTATACTTCTAAGACATGTGGCTGACACAGTATTGGTCCTCTGGCTTGGTGTCAGGCCTGTGCCTCTGATGTGGGAGAGCCAAGTTCAGGACATTGGTCCATCAGAGATGTCCAGCTCCACGTAATATTAAACAGTGAAAGCTCTCCCAGAGATCACCGTCTCAACACTAAGACCCACTTCCATCCATCAACCAGCAAGCTAAAGTGATGGACACCCTATGCCAAACAATCAGCAAGACAGGAACACAACACCACCCATTAGCAGAGAGGCTGCCTAAAATCATAATAAGGTCACAGACACCCCAAAACACACCACTAGACATAGTCCTACACACCAGAAAGACAAGATCCAGCCACATCAATCAGAGCACAGGCACTAGCCCCCTCCACCAGGAAGCCAACACAACCCACTAAACCAAGCTTAGCCACTGGGGGAGACAAAAAATACCATAAGCTACAAAGCTGCAGCCTGCAAACAGGAGACCCCAAACACAGTAAGTTAAGCAAAATGATAAGACAGAGAAACACAAAACAGATGAAGGAGAAACATAAAAACCTACCAGACCAAACAAATGAAGAGGAAATAGGTACTCTCCCTGAAAAATAATTCAGAGTAATGATACTAAAGATGATCCAAAATCTTCGAAATAGAATGGAGAAAATATAAGAAATTTTTAACAAGGACCAAGAAGAATTAAAGAACAAGAAAACAATGACAAACAACACAATAAATGAAATAGAAAATTCTCTAGAAGGAATCAATAACAGAATAATTGAAGCAGAAGAAAGGACCAGTGACCTGGAAGATAAAATAGTGGCAATAACTACTGCAGAGCAAAAAAAGGGAAAAGAATGAAAAGAATTGAAGACAGTCTTAGAGACATCTGGGACAAGAGTAAACACAACAAAATTCGAATTATAGGGATTCCAAAAGAAGAAGACAAAAAGAAACGGACTGAGAAAATATTTGAAGATATTATAGTTGAAAACTTCCCTAATATGGGAAAGGAAATAGTTAATCAAGTCCAGGAAGCACAGAGAGTCTCATACAGGATAAATCCAAGGAGAAACACGGCAAGACATATATTAATCAAACTGTCCAAAATTAATTGCAAAGGAAAAAATATTAAGGGAAAACACAAATTACGTACAAGGGAATCCCCATAAGGTTAATAACAGAACTTTCAGTGGAAACTCGGCAAGCCAGAAAGGAGTGGCAGGACATATTTAATGTGTTGAAAGGGAAAAACCTACAACCAAGATTACTATACACAGCAAGGATCTCATTCATATTTCACAGAGAAATTAAGACCTTTATAGACAAGCAAAAGTTAAGAGAAGCCAGCACCACCCAATGAGCTTTACAACAAACACTAAAGGAACTTCTTTAGGCAGGAAACACAAGAGAAGGAAAAGACCTAATGTAACAACACCAAAACAATTAAGAAAATGGTAATAGGAACATACATATCAATAATTACCTTAAAAGTAAATGGATTAAATTCTCCAACGAAAAGACATAGACTGGTTGAATGTATACAAAAACAAGACCCATATATATGCTGTCTACAAGAGACCCACGTCTGACCCAGGGACACATAGAGACTGAAAGTGAGTGGATGGAAAAAGATATTCCATGCAAATGGAAATCAAAAGAAAGCTGGAGTAGCAATTCTGGTATCAGACAAAATAGACTTTAAAATAAAGACTATTACAAGAGACAAAGAAGGACACTACATAATGATCAAGGGATCAATCCAAGAAGAAGATATAACAATTGAAAATATTTATGCACCCAACATAGGTGCACCTCAATACATAAGGCAAAAGCTAACAGGCATAAAAGTGGATATATACAGTAACACAGTCAGAGTAATGGAATTTAATTCCCCAATTCCACCAATGGACAGATCATCCAAAATGAAAGTAAATAAGGAAACACAAGCTTTAAATGATACATTAAACAAGATGGAGTTAATTGATATTTATAGGACATTTCATCCAAAAAAAAAAGAATACACTTTATTCTCAAGTTCTCATGAAACATTATTCAGGATAGATCATATCTTGGGTCACAAATCAAGCCTTGGTAAATTTAAGAAAATTGAAATCATATCAAGTATATTTTCTGACCACAATGCTATGAGCCTATATATCAATTACAGTAAATAATGTGTATAAAATACAAATATATGGAGGCTAAACAATACACTACTTAATATCCAAGATATCAGTGAATAAATCAAAGAGGATATCAAAAAATACCTAGAAACAAATGACAATGAAAACACGATGACCCAAAACCTCCTGGATGCAGTAAAATCGTTCTAAGATGGAAATATAATGCAATACCGGCCTACTTCAGAAATCAAGAAACATTTCAAATAAACAACCTAACTTTACACCTAGGGCAATTAGAGAAATAAGAACAAAAAAACACCAAAGTTAGCAGAAGGAAAGAAATCATAAAAATCAGATCATAAATAAATGAAAAATAAATGAAGAAAACAATAGCAAAGATCAATAAAACTAAAAGCTGGTTCTTGGAGAAGATAAACAGAACTGATAAATCATTAGCCAGAATCATTAAGAAAAAAGAGAGAAGACTAAAATCAATAGAATTAGAAATGAAAAAGGAGAGGTAACAACTGACACTGCAGAAATACATAGGTCATGAGAGATTACTACAAGCAACTCTATGACAATAAAATGGATGACCTGGAAGAAATGGACAAATTCTTAGAAAAGCACACCTTCCATGACTGAACCAGGAAGAAATAGAAAATATAAACAGACTAATAACAAACACTGAAATTTAGACTGTGATAAAAAATTTTCCAACAAACAAAGCCGAAGACAAGATGGCTTCACAGGCGAATTCTATCAAACATTTAGAGAAGAGCTAACACCTATCTTTCTCAAGCTCTTCGAAAATATAGCAGAGGGAAGAACTCTCCCAAACTGATTCAACGAGGTCACAATCACCCTGATACCTAAACCAGACAAAGATGTCACAAAGAAAGGAAACTACAGGTCAATATCACTGATGAACATAGATGCAAAAATCCTCAGAAAAATACTAGCAAACAGAATCCAACAGTACATTAAAAGGATCATACAACATGATCAAGTGGGGTTTATCCCAGGAATGCAAGGATACTTCAATATATGCAAATCAATGAATGTGATACACCATATTAACAATTTGAAGGAGAAAAAACATATGATTGTCTCAATAGATGCAGAAAAATCTTTTGAAAAAATTCAACACCGATTTATGATAAAAACCCTCTAGAAAGGAGCGATAGAGTGAACTTACTGCAACATAATAAAGGACATAGATGACAAACCTACAGCCAACATTGTTCTCAATTGTGAAAAAAATGAATCCATTTCCACTAAGATCAGGTACAGGACACGGTTGCCCACTCTCACCACTATTATTCCACATAGTTTTCAAAGTTTTAGCCACAGCAATCAGAGAAGAAAAAGAAATAATATGAATCCAAATCGGAAAAGAGGAATTAAAGCTGTCACTGTTTGCAGATGACGTGATACTATACATAGAGTATACTAAAGATGCTACCAGAAAACTACTAGAGCTAATCAATGAATTTGGTAAAGTAGCAGGATACTAAATTAATGCACAGGAAATCTCTTGAATATACACTAATGATGAAAAATCTGAAAGAGGAATTAAGAAACACTACCAATTACCATTGCAACAAAAAGAGTAAAATACCTAGAAATTAACCTACCTAAGGAGACAAAAGACATGTATGCAGAAAAATATGACACTGATGAATGAAATTATACATGATACAAACAGATGGAGAGATATATCATGTACTTGGATTGGAAGAATCAACATTGTGAAACTGAATATACTACCCCAAGCAATCTACAGATTCAATGCAATCCCTATCAAACTACCAAGGACATTTTTCACAGAACTAGAAAAAAAACTTCACAATTTGTATGGAAAGACAAAAGACCCCGAATAACTAAAACAATCTTTAGAAAGAAAAATGGAGCTTGAGGAAGCAGGGTCCCTGACGTCAGACTGTACTACAAATCTACAGTAATCAAGACAGTATGGTAATGGCACAAAACCAGAAATATAGATCAATGGAACAGGATAGAAAGCCCAGAGATAAACCCACACACATATTATGACCTTATGTTTGATAAGGGATGCAAGAATATAAAATGGAGAAAAGACAACCTCTTCAATAAGTGGTGCTAGGAAACTGGACAGGTACATGTAAATTAATGAAATTAGAACACTCCCTAACACCATACACAAAAACAAACTCAAAATGGATTAAAGACCTAAATGTGTAGCCAGGCAGTATAAAACTCTTAGAGGAAAACCTAGGCAGAACGCTCTATGACATAAATCACAGCAAGATCCTTTTGACCCACCTTCTACAGAAATGAAAATAAAAACAAAAATAAACAAATGGGACCTATTGAAACTTAAAAACTTTTGCACAGCAAAGGAAACCATAAACAAGATGAAAAGACTCCCCTCAGAATGTGAGAAAATATTTGCAAATGAAGCAACTGACAATGTACTCATCTTCAAAATTTACAAGCAGTTCATGCAGCTCAATATCAAGAAAACAAACAACCCAATCCAAAAATGGGCAGAAGAACTAAATAGACATTTCTCCAAAGAAGATATACAGAGAGTCAACAAACACATGAAAGGATGCTTAACATCTCTAATCATTAGAGAAATGCACATCAAAACTACATTGAGGTATCACCTCACACCAGTCAGAATGGCCATCATCAAAAAATATCCAAACTATAAATGCTGGAGAGGATGTGGAGAAAAGGGAACACCCTTGCACTGTTGGTGGGAATGTAAATTGATACAGCTACTATGGAGCACACTATGGAGGTTCCTTAAAAAACTAAAAATAGAACTACCACATTACCCAGAAATCCTCCTCTTGGGCGTATACCCTGAGAAAACCATAATTCAAAAAGAAACATGTACCACAGTGTTCATTGCCGCTCTTTTTACAATAGACAGTATATGGAAGCAACCTAAATGTCCATCTACAGATGAATGGATAAAGAAGATGTGGCACATATATACAGTGGAATATTACTCAGCCAAAAAAAGGAACAAAATTTAATTATTTGTAGTGAGGTGCATGGACCTAGAGTCTGTCATACAGAGTGAAGTAAGTCAGAAAGAGAAAGACAAATACTGTATGCTAACACATATATACGGAATCTAAAAAAATGGTTATGAAGAACCTAGGGGCAGGACAGGCATAATGGTGCAGATGTAGAGAATGGACTTGAGGACACAGGGAGGGAGAAGGGTAAGCTGGGATGAAGTGAGAGAGTGGCATGGACTAATATATCCTACTAAATGTGAAATAGATAGCTAGTGGGAAGCAGCCGCATAGCACAGGGAGATCAGCTCAGTTCTTTGTGACCACCTCGAGGAATGGGATAGAGAGGTTGGGAGGGAGAGAGACACAAGAGGGAGGGGATATGGGGATATATGTGTATGTATAGCTGATTCACTTTGTTATAATGCAGAAAGTAACAAAGCATTGTAAAGCAATTATACTCCAATACAGATGTTTAAAAAAACCCCTGTATTCTGTATTTTATTTTTCAAACAGCCAGTGTCCACATTTAAAATGCAGATTTTTGAAATAATTTAGTCTACTAATTCAATGAAAAATAATACAACTTCCTTTAGTATCACAATATATAAAATGGCATTATAAACTCCATTTGGCAACACTGGTAGGTCTAGTTTGTTTATAATGTGGTAATATTCTTCTATTTCCTTATTGCTTTTCTGCCTAACCTAATTTTTCTATGCAATACTAAATATTGCATTTTGAATTATCCGAATACTGTTATAGCTGAATTTTATATTTCTCCCCATATATTTTATCCCTATTTTTTAACTGTGGTACTATAAATTTTATCATTTTACCCATTTTAAAGTGTACAATTCAGTAGCATTAAATCCATAACTTTTTGAACATGACCAATAAAACATTGTATCCATTTAAAATAACTCACCATTCCCCTCTCTTCCCAGCCCTTCTTAATCTCTATTATGCTTTCAGTCCTCATGAATTTGCCTATTCTAGGTAAATCATGTAAGTTGAATCATATGTCCTTTTTGTGCCTGGCCAATTCAGGCTAGCATAATATTTTCAAGTTCTTCCATGTTGTAACATGTATTGGAATTTCATTTCCGTTTAAGACTGAATAATATTCTGTTGTATGTATATACATTTTGTTTATCTATTCTTCTGCTGATGGACATTTGAATTGTTTTTACCTTTTAACTGTTGTGAATAATTATGCTATGAACGTTGGTATTCAAGTGTGTGTTTGAGCTCTGCCTAAATTATTTTGGGTAGATACCTAATAGTTTTGGTAGGTCATATGAATATTTTAGATTTAGCCTTTTGAGAAACCACCATACTCTGTCCCACAGTGGCTGTGCCATTTTTCATTCCCATGAGCAATGCACAAGGGCTAAAATTTCACCACACCTTCCCCAACACTTGTTAATTTCCCATTTTTTTAATGTATTATAGTGATCCTACTGGGTTTGAAGTTGTATCACACTCTTTTTATTTCACATACCCCTAATGATTAGTGATATTTCTAATATCCATTTGTATATCTTCTTAGGAGAAATGTCTATTAAGTCCTTGGCTTATTTTTTATTGTGCTTCTTGTTTTCTTTTTGCTAAGTTGTAGGAGTTCCATATATTCTTGATACTAATTTCTTACCAGATATATGATTTACAAATATTTCTCCCTTATTATTGATTGTTTTCTCATACTCTTGATTGTGTCCTTTGTTGCCCAAATATTTTTAATTTTTATAAAAACCAATGTATATATTTTTTGTTATTTGTGATTTTGGTACCATATCCACGGTATTATCACAAGTCCAATGTCATACATTTTTCCCATGAGTTTTCTTCTAACAGTTTTATAGTATTAGCTTTTAAGTTTAAGTCTTTTCTGAATTTTGAGTTAAATTTACATATAGTGTAAGTTAGGGATTAAACTTCATGGTTATGGTTGTTTTTGATAAGTCCTTATTTCTAAAAGAGTCTCACCCTAGCTTTTCCTTCAGGGCTTAGATGTCACCACCTGGAAACACTTACCCCTGGTGTATTTTGGTTTATAATTCTCTTGTAGCTTTAATGAGCAAAGTATGCCACTTTTACCATCTGAATTCCAACTTATGGTTAACATAGATGAGCAAATCGGTCTTCAAGTATCTCCGAGTGAGCTTCAAATGGAAGTACAGCATAATTTGCAAATAAGTTCTGCTCTGCTACCTACAGTTCAAGGAGAGAAACCAAAAACCTTGTTGCCACTGTTCAAGACTTAAGATCACTGCATCATCAGGAAGGAAGTGGGGCAAGTGCAAGTAAAAATATTACAAAGCTTTCCTACCATTTTGAAAATTATTTTTTCTTGATTATGCATTTGCTTGGTTTCTATAAACTTTTGATTGATTTCCTAGCTCCTACAAAGTTCAGACAGCTTCTCATTTTTTTCATGTTTCTGTGGGGAAAAGAGACCTTGGAGCTTCCTAGTTCACCATTTTGCTGACACTCTTCAACACATGTCATTTTATGATTCATATATTTTTCACTCTGTTCTTAGGTTTATATATATTTATAATTGTTTTATGTTTCCCTGATGCATTGACCCTTTCATTATTATAAGATGTCCTTCTTTGTCTGTAGTAAAAATTATTTTCTGAAAGTTTGCATTCACTAATGTAACTTTATCCACTTTATCCACTCCAGTTCTCCTTTGGTTACTGTTTGCATAGTATATAATTTTCCATTGTATTACTTTCAATCTTTTTGTGGTTTTGAATCATATATTTCTCCTGCAGATACCATATGCTTATAATGTTTTATTTTTAGTATCCTACAGCCAATTTCTTCCTTTTGATTACACTGTTTAGTTAATTTATACTTAATGTAGAAACTGATAAGGTTGGAGTTTTGCATGTCATTTAATAATTGTTTTCTTTTCATATTATGTCATTTTTATTCCTCTATTGCTCTATTACTGCCTTCTTTTGTGTTAAATATATGTTTTCTAGTGTACCATCTCAATTCTCTTGTAATTTCTCTTGCTATAGTTTTGTTATTTACTTAGAGATTTCCCTAAGCATTACAAAATATCTTAACTTGTAATAATCTAGTTTGAATTAATATCAACTAATTTCAATATTATACCAAAATTTTCTTACTATATCACTTTACCTTTTCCCCATATTTTGAGCTGTTATGGACATATTAATTACACCTTTATAAATTATAACCTATCAATACATTTTTTTAAATTACTGCTTTATGAAGTTATCTTGTAAATCAGATAGAAAACAAGGAAAGAAAAGTTTTGGAATGAAAAATGTATTTATAGTATATTTTATATTTACCTATGTAGTTACCTCTTACAAGGCTTGTTATAGATTCAAAATACTGTAGATGCCCATCATTTCATCCTGAAGGACTTCCCTTAACATTTATTGTAGGTCAGATCTGCTGGCTCTTAACTTCATTAACTTTTGTTCATCTAGGATGTCTTGATTTATCTCTCATTTTTGAAGGTCAGTATTGCCATATATAGAATTCATGAATGACAGTTATTCCTTCAGTACTTAAAATATCATTCCACTGTCTCTGGCTTCCAAGTTTCTAATAACTAATCTGCTGTTAGTTTTTTTTTAATTTTTATTTTATATTGGACTATAGTTGAGTTTCAAAGTTGTGTTAGTTTCAGATGTACAGCAAAGTGATTCAGTTATACTAATCTGATGTTAATCTTATTGAAGCATCCTTTTGTGTGAATGGGTACTTACCTTTTGATACTTTCAAGATTCTCTCTTAATATTTTATTTTTAGTAATTTTATTACAATGTGTCTTTGTGTAGATCTCTTTGAGTTTATCCTACTTGGAATTTATTACTTTTCTTGGAGGTATAAATTAAGGTTTTACATT
Organism: Aethalodelphis obliquidens; assembly: GCF_003676395.1. Classification (NCBI taxonomy): domain Eukaryota; kingdom Metazoa; phylum Chordata; class Mammalia; order Artiodactyla; family Delphinidae; genus Aethalodelphis; species Aethalodelphis obliquidens. The sequence goes on along the minus strand of NW_020837998.1, from coordinate 1,460,467 downwards.
TAATTTAAGAAGATTTTGGCCATCATTTATTCAAATATACTTTTTTTCTTATTTTTTTCTCTCATCTCTGAGACTTTCATAATGCATATGTTGGTATAATTGATGTATTCCATGGTCTCTGAGTCTGTATTCATTATTTTTTCTGTCTGTTCCTCAGGCTGGATAATTCTAATTAACCTCATTTCAAGTTCACTGATTAATTCCCCTCTCAGTTCAAATCTACTATTGATCCTGCAGTGAATATTTGCATTTCAACTATTACAGTTTTTAACTCCAGGATTTCTATTTGGTTATTTTTCCTATTTTTTACCTTTTTGTTGATAGTATTTTTGGTGATACCTAATTTTCATACATCTATTTAAATAGTTTGATATGAGCATATTTAACATAACTAATTTAAATTCTTTGTCTAGAAAGGCAAAAATCTGGACTTCATTGGGGTCAACTATTAATAATTCTCTGAAAATGAGGCATTTGGCAGAGCTCCAAACCTGTTGTCTTCCTCTAGTGGCTGCTAGGCTTCTGTTTTTCACAGTTCTTGCGGTTGCAATACTGGAGATAGTGAGACTGGAATACAGCAAGATAAAAACCACAAAGGTCACTGTTCTTTCTAGGGCTCCTAGTACAAAGTTGAATAAAAGTGATGAAAGTAGGCATCCTTGTCTTGTTCCTAATCTTAGAGGGAAATATTTTAGTCCATCATTAAAGAATGTGATGTTATCTTTGGGGTTTTAATAAATGTCCGTTATAATGTTTAAAAAATTTCCTTCTACTCCTAGTTTGCTGAGTGTTCTTTTATGAAGTGATGTTAAATTTTAACAAATGCTTTTCTGCATATATTTAGATGATCATGTAGGTTATTTCCCCCGATTCTATTAATCACATGCATTACATTGGTTGATTTTTAATGTTTAGCCAACCTTGTATTCATGTAATAAATTCCACATAGTCATCATGTATAATCTTTTATATATATATATAAAAATTTATTTATTTATTTTTGGCTGTGTTGGGTCTTCGTTGCTGTGTGCAGGCTTTCTCTAGTTGCAGTGAGTGGGGGTTACTCTTCATTGCGGTACACAGCTTCTCATTCCGGTGGCTTCTCTTGTTGTGGAGCATGGGCTCTAGATGCATGGGCTTCAGTAGTTGTGGCACGCGGCCTCTAGAGCGCAGGCTCAGTAGTTGTGCTGCACGGGCTTAGTTGCTCCGCAGCATGTGGGATCTTCCCAGACCAGGATTTGAACCCATGTCCCCTGCATTGGCAGGCAGATTCTTAACCACTGTGCCACCGGGGAAGTCCATGATGTATAATCTTTTAATGTGCTGTTAGATATAGTTTGTGTTATAGGCTTAATTGTTTCAAAATTCATATGTTGAAATCATAACCTCAGTACCTCAGAATGTGACTATATTTGGAAAGAAGGCTTTTAAAGTGATAACTAAGGTTAAATTAGGCCATTGGAATGGTCTTTAATCTAGTATGACTGGCGTTTTTATAAGAAGAAATTAGGGCAGAGATACACACAGAGGAAAGACCATGTGAAGACACAGAGAGAAGATGGTCATCTACAAGCCAAAGAGACAAGCCCTTAGAAGAAACCAAACTTGCCAGAACCTCGATCTTGGACTTCTAGCCTCCAGAACTGTGAGAAAATAACTTTATGTTACTTAATATACTCAGTCTGTAGTATTTGTTATGGCTGCCCTGACAAATTGATAAAATTTGCTAGTATTTTATTAAATTTTTATATCTGTATTTGCAACAGATATTGTTTTGTCATTTTTTTCTTGTGGTATCTTTTTTGGGTATTGATATCAGAGCAATTCTAGCCTCATAGAATGTGTTAAATGGTATTCCCTCTTTATCTATCTTTGGAGGAGTTTGAATACGATTGGCAATAATTCCTCTTTAGATATTTGGGAGAATTCACCTGTGACCTTGTCTGGTTTATTTCCCACAAGGTTCATCCATGTTGTAACATATAACATACTTCCTTAAATTCTGAATTTGAATAATGTTGAATAATGCTGAATAATGTTCCATTTTGTGAATATACAACATTTTATTTATCCATTTATGAGTCAATGGACATTTGAGTTGCTTACATTTCTTGGCAATTGTTAATAGTGCTGCTGTGAACATGGGAAAGAAAATATCTCTTTGACCCTGCTTTAAATGATTTTGGATAATTACTCAGAAGAGCGATTGCTAGATTATATAGTAGTTATATTTTTAATAATTTTAGGATTTATTTTCCAGAGTGGTATATCATTTTACAATCTCACCAGCAGTGCACAAGTTCTCCAACTTTCCATATACTTACTACACTTGTTACTTCCGTGTGTTTCCTATGTTTGTTTGTTTTTATTATCCATCAAATGGGTGTGAGAGGAAGTCTATTGTGGTATTAATTTGAAAAACTCTGAAAATTATGATGTTAAATATCTTTTCATATGCTATCTAGCTATTTACCACCTTTGTAGTAATGTCTACTCAAGTTCTTTGCCTATTTTTAATTAGGTTATTTCATTTTTTAATTGTTGATATATAGGAGTTCTTTATATATTCTAGATATTAACCCCTTAACAGATATATTTTTGCAAATACTTTCTCCCATTTCATAGGTTACCTTTTCACTCTATTGACTCTGGTCTTTGATGCACAAAGTTAAGTTTGATGTTGTCCCATTTGTCTATTATTTATTTTGTTACCTGTGTTTTTGATGTAGTATACAAGAAATTATTGTAAGTTTGATATCATAAATGGTTTCCCCTATGTTTCCTTCTATGAATTTTACACTTGTAGATCTTGACTTTGCATCTTTTATTCATTTGGTTAGCTTTTGTATATGGTATAATGGTCCAACTTTATTCTTTTCTATGTGGATATCCAGTTACTCCAACACCATTTGTAAAATGTGTCCATCCTCTAATAATTGGTCCTGGAACCCTTGCAGAATATCATTTGACCATATCCATAAGAGTTTATTTTTGTGCTTTCTGCTCTATTGCTTCAGTCTATTTGTCTGTCTTTACACGAGTACCACACTGTTTGATTACTGTAGCTTGGTAATATGTTCTGAAATCAGAATGTGTGAGTTTCCCAATTTTGTTCTTTTTCAAAATTGTTTTAGCAATTCAGGGTTCCTTGAGATTTTAAATGAGTTTTAGGATAACTTTTCATATCAGCAAAAAATGCAATAACTAAAAGGTCATTTTGATAAGAATTTGGTTAAGTCTGTAAATTGATTTGGGTACTATGGGCATCTTAACAGTATTAACTCTTCAAATTCATGAACACAAAATGTCTTTCCAATTATTGTTTTCATTTTAAAATTCCTTCATCAGTGCTTTTTAGTTTTTGGTATACAAATGTTTCACCTCCTTGGTTAGATTTAATCCTTAAGTATGTTACTCTTTTTGAAGTTAAGTGGAATAGTTTTTTTTTTATTTTTAAAATAGAACTGAGAGTTTTTTTATTTCTTTTTTTTTTGTTATTTTATTTTTTATAGCTGACTTGAATTTTATTTTACTTTTTTATACAGCAGGTTCTTATTAATCTATTTTATACAAATTAATGTATATATGTCAAACCCAAACTCACAGTACATCCCACCAACCTCACCCCCACCACCACTTTCCCTACTTGGTGTCCATACCTTTGTTCTCTACATCTGTGTCTCTATTTATGACTTGCAAACAGGTTCATCTGGAGTTTTTCTAATATATGTTTTATTATTCATTGTAAGTATATAGAATGCAACTGAATTTGCATGATGACTTTGTATCCTACAACTTTGCTCAATAAGGTTATTAGTTCTAACAAAAATTTGGGGGAAATTGTGAGAGTTTTCACACACAAGATTATTTCATCTGCAAAAAGAGATTATTTTACTTCTTCCTATCTGATTTGAATGTCGAATTCACCTTTTTTTCTTTTCTAAGTCCTCTGACAAGGACCTCCAATACTACATTGAATAGAAGGGATGATAGCAGGTTTCCTTGCCTTGTTCCTGATCTTAGAGAAAATGATTTTAGACTTTCACCGTTGAGTAAGATGTTAACTGTGGGCTTTTCATAAATGGCTTTTATTATATTGAAGTACTTTACCTCTACTTCTGGAACAATAAATTTTTACCATGAAAAGGTGTTCAAACTTGTCAAATGGCTTTTCTACATCAAATGCGATGATCATGAGGTTTTTGCCTTTAATTCTGTTTGTGTAGTGTGTTATACTGATTAATTTTCTGATGTTGAAACATCCTTGCATTCCAGGAATAAATGGCACTTGCTCATGGAGCATAAACCTTACAGTGTGCTGTAAAATTTGGTTTGCAAGTATATTGTTGAGGATTTTTACATCAATAATCATCAGTGATATTGATCTGTAACTTTCTTTTTCGAAAAGCCCTTTTTTGGTTTCCATTTCAGGATAAATCTGGTCTCATAAAATGAGTTTGGACTCTTCCCAAATCTTCTAATTTTGAGAAGAGTTTCAGGAAGATAGATGCTACTTCTTTAAAGTTTTTTTATTTTATTTTATTGAAGTACAGTTGAATAACAATGGTGTGTTAATTTCTGCTGTACAACAAAGTGACTCAGTTATAAATATGTATATTCTGTTCCATATTCTTTTCCATTATGGCTTATCACAGGATTTTTTAAACATTTTTATTGGAGTATAATTGCTTTACAATGGTGTGTTGTTTTCTGACGTATAAAAAAGTGAATCAGCTATACGTATACATATATCCTCATATCCCCTGTCTCTTGCATCTCCTTCCACCCTCCCTATTCCACCCCTCTAGGTGGTCACAAAGCACCAAGCTGATCTCCTTGTGCTATGCAGCTGCTTCCCACTAGGTATCTATTTTACATTTGGTAGTGTATATATGTCCATGCCACTCTCTCATTTCATCCAAGCTTACACATCCCCCTTCCCATGACCTCAAGTCCATTCTCCATGTCTGTGTGTTTATTCTTGTACTGCCCCTAGGTTCTGAAGAACCTTTTTTTTTTTTTAAGATTCCATATATATGTGTTATTATAAGGTATTTGTTTTTTTTTCTTTCTGACTTACTTCAATCTCTGTGACAGACACTAAGTCAATCCACCTCACTACAAATAAGTCAATTTCATTACATTTTATGGCTGAATAATACTCCATTGTATATATGTGCCACATCTTCTTTACCCATTCATCCGTTGACGGACAATTAGGTTGCTTCCATGTCCTAGATATTGTAAATAGTGCTGCAATGAACATTGTGGAACATGACACTTTTGGAATTATGGTTTTCTCAGGGTATATGCCCAGTAGTGGGATTGCTGGGTCGTATGGTAGTTCTATTCATAGTGTTCGCCATAGTGTCTGTATCAATTTACATTCCCACCCACTATTCAAGAGTGTTCCCTTTTCTACACTTCCACTCTAGCATTTATTGTTTGTAGGATTTTGGTGATTGCCATTCTGACCGTTGTGATGTGATACCTTAATGTAGTTTGGTTTGCATTTCCCTAATGATTAGTGATATTGAGCATTCTTTCATGTGTTTGTTGGCTGTCTGTATATCTTCTTTGGAGAAATGTCTATTTACGTCTTCTGCCCTTTTTTGAATTTGGTTGTTTATTTCTCTAATGTTGAGCTGCATGAGCCATTTGTAAATTTGGAGATTAAGCCTTTGTGAGTTGCTTCATTTGCAAATATTTTCTCTCATTCTGAGGGTTGTCTTTTTGTCTTATTTATGGTTCCCTTTGAAGTGCAAAAACTTTTACCTTTCATTAGGTCTTATTTGTTTATATTTGTCTTTATTTCCATTTCTCTAAAAGGTGGGTCAAAAAGGATCTTGCTGTGACTTTTGTCATGGAGTGTTCTACCTTTGTTTTTCTCTAAGAGTTTTATAGTGTCTAGCCATACATATAGGTCTTTAGTCCATTTTGAGTTTATTTCTCTGTATGGTGTAAGGGAGTGCTCGAATTTCATTCTTTTACATATACCTGTCCAGTTATCTCAGAAACAATTATTGAAGAGGCTGTCTTTTCTCCATTGTATATTCTTCCCTCCTTTATTAATGATAAGGTGACCATATGTGCATGGGTTTACCTCTGGGGTTTCTATCCGGTTCCATTGATCTATGTTTCTGTTTCTGTGCCATTACCATACTGTCTTGATTACTGTAGCTTTGTAGTATAGTCTGAAGTCCAGGAGGCTGATTCCTCCAGCTCCATTTTTTATTTCTCAAGATTGCTTTGGCTATTCAGGGTCTTTTGTGTTTCCACACAAATTGTGAAATTTTTTGTTCTAGTTCTGTAAAAACTGTCATTGGTAGTGATAAAGATTGTACTGAATCTGTAGATTGTTTTGGGTGGTATAGTCTTTTCACAATGTTGATTCTTCCAATCCAAGATAATGGTAAATCTCCCCATCTCTTTGTATCATCTTTATTTATTTTTCATGAATGTCTTATAGCTTTCTGCATACAGGTCTTTTGTCTCCTTAGGTAGGTTAATTACCAGATATTTTATTCTTTTTGTTGCAGTGGTAATTGGGAGTGTTTCTTAAATTATCTTTCAGATTTTCATCAACAGTGTATAGGAATGCAAGGGATTCCTGTGCATTAATTTTATATCCTGCTACTTTACAAAATTCATGGGTTAGCTCTAGTATTTTTCTGGTAGCATCTTTAAGATACTCTATGTATAGTATCATGTCATCTGCAAACAGTGACAGTTTAACTACTTCTTTTCCAATTTGTATGTCTTTTATTTCTTTTTATTCTCTGATTGCTGTAACTAAAACTTCCAAAGCTATGTTGAATAATAGTGGTGAGAGTGGGCAACCTTGTCTTCTTCCTGATCTTAGTGGAAATGGTTTCAATTTTTCAGCATTGAGAATGATATTGCCTGTTGGTTTGTCATATATTGACTTTATTATGTTTAAGTTCACTCTATTCTTTCATTATGGAGGGTTTTTATCGTAAATTGGTGTTGCATTTTATTGAAAGCTTCTTATGCGTCTACTGAGATAATCATAGAGATTTTATCCTTCCATTTGTTAATATGGTGTATGACATTGATTGATTTGCCTATACTGAAGAATCCTTGCAGTGCTGGGATAAACCCCACTTGATCATGGTGTATGATCCTTTTAATGTGCTGTTGGATTTTGTTTGCTAGTATTTTGTTGAGGATTTTTACATCAATGTTCATCAGTGATACTGGTATGTAGTATTCTTTTTTATGACATCTTTGTCTGGTTTTAGTATCAGGGTGATGTTGGCCTCGTAGAATGAGTTTGGGAGTGTTCCTCTCTCTGCTACATTTTGGAAGAGTTTGAGAAGGATAGGTGTTTGATAGGTGTTTGTCTTCTCTAAATGTTTGACAGAATTCGTCTGTGAAGACATCTGGTCCTGGGCTTTTGTTTGTTGGAAGATTTTTAATGACAGGTTCAATTACAGTGCTTGTGATTCGTTTGTTTATATTTTCTATTTCTTCCTGGTTCAGAAGGTTGTGCTTTTCAAAGAATTTTCCGTTTCTTCCAGGTTGTCCATTTTATTTGCATAGAGTTGCTTGTAGTATTGCTCATGATCCTTTGTATTTCTGCAGTGTCAGTTTTCCTTCTCCTCTTTCATTTCTAATTCTATTAAATTTAGTCTTCTCCCTTTTTTCCTGGGTGAGTCTGTCTAATGGTTTATCAATTTTCTTTATCTATTCAAAGAACCAGCTTTTACATTTATTGATCTTTGCTATCATTTCCTTCATTTCTTTTTCATTTATTTCTGATATGATCATTTTGATTTCTTTCGTTCTGCTAAATTTGCAGTCTTTTTGTTCATCTTTCTCTAACTGCTTTAGGTGTAAAGTTAGGTTGTTTATTAGAGATGCTTCTTGTTTCTTGAGGTAGGGTAGTATTGCTATAAACTTCCCTCTTATAACTGATTTGGCGCATGCCATAGGTTTTGGGTCATCATGTTTTCATTGTCATTTGTTTATAGGTTTCATTTTTTTTAACATCTTTATTAGTATATAATTGCTTTACAACAGTGTGTTACTTTCTGCTTTATAACAAAGTGAATCAGCTACATATACACATATGTCCCCATATTTCCTCCCTATTGCTTCTCCCTCACATCCTCCCACTCTCTCCCTTCTAGATGGACACAAAGCAACGAGCTGATCTCCCTGTGCTATGTGGCTGCTTCCCACTAGTTATCTATTTTAAATTTGGTTGTGTATATATATGTACATGCCAATCTCTCATCTCGTGCCAGCTTACCCTTCCCCCTTCCCGTGTTCTCATCTCCATTCTCTACATTTACGTCTATATTCCTATCCTGCCTCAAGGTTTTTCAGACTTTTTTTTCTTTTTATATTCCATATATATGTGTTAGCATACAGTATATATTTTTTCTCTTTCTGACGTACTTCACTCTGTATGACAGTCTCTAGGTCCATCCACCTCACTACAAATAACTCAAATTCGTTTCTTTTTATGGCTGAGTAATATTCCATTGTATATATGTGCCACATCTTCTTTATCTATTCATCTGTTGATGGACACTTAGTTTGCATCCATGGCCCAGCTACTGTTGAATCCATGGCCTGGCTACTGTAAATAGATGTGCAGTGAACATTGTGGTACATGACTTTTTTGAATTATGGTTTCCTCAGAGAATATGCCCAGTGCTGTGATGGCTGGATCTTATGGTAGTTCTATTTTTAGTTTTTTAAGGAACCTCTATATTGTTTCCATAGTGGCTGTATCAATTTACATTCCCACCCATGGTGCAAGAGTGTTCCATTTTCTACACTCCCACTCCAGCATTTATTGTTTTTAGGTTTTTGGTTGATTGCCATTCTGACCATTGTGACATAATACCTTAATGTAGTTTGGTTTGCATTTCCCTAATGATTAGTGATATTGAGCATTCATTCATGTGTTTGTTGGATGTCTGTATATCTTCCTTAGAGAAATGTCTATTTATGTCTTCTGCCCTTTTTGGAATTGGGTTGTTTGTTTTTTAATGTTGAACTGCATGAGCCGTTTGTAAATTTGGAGATTAATCCTTTGTCATTCGCTTCATTTGCAAACATTTTCTCTCATTCTGAGGGTTGTCTTTTTGTCTTATTTATGGCTTCCTTTGCAGTGCAAAAACTTTTATGTTTCATTAGGTCCTATTTGTTTATGTTTGCTTTTATTTCCATTTCTCTAGGAGGTGGGTCAAAAAGGATCTTGCTGTGATTTTTGTCATAGAGTGTTTTGCCTATGATTTTATCTAAGAGTTTTATATTGTCTGGACATATATTTAGGTCTTTAGTCCATTTTGAGTTTATTTTTGTGTATGGGGTAAGGGAGTGCTCAAATTTCATTCTTTTACATATACCTGTCCAGTTATCTCAGAAACAATTATTGAAGAGGCTGTCTTTTCTCCATTGTATATTCTTCCCTCCTTTATTAATGATAAGGTGATCATATGTACATGGGTTTACCTCTGGGGTTTCTATCCTGTTCCATTGGTCTATGTTTCTGTTTCTGTGCCATTACCATACTGTCTTGATTACTGTAGCATTATATTATAGTATGAAGTCTGGGAGCGTGATTCCTCCAGCTCCATTTTTTTATTTCTCAAGATTGCTTTGGCTATTCGCAGTCTTTTCGGTTGATACAAATTGTAAAATTCTTTTTTCTAGTTCTATCAAAAATTGCATTGTTAGGTTTATAGGGATTGCATTGAATGTGTAGCTTGCTTTGGGTAGTATAGTCATTTTCACAATGTTGATTCTCCCAATCCAAGAACATGGTATATCTCTCCATTTGATGTATCATGTTTAATTTCTTTCATCAGTGCCTTATATTTTTCTGCATACAGGTCGTTTGTCTCCTTAGGTAGGTTAATTTCTAGGTATTTTATTATTTTTGTTGCAATGGTAATTAGTAGTGTTTCTTAATTTTACTTTGAGATTTTTCATCATTAGTGTATAGGAATGCAAGAGATTTCCTGTGCATTAGTTTTGTATCCTGCTACTTTACCAAATTCATTGATTAGCTCTTGTAGTTTTCTGGTAGCATCTTTAGGAATCTCTGTGTATTGTATCATGTCATCTGCAAACAATGACAGCATTATTCCTTCATTTCCAAGTTGATTTCCTTTTAATTCTTTTTCTTCTCTGATTGCTTTGACCAAAACTTCCAAAACTAGGTTGAATAATAGTGGTGAAAATAGACAATCTTGTCTATTTCCTGATCTTAGAGGAAACGATTTCAACTTTGCACAATTCAGAATGATGTTGCCTCTGTGTTTGTCATATATGTCCTTTATTATATTGAGATAAGTTCCATCTGTGCCTACTTTCTGGAGCATTTTTATCATAAATGGGTGTTGAATTTTGTCGAAAGTTTTTTCTGCATGTATTCTGATATCATAAAATTTTTCTCCTTCAATTTTTTAATATGGTATATCACATTGTTTGATTTTCGTATATTGAAGAGTTCTTGCAATCCTGGGATAAACCCCACTTGATCATGGTGTATGATCCTTTTAATGTGCTGTTGAATTATTTTTGCTATTATTTTGTTGAGGGTTTTTGTGTCTATGTTCATCAGTGATATTGGCCTGTAGTTTTCTTTCTTTGTGATATCTTTGTCTAGTTTTGGTATTAAAGTGATTTGGGCCTTGTAGAATGAGTATGGGAGTTTTCATCCCTCTGCTATATTTTAGAAGAGTTTTAGAAGTATAGGTGTTAACTCTTCCCTAAATGTTTGACAGCATTCACCTGTGAAAACATCTGGTCCTGTGCTTTTGTTTGTTGCAAGACTTTTAATCACAGTCTCAATTTCATTGCTTATGATTGGTCTGTTTATATTTTCTGTTTTTTCCTGTTTGAGTCTCAGAACATTGTGCTTTTCTAAGAATGTGTCCATTTCTTGCAGGTTGTCCATCTTATTGCCATTTAGTTGCTTGTAGTAATCTCTCATGATCCTTTGTCTTTCTTCAGAGTCAGCTGTTACTTCACCTTTTTCAATTCTAATTCTATTGATTTTAGTTTTCTCCGTTTTTTTCTTGATGAGTCTGGCTAATTGTTTATCAGTTTTGTTTATCTTCTCAGAGAAGAAGCTTTTAGTTATATTGATCTTTGCTATTCTTTCCTTCACTTCTTTTTCATTTATTTCTAATCTGATCTTTATGATTTCTTTCTTTCTGGTAACTTTCGGGGTGTTTTTGTTCTTCTTTCTCTAATTGCTTTAGGTGTAAGTTTTGGTTGTTTTTTGAGATGTTGTTGTTTCTTGATGTAGGATTGTATTTCTATAAACTTCCCTCTTATAACTGCTTTTGCTGCCTCCCATAGGTTTTGAGTCATCCTGTTATCATTGTCATTTCTTTCTGGGTATTTTTTGATTTCCTGTTTGACTTCTTCAGTGATCTCTTGGTTATTTAGTAGTGTATTGTTTAACCTCCATGTGTTTGTATTTTTTACAGATTTTTTCCTTTTATTGATATCTTGCTTTGTAGTGTGTGGTCGAAAAAGTTACTTGATATGATTTCAATTTTCTTTAATTTACCAAGGCTTGATTTGTGACTCAAGGTATGACCTATCCTGGAGAATGTTCCATGAGCACTTGAGAAGAAAGTGTATTCTGTTATTTTCGGATGGAATATCCTATAAATATCAATTAAGTTGATTTTCTTTAATGTGTCATTTAAAGCTTCTGTTTCCCTATTTACTTTCATTTTTGATGATCTCTCCATTGGTCAAAGTGGGGTGTTACAGTGCCCTACTATGATTGTCTTACTGTCGATTTCCCCTTTTATGGCTGTTAGCATTTGCCTTCTGTGTTGTGGTGCTCTTAAGTTGGGTTCATATATATTTGCATTTTTTATATCTTCATCTTGGATTGATCCCTTGATCATTATGTAGAGTCCTTCTTTTTATCTTGTAACAGCCTTTAAAGTCTATTTTGTATGATTTGAGAATTGCTATGACAGCTTTCTTTTGATTTCCATTTTCATGGAATATCTTTTTCCATCCCTCACTTTCAGTCTGTATGTTTCCCTGGAGCTGAAGTGGGTCTCTTGTAGACAGCATATATACAGATCTTCTTTTTATATTCTTTCTGCCAGTCTATTGCTTTTGGTTGGATAATTTCATCCATTTACATTTAAGGTAATTATCGATATGTGTGTTCCTATTACCATTTTCTAAATTGTTTTGGGTTTGGTCTTGTAGGTCTTTTCCTTCTCTTGTGTTTCCTACCTAGAGAAGTTCCTTTTGCATTTCTTGTGAAGCTGGTTTGCTGATGCTGAATTCTCTTAGCATTTGCTTGTCTGTAAGTGCTGTTGAATCTGAATGAGATCCTTGCTGTGTAGAGTAATCTTGGATGTACGTTTTTCCATTTCATCACTTCAAATATGTCCTGCCACTCCCTTTTGGCTTGCAGAGTTTCTACTGAAAGATCAGCTGTTAATCTTATGGGGTTTCCCTTGTATGTAATTTGTTGCTTTTCCCTTGCTGATTTTAATATTTTTTCTTTGGATTTAATATTTTTAGTTTGATTAATATGTGTCTTGGCATGTTTCTCTTTGGGTTTATCATGTATGGCACTCTCTGTGCTTCCTGGACTTGACTGACTATTTCTTTTCCCATACTAGGGAATTTTTCAACTATAATCTCTTCAAATATTGTATCAGTCCCTTTCTTATTCTCTTCTTCTGGGACACGTATAATTCGAATGTTGGTGCATTTAATGTTGTCCCAGAGGTCTCTGGTACTGTCATCAATTCTTTTCATTTTTTTCTTTATTCTGCTATGCAGTAGTTATATTCAATATTTTATCTTCCAGGTCCCTTATCCGTTCTTATGCCTCAGTTATTCTGCTATTGATTCCTCCTAGAGAATTTTTAATTTCATTTACTCTGTTGTTCATCATTGTTTGTTTGTGCTTTACTTCTTGTAGGTCTTTGTTAAACTTTTCTTTTTTTTTCCTCCATTCTATTTCCAACATTTTGGATCATCTTTACTATCATTACTCTGACTTCTTTTTCAGGTTAACTGCATATTTCCTTTTCATGTGTTTAGTCTGGTTGGTTTTTATCTTGCTCATTTATCTGCTCCGTATTTCTGTGTCTTCTCATTTTGCTTAACTTACTGTGTTTGGGATCTCCTTTTTGCAAGCTGCAGGTTCGTAGTTCCCATTGTTTATGGTGTCTGCCCCTAGTGGGTAAGGTTGGTTCAATGGGTTGTTTAGGCTTCCTGGTCGAGGGGACTGGTTCCTGTGTTCTGGTGGGTGAGGCTGGATCTTTCTTTCTGTTGGGCAGGACTTCATCCAGTGCTGTGTTTTGGAGTGTCTGTGACCTTATTATGATTTTAGGCAGCCTCTCTTCTAATGGGTGTGGTTGTGTTCCTGTCTTGATAGTCGTTTGGGATAGGGTGTCCAGCACTGTAGCTTGCTGGTTGTTGCATGGAGCTGGGTCTTAGCATTGAGATGGAGATCTCTGGGAGAGCTTTCACTCTTTGATATTACGTGGAGCTGGGAGGGCTCTGCTGGACCAATGTGCTGTACTAGGCTCACCCATCTCATAGGCTCTGGCCTTACACCTGTCTGGAGTACCAAGACACTGTCCACCCCATGGCTTAGAAGAAAAGGGAGAAAAAAAGAAAGAAAGAAAAAAATAAATTTATTATAATAAAAAATTTAAAAAAATATTAAAAACTATGAAAGAAAGAAAGAAAGAAGAGAGCAACCAAACCAAACAACAAATCCACCAATGATAACAAGCACTAAAATCTATATTAAGAAAAAATTAAATAAATGGACAGAGAGATCCCTAGGACAAATTGTAAAAGCAAATCTATACAGACAAAATCACACAGTGCACCCCCTCAATTTGGGGATGATTCGTTGTGTATTCAGGTATTTCAGAGATGCAGGGTACATCAAGTTGATTGTCAAGATTTAATCTGCTGCTCTCGAACTTACTGGGAGAAATTTCCTTTTTTTGTTCACACACCTCCTGGGGTTCAGCTTTGTATTTGACCCTGCCTCTGCGTTTAGGTCACATGAGGGCATCTGTCCTTCGCTCAGACTGGATGGGGTTAAAGTAGCAGCTGATTAGGGGGCTCTGGCTCACTAAGGCCAGGAGGAGGGTGGGGTGTGGAATGTGTGAAGAGCCTGTGGTGACAGAGGCTGGCATGACATTGCAACAGACTGAGGCGTGCCATGTGTTTTCCAGGGCAAGTTGTCCCTGGATCAGTGGACCCTGCAGTGGCAGGCTGTACAGGCTCCTGGGAAGGGAGGTGTTGACAGTGACCAGTGTTGGTACACAGGTTTCTTGGTGGCTGTAGCAGCAGCCTTAGCATGTCTCTGGTGTCTGTGCTGATATCCGAAGCTCACGCCTTTCTCTCAAGCTCGTTTAGGCAGTTCTCTTAATCCCTCTCATTGCACACCCTGAAACAATGGTCTCTTGCCTCTTAGGCAGTTCCAGTCTTTTCCTCGGACTCCCTACCAGCTAGCTGTGGTGCACCTGCCTTCTTCAGGCTGTGTTCATGCAGCCAAACCCAGTCGTCTCCCTGTGATCTGAACTCAGAACCTGGAGCCTCAGCTTCCTGCCCCCACCCACCACAGCAGGTGAGCAGACAAGCCTCTCGGGCTTGTGAGTGCTGGTCAGCACCAATTTTCTGTGCCAGTATCTCACTGATTTGCCCTCTGCACCCCTATTTCTTTGCTCTCCTCTGTGGCCTTGAAGCTTCCCCCCTGATACCCCCCCAGTCTCCACAAGTTAAGGGGCTGTCTAGTGTGTTGTAACATTTCCTCCTTCACATCTCCCTTGCAGAAGTGCAGGCCCCATCCCTACAATTTTGTCTCTGTTTTTTCTTTTTTCTTCTGCCTTACCCAGGTAAGTGGGGGAGTTTCTTGCCTTTTGGGAAGTCTGAGAATGCCAGCGATCAGTATGTGTCCTGTAGGAGTTGTTCCACATGTAGAGGTATTTCTGATGTATTTGTGGGGAGGAAGCTGATCTCCACGTCTTGGTCCTCTGCCATCTTGAATGTCTCCACCTCTAGGTAATTTTGGGTTTCCTCTTTGATTTCTGCAGTGATCTCTTGCTTATTTAGTAGTGTATTGTTTAGCCTCCATGTGTTTGTATTTTTTACACATTTTTTCCTGTATTTGATAACTAGTCATGTAGCATTGTGGTCAGAAAAGATACTTAATATGATTTCAATTTTCTTTAATTTACTGAGGTTTGATTTGTGACCCCAGATATAATCTATCCTGGAGAACGTTCCTTGAGCCCTTGAGAAGAAAGTGTATTCTATTGTTTTTGGATGGAATGTCCTATAATTATCAATTATGTCCATTTTGTTTAATGTGTCATTTAAAGCTTATGTTTCCTTATTTTCATTTTGGTTGACCTTTCGATTAGTGAAAGTAGGGTTTTAAAATACCCTACTATGATTGTGTACTGTTGATTTCCCATTTTATGACTCTTAGCATTTGCCTTGTGTATTGAGGTGCTCCTATGTTGGGTGCATAAATATTTACAATTGTTACACCTTCTTCTTGGATTGATCGATCACTGATCATTATGTAGTGTCCTTTGTCACTTGTAATAGTCTTTATTTTAAAGTCTATTTTGTCTGATATGTGTGTTGCTACCCCAGCTTCCTTTTGTTTTCACTCTGTATGTGTCCCTAGATCTGAAGTGAGTCTCTTGTAGACAGCGTATGTACGGGTCATGCTTTTGTACCCATTCAGTGGCTCTTGGTTGGAGTATTTAATCCATTAACATTTAAAGTAATTATAGATATGTATGTTTCTATTACCATTTTTTTAATTGTCTAGGGTTTGTTTATTTTCTTAACATCTTTATTGGAGTATAATTGCTTTACAATGGCTTGTTAGTTTCTGCTTTATAACAAAGTGAATCAGTTATACATATACATATATCACCATATCTCTTCCCTCTTGTGTCTCCCTCCCCCCCACCCTCCCTATCCCACCACTCTACATGGTCACAAAGCACCAAGCTGATCTCCCTGTGCTATGAGGCTACTTCCTACTAGCTATCTATTTTACATTTGGTAGTGTATTTATGTCCATGCCACTGTCTCACGTAATCCCAACTTACCCTCCCCCCTCCACATATCTTCAAGTCCATTCTCTAGTAGATCTATGTCTTTATTCCCATCTTGCCCCTAGGTTCTTCAAAACTTTTTTGTTTGTTTGTTTTGGCTTTTTAGATTCCATATACATGTGTTAGCATATGGTATTTGTTTTTCTCTTTCTGACTTACTTCACTCTGTATGACAGACTCTAGGTCCATCCACCTCACTACAAATAACTCAATTTTGTTTCTTTTGATGGCTGAGTAATATTCCACTCTATATATGTGCCCCATCTTCTTTATTCATTCATCTGTCAATGGACATTTAGGTTGCTTCCACATCCTGGCTATTGTAAATAGAGCTGCAATGAACCTTGGGTTACATGACTCTTTTTGGATTATGGTTTTCTCAGGGTGTATGCCCAGTACTGGGATTGCTGGGTCATATGGTAATTCTATTTTTAGTTCTTTAAGGAACCTCCATACTGTTCTCCATAGTGGCTGTACCAATTTACATTCCCACCAACATTGCAAGAGGGTTCCCTTTTCTCCACACCCTCTCCAGCATTTATTGTTTGTAGATTTTTTGATGATGGCCATTCTGACCAGTGTGAGATGATATCTCATTGTAGTTTTGATTTGCATTTCTCTAATGATTAGTGATGTTGAGCATTCTTTCATGTGTTTGTTGCCAATCTGTATATCTTCTTTGGAGAAATGTCTATTTAGGTCTTCTGCCCATTTTTGGATTGGATTGCTTCTTATTTTGTTATTGAGCTACATGTGCTGCTTGTAAATTTTGGAGATTAATCTTTTGTCAGTTGATTCATTTGCAAATATTTTCTCCTATTTTGAGGGTTGTCTTTTCATCTTGTTTGTGGTTTCCTTTGGTGTGCAAAATCTTTTAAGTTTCATTAGGTCCCATTTGTTTATTTTTGTTTTTATTTCCATTTCTTTTGGAGGTGGATCAAAAGGGGTCTTGCTGTGATTTATGTCATAGAGTGTTCTGCCTATGTTTTCCTCTCAGAGTTTGATAGTGTCTGGCCTTACATTTAGGTCTTTATTCATTTTGAGTTTGTTTTGTTTGTGGTGTTAGGGAGTGTTCTGATTTCATTCTTTTACATGTAGCTGTCCAGTTTTCCTAGCACCACTTATTGAAGAGTCTGTCTTTTCTCCACTGTATATTCTTGCCTCCTTTATCAAAGGTAAGGTGACCATATATGTTTGGGTGTATCTCTGGGCTTTCTATCCAGTTGGGTTTGTTTTTGTCTGTCTTTTCGTTCTCTTGTGCTTCCTGCTTAAAGATGTTCCTGCAGAATGGGCCTTCTTTAAAGTTTTTGGTAGAATTCTCCAATAAAGCCATCTTGCACTGGCCCTTTTTATTGGGAGTTCTTTGAAAACTCAATCTACTTATTCATTATTGGCCTGTTCACATTTTCTCTTTATTCATAATTCTTCATAATTCAGTCTTCAAGGTGTGCATGTTTCTAGAAATTATCCATTTCATCTAGGTATCCCATGTGTTGGTGTACAATTGTTCATAATATTTTTTATAATCCTTTTAACTTTTATGGAATTGTAAATCTCAGAGCCACCCGTTTTAGAACACATAAATTCTCGCCCTTTATGATAGTCACAGGATGCCCAGTGCACTTGGCTCCTGCTTCTTTTCACCCCAGCTGATAAAAGGAGATACTCGAAAATTGCAAAAGCCCAATTACTTCTATTAAAAGTAACCATGTTTTGCCAGAACAACATTTTCCTGTGCCCTCTTGTAATACAGAGACCTTAAGCATCACACCTTCCTCCTGGATACTTTGTCTACTGGAAAAGACACCTCTAGAACTCTCTTCAATCTTGTTGTAAAGGCCTTTATCAGGTACTGCTAATCACCTCTTGTGCCACCATGTCCAAAGAATAGACTCTTGGATTCAAGTGACACACCTAAAGAAAGCACTGAAACTGACTGGAACTACACATCTTCTTGTGGCTTGAAGGTAAAGATTTCAAGGATTTGAAGCAGACATCTGATAAGACACTTTTCCCAAGATATCTGGACCAAACCTGTTAGAGGTATGTTGCCAAAACTTTGACGATGACACAACACTTCAGATAATCTCCAATGTTTATTCTTTCAATAACATATGGAGTTTAGATAAAAATTACCTGTGAGTTCTCTCTCCCTCTTACCCCTCCTTTTTACTCAAGTGTGATCTCAATAGGTTTCCAATCTGCTTGGCCCAGATTGACAAAAGCTGCTGAAATTGTAAAATCAGACTCTTGATCAGTGATGTTTTCAGAGAAAGATCTTGATCAAAAGGTGTAAGTATAAAAAATAATAAACAGAAAACTCATTTAAATAGATTTGGTAAACCAGAAGAGGGAACGCTCACACATGACAACAATAGCAGAGCCCAACAGGAAGAAGAAAGACTACTCTTGTTTCTTGGCCGGGACTCAGCTAATGGAAACCATGGCTTCTGTTTACTAAAGCCCTCTCAACTTCCTTCTCCCTCTATTAAAAACATTCTCCTTCCCTTCCTATGCAGGGAATTGCATGTGTTTCACCATGGTTGTAGAACCTGAATTGCAATTCTCAGTTGATCCCAAATAAACTCATCTCTGCTGGAGAAATATCTGGAAGGCTATTTGTTTTAAGTTGAAACTCCTCAGGATACTGAGCCTTCCTTCCAGCTCAAGAAATGGGACTACACAACCTTGAGTCATTGGGGAATTTATGTCTTAACAACTTGGGCTCAAACAAGGAAACTCCCCTCTCATCAGTGGCAGCCAAAGTTGTGGTAGATGACTGCATTCTCTGCTCCCAAACAAAAAGATAGAGGCTATTCAGATGGGGACATATTCCCTGGGGAGACCAACCATATTCCTGCTGACTAATTTCTTTGGCCCACTGTTTGTTCTGTTGGTACATCCAGATATGCCATCACAATCATTTATACTGGCATGGGATGTCTCTTGATGATCCCTAACTGGAATTCCTCTTCAAAACAGGTAATATTTTTCCTTTCTAAATTTATTCTTATTCCCTTTGGAGTCCCAGATTTTATTAACTGTGACAAGGGTGCACATTTTACCTCTCAGGAAACTAAGCAGTGGGCTCTTCAACATTTGGAACTTCCATTTAGACTATCACCCTCAGGCTGCTGACCTCATTGAGCATCTTAGCAGTCTTCTGAAAAAAAGTACTTAAATTTTTTTCAGGTAGTCCTTGAAATGGGTTGAAGTCTTGTCCCAGGCCCTCATCTTGCTTAACTCTTGTGCCCTGAGCCTTCATACCCCGCATACAAACTATTATACACTCTTCAATATTCCTTGTTTTGTCATCTCTGGAAATCCTCAAGCCTCTACCCTCTAAGATGATGTCCTTTTTATTTTATTCTTTGACTCCACTTCCCTGCTTTGCTCTTATTTTTTGATCATCATGTCATTTGCTTCATGCTGACAAACCAATTGAGAGTGGATAGTCCAATATGATTCTCTCATAATTGAATGTCTCCCTGGCCAAAAGCACACCAAGTTAGTGTGATATCATTTCTTTGGAAACCCTGACAATGCTGAAGACTTTCCAAAAGAGTTCTTCTCCCTAAATATACTGACTATAAGTGCTGGCTAATGAAATTAAGTTCCCATACCAATTTAGAGGAAGTAGAAATCATTACCCCAAGACCAATCAGTGGCAACACTTCAGTCTGGAAGAGGAAAAGAAACTCTCCACTTAGCAGATACAAACTATATTGGGAGATGAGAGCATGGTGAGAAAGCTACATGTTGTGGCCTTTCTGCACACTAAACGAGATTACCCATGACTTTCTCACAGAAAACACACATACTCAGCTATTAATCAACATACAAATAGCTTATCCAGAAGGAACCCAACCCAAGTTCATCAAATGTCAATGTCCTATATGACTATGGCTATTCTTATTGTTTTCTATAGTCTGGGTGATAGGGTTACTGGTAGACCCCTTGGTCATAACCATCAAACAGATATAACACTGGAACAGTATGCTCCAGATCACAATTGTGCCACTGGGTGGAAAAGCAGGGAATATTGGAGAGCCCTGTAGGAAGGGCTCAGGCCAGCATGCCATTGAGTCTGGGCAGCAAAGTGTTTGAATCCCTTTATAGGCAGTGAGACCTCTGGAAAGAATGTTTAAATGACAATTGCTGTTCAACTTCTTTACACAAAATATTGCTACAAGCTAACTGGCCCTATGATTCCCTGCACATTAAACACACTTGGCTACAGGGACTGTACTCCCATAATTTGCCCATTGCCCACACAGGTTGCTCCCAGGAGTTCCTAAGTAGCATCCATAAGATATCACTTAGCCTAGAATATAAATGTGCCCAGAATCTTTATGTGCTTTGAATGAGTTACTGGGGAATGTAAGGGCAACCACCATTCCATTGCTACATGGGACCCCAAAGACTCCAGAGCTCTTAACAATTTGTTCCACTAGCAGCATGCATTGAATAGGCAGTTAAGTCTTTAGAGAAGCCTCCAAGTTTTAGCAGGCTAGCTTACCCTCAGGCCATGACAAATAACTCTACTGGATGGTAACATGGAAATGTCATCTGTTCCATGGAAGGCACCACTCCAGAGAACCTAACCCGTGAGTGAGATAGACTCAACCCTGGAGAGGATACTGATTCAGATGATATTGTCCCATCCCAAGAATATGCTGCTGGAGATGTTTATGCCTCCTAAAATATAGGTGATGCTTTAAGGACATATCACCACCTCAGAGACCTCCTCATCTGCCCATATAGCCCAAGATGCTAAACACTCCACAATATTACACAAATCTTTGAAAAGATTCTGAGGGACCCCTAGATCACTGACCTATTTTTATGGCTGGACCCTTCAAATTTGGGGCAATTGTTATGGATTGGATTTTAGATTGTTGCATGTATAAGTATTGTAGGATTTGCTACTATAATCTCAATCAGATGTGTACATTCTTGGTTATAATATGTCCCACTCTTGACTTTTAACATATCCACTATCTGGGTGTTAATGTCCCAACAGTTAACTCTGATGCCTTGGTGTCACAGGGTAGATTGTTGTGTAAGTGCCTGCTCAGATATATATATATATATATATATATATATACCTCTAAGGAAAGTTAATCATAGACAAGAGTGCCAAGAATACACAATTGGGCAATAATAGTGCTGGGAAAACTGGAAATCCATATGGGAAAGAATGAAATTGAAACCTATTTAAACCATACACAACAATCAACTGAAAACTGATTAAAGGCCCGAACAGAAGACCTAAAACTGTAGAACTCCTAGAAGAAAACATAGGAGAAAAGTTCCTTTACATTATTCTTTTCAATAATTTTTTGGATATATGACACCAAAAGCACTGGAAACTAAAGCAAAGATGAACAAATGAGACCACATTAAACTAAAACAATTCTGCACAACAAAGGAAACAATCAACAAAATGAAAAGGCAACCTATAGAATGAAAGAAAACTTTGCAAATCACATATCTGATAATAAAGGGTTAACATCCAAATACGTGTAGTGATGGATATTTTAACTTTATTCTGCTAATAATTTCACAACAAATATATATATCAATGCATTATGTTGTATACCATGACTTTATACAATTTTATTTCTAAATTATACCTCAGTAAAACTGTAAAAAGTATATAAAAACTCATACAACTCAATTGCAAAAAAAGCAATGAATGCAATTGAAAAATAAGCAGAGGTTCTGAATAGTTGATTTTGCAAAGAAGACATACAAATGGCCAACAGGTACATAAAAAGATGCTCAACATCACTAATCATCAGGGAAATACAAATCAACCTCACAAGAATATTACCTCACAAATGTTAGAATGGCTATTATCAAAATGATAAGAGATAACAAGTGTTGATGAGGGTGTGGCAATAAATGTACCCTTGTACACTAATGTTGGGAAGGTAAACTGGTACAACCGTTATGGAAAACAACATGATGATTCCTCAAAAATTTAAAATAGACCTGTTGTATGATCTAGCAATCTCACTTCTGGGTATATGACCAAAGTAAAAGAAACCAGTATCATAAAGAGATATTGTACTTCCATGTTTATTGCACTCCCATGTTCATTGCAGCATTATTCACAGTCGCCAAGACATGAAATGACCTAAGTGTCCATAGATGAATAAATATATAAGAGAAATTTGGTTACATATATTCAATGGAATATAATTCAGCCATGAAAGAAGGAAATCTTGCCGTTTGTGATGTGCTGAACACAGATGACATCATGCTAAGTAAAATAAGCCACATACAGAAAGATAAATGCTGTATAATCTCATTTTTATGTGTAATCTAAAAAATACACATAACAAATCATGTTTTGCACCTAAAATGTATACAATATTTATTCATAATGAACCTCCAGGAAGATGAAACAATAAAAAAGAAATGTGACTTTTGTTATTCTTAAGGAAATCATGTATAATGGTTACTATATCCATTGATGAAAGCTTGATGAGATTTTTTTCTTATCATCATTGGGGTATAACTGCTTTACAATGGTGTGTTAGTTTCTGCTTTATAACAAAGTGAATCAGTTATACATATACATATGTTCCCATATCTCTTCCCTCTTGCATCTCCCTCCCCTCCCCACCCTCCTTATCCCAACCATCCAGGCGGTCACAAAGCACGGAGCTTATCTCCCTGTGCTATGAGGCTGCTTCCCACTAGCTATCTACCTTACATTTTGTAGTGTATATATGTCCATGCCTCTCTCTCGCTTTGTCACAGCTCTCCCTGCCCACTCCCCATATCCTCACGTCTGTTCTCTAGTAGGTCTGTGTCTTTATTCCTGTCTTACCCCGAGGTTCTTCATGGCATTATTTTTTTCTTAAATTCCATATATATGTGTTAGCATAAGGTATTTGTCATTCCCTTCCTGACTTACTTCACTCTGTATGACAGACTCTGGGTCTATCCACCTCATTACAAATAGCTCAATTTCGTTTCTTTTTATGGCTGAGTAATATTCCATTGTATATATGTGCCACATCTTCTTTATCCATTCATCTGATGATGGGCACTTAGGTTGTTTCCATCATTGGGCTATTGTAAATAGAGCTGCAATGAACATTTTGGTACATGACTCTTTTTGAATTATGGTTTTCTCAGGGCATATGCCCAATAGTGGGATTGCTGGGTCATATGGTAGTTCTATTTGTAGTTTTTAAGGAACCTACATACTGTTCTCCATAGTGGCTGTACCAATTCACATTCCCACCAGCAGTGCAAGAGTGTTCCCTTTTCTCCACACCCTCTCCAGCATGTATTGTTTCTAGATTTTTTGATGATGGCCATTCTGACTGGTGTGAGATGATATCTCATTGTAGTTTTGATTTTCATTTCTCTAATGATTAATGATGTTAGCATTCTTTCATGTGTTTGTTGGCAGTCTGTATATCTTCTTTAGAGAAATGTCTATTTAGGTCTTCTGCCCATTTTTTGATAGGGTTGTTTGTTTTTTTGTTATTGAGCTGCAAGAGCTGCTTGTAAATTTTGGAAATTAATCCTTTGTCAGTTTCTTCATTTGCAAATATTTTCTCCCATTCTGAGGGTTTTATTTTGGTCTTGTTTATGGTTTCCTTGCTGTGCAAAAGCTTTGAAGTTTCATTAGGTCCCATCTGTTTATTTTTCTTTTTATTTCCATTTCTCTAGGAGGTGGGTCAAAAAAGATCTTGCTGTGATTTATGTCATAGAGTGCTCTGCCTATGCTTTCCTCTAAGAGTTTGATAGTTTCTGGCCATACATTTAGGTCTTTAAAACACTTTGAGCTTATTTTTGTGTATGGGGTTAGGGAGTGATCTAATCTCATACTTTTAAATGTACCTGTCCAGTTTTCCCAGCACCACTTATTGAAGAGGCTGTCCTTTCTCCACTGTACATTCCTGCCACCTTTATCAAAGATAAGGTGAACATATGTGCGTGGGTTTATCTCTGGGTTTTCCATCCTTTTCCATTGATCTATTTTTCTGTTTTTGTGCCAATACCATACTGTCTTCATTACTGTAGCTTTGTAGTATAGTGTGAAGTCAGGGAGCCTGATTCCTCCAGCTCCGTTTTTCGTTCTGAAGACTGCTTTGGCTATTCGGGGTCTTTGGTGTTTCCATACAAATTGTGAAATTTTGTTCTATTTCTGTGAAAAATGCCAGTGATACTTTGATAGGAATTGCATTGAATCTGTAGATTGCTTTGGGTAGTAGAGCCATTTTCACAATGTTGATTCTTCCAATCCAAGAACATGGTATATCTCTCCATCTATTTGTTTCATGTTTTATTTCTTTCATGAGTGTCTTATAATTTTCTGCATATAGGTCTTTTGTCTCCTTAGGTAGGTTTATTCCTAAAAATTTTATTTTTTTTGTTGCAATGGTAAATGGGTGTGTTTTCCTGATTTCACTTTCAGATTTTTCATCATTAGTGTATAGGAATTCCAGAGATTTCTGTGCATTAATTTTGTATCCTGCAACTTTACCAAATTCATTGATTAGCTCTAGTAGTTTTCTGGTAGCATTTCTAGGATTCTGTATATATAGTATCATGTCATCTGCAAACAGTGACAGCTTTATTTCTTCTTTTCCGATTTGGATTCCTTTTATTTCCTTTTCTTCTCTGATTGCTGTGGCTAAAACTTCCAAAACTATATTTAATAAGAGCAGTGAGAGTGGGCAACCTTGTCTTGTTCCTGATCTTAGTGGAAATGCTTTCAGTTTTTCACTATTGAGGATGATGTTGGCTGTGGGTTTGTCATATATGCCCTTTATTATGTTGAGGAAAGTTCTCTCTATGCCTACTTTCTGCAGGGTTTTTATCAAAAATGGGTGTTTAATTTTTTCAAAAGCTTTCTCTGCATCTATTGAGATGATCATATGTTTTTTCTCCTTCTTTGTTAATTCAAATGTTGGTGCTTTTAATGTTGTTCCAGAGGTCTCTGTGACTGTCCTTAGTTCTTTTCATTCTTTTTTCTTTATTCTGCTCTGCAGTAGTTATTTCCACTATTTTATCTTCCAGGTCACTTATCCGTTCTTCTGTCTCAGTTATTCTGCTATTGATCCCATCTAGTGTATTTTTCATTTCACTTATTGTGCTGTTTATCATTGTTTGTTTCATCTTTAGTTCTTCTAGGTCCTTGTTAAATGTTTTTTGCATTTTGTCTATTCTATTTCCAAGATTTTGGATCATCTTTACTATCATTATTCTCAATTCTTTTTCAGGTAGACTGCTTATTTTTTCTTCACTTGTTAGGTCTGGTGGGTTTTTATCTTGCTCCTTCATCTGCAGTGTGTATTTCTGTCTTCTCATTTTGCTTATCTTACTGTGTTTGGGGTCTCCTTTTTGCAGGCTGGAGGTTCGTAGTTCCCATTGTTTTTGGTGTCTGTCCCCAGTGGCTAAGGTTTTTTCAGTGGTTTGTGTAGGCTTCCTGTTGGAGCAGACTAGTGCCTGTGTTCTGGTGGATGAGGTTGGCTTTTGTCTCTTTAGTGGGCAGGTCCACATCTGGTGGTGTGTTTCGGGGTGTCTGTGGACTTATTATGATTTTAGGCACCCTCTCTGCTAATGGGTGGGGTTGTGTTCCTGTTTTGTTAGTTGTTTGGCATAGGGTGTCCAGCACTGTAGCTTGCCGATCATTGACTGAAGTTGGGTGCTGGAGTTGTGATGGAGATCTCTGGGAGATTTTCGCCATTTGATATTATGTGGAGCTGGGAGGTCTCTTGCTGGCCAGTGTCCTGAAGTTGGCTCTCCCACCTCAGAGGCACAGCACTGACTCCTGGCTGCAGCACCAAGAGCCTTTCAACCACATGGCTCAGAATAAAAGAGAGAAAAAGTAGAGAGAAAGAATTAGTAGAAGAAAAAAGAAAGAAAGAAAGGAAGGAAGGAAAGAAGGAAAGAAGGAAAATAAGAAAGAAAGGAAAGAGGGATGTAGGGAGGGAGCAAGGGACAGTGGGAGGAAGGAAGGAGGGAAGCAAGGAAAAAAGAAAGAAAGAAAGAAGATAAAGTAAAATAAATTAGTGTAAAATATAATAAAGTTTTTAAATTAAAAAATAATTATTAAGAAAAAAATTTTAAAACAAAAACCACAGACAGATAGAACCTTAGGACAAATGGTGGAAGCAAAGCTATACAGACAAAATCTCATACAGAAGCATACACATACACACTCACAAAAATAGGAAAAGTGGAAAAAATCATAAACCTTACTCTCAAAGTCCACCTCCTCAATTTGGATGATTTGTTGTCTAAAGGAGGGAAGAAAGGAAAGAAAGAAAAAAAGAAAGAAAGAAGATAAAATAAAATAAAATAGAGCTATTAAAATTAATTATTAAGAAAGAAAAAAATTTAAAAAATGGATGGTTAGAACCCTAGGACAAAAGGTGAAAGTAAAGCTATACAGAGAAAATCTCACACAGAAACATACACATACACACTCACAAAAAGAGGAAAAGGGGAAAAAATCATAAATCTTGGTCTCAAAGTCCACCTCCTCAATTTGGGATGATTTGTTGTCTATTCATGTATTCCACAGATGCAGGGTACATCAAGTTGATTGTGGAGCTTTAATCCACTGTTGCTGAGACTGCTGGGAGAGATTTTCCTTTCCCTTCTTTGTTCTCACAGCTCCCAGGGGCTCAGCTTTGGATTTGGCCCCGCCTCTGCGTGTAGGTCGCCAGAGGGCATCTGTTTTTCTCTCAGACAGGATGGGGTTAAAGAAGCCGCTGATTCGGGGACTCTGGCTCACTCAGGCTGGGGGGAGGGAGGGGCATGGAGTGTGGGGTGAGCCTGCGTTGACAGAGACCAGTGTGACGTTGCACCAGCCTGAGGCTCATCATGTGTTTGGCCGGTTAAGTTGTCTCTGGATCCCGGGAACCCAGCAGTGGCCACCTGCACAGGCTCCCCGGAAAGGAGGTGTGGATAGTGACCTGTGCTCGCACACAGGCTTTTTGGTGGTGGCAGCAGCAGCCTTAGCATCTCCTGCCCGTCTCTGGGGTCCCCGCTTTTAGCCGCGGCTCGCGCCTGTCTCTGGAGCTCCTTTAAGCAGTGCTCTTAATCCCCTCTCCTCGTGCACCTGTAAACAAAGAGGGAAGAAAAAGTCTCTTGCCTCTTTGGCAGCTCCAGACCTTTTCCCAGACTCCCTTCCAGCTAGCTGTGGTGCACTAACCCCTTCCGGCTGTGTTCACGCCACCAAATTGAAGCCCAAGCCTTAGCTCGCAGCCCCGCCCACCCTGGCGGGTGTGCAGACAAGCCTCTTGGGCTGGTGAGTGCCAGTCAGCACTGATCCTCTTTTCAGGAATCTCCCCATTTTGCCCTCTGCACCCCTGTTGCTGCACTCTCCTCCGCGGTCCCAAAGCTCCCCCCCCTCCGCCACCCACAGTCTCCACCCACGAAGGGGCTTCCTAGTGTGTGGAAACCTTTCCTCCTTCACAACTCCCTCTCACTGGTGCAAGTCCCTTCCCTATTCTTTTGTCTCTGTTTTCTTCTTATTTTCTTTTGCCCTACCCAGGTATGTGGGGAGTTTCTTGCCTTTTGGGAGGTCTGAGGTCTTCTGCCAGCGTTCAGTAGGTGTTCTGTAGGAGTTGTTCCACGTGTAGATGTATTTCTGGTGTATCTGTGGGGAGGAAGGTGATCTCCACATCTTACTCTTCACCCATCTTCCCCTCGTACAAAACCTGATGAGATTTTTAAAACAGATGAATCAGGCTGACAACTCCTACATATTGACCAGTTTTCACATTACTAAAAGTGGAAAAGTAATATATTATGAGCCTCTTGATATGATGCAGTAGGAAGTATGCAGCTCTACCAGTGAAATAGTCTAGGCCTCAAAGTATAAATATATATCCTAAACACTCCTTTACACATCTGACTACCAGTTGTAAGGATACACTAGGGAAAAATAAATATTTACAAAGGACTGCAAGGAATTATTTAACCATATTCTGAATGTGAAAAATATTTTTTACTCAGAGAAATGTGTACTCAAAATATTTATGAATGACATGATGTGATGTCTCCGATTTCTTTCAAAGTTATTCCAACAAAAAAGGAAAATCCAGATGAAAAAATATTAATAAAATGTGGGTAATGACTGAAGCTAAGTGATGGATATGTGTGGTTCATCATATTATTTTCTCTATTTTTATATATATTTTAAAACTCCATGATTTAAAAGTTATAAAGAAAGATAATGAATGTAATAAGATAATTTTTTCTAACATATTTGATAACTGTAAACTTATTTGTGAGGAAACTTCTCTTTTTAATTTTTTTCACATAATTGATAAATTTCCTTTTAATAACCTCTTGGTTCATGGATTGTGTTGTACTGTACCTCTTAATTCTCAGATGCTTAAGATTTTGGGGGCTTCCCTGGTGGTGCAGTGGTTGAGAATCTGCCTGCCAATTCAGGGGACACAGGTTCGTGCCCCAGTCCAGGAAGATCCCATATGCCGTGGAGCGGCTGGGCCGATGAGCCATGGCCACTGAGCCTGCACATCTGGAGCCTGTGCTCCACAACGGGACAGACCACAACAGTGAGAGGCCCAAGTACCACACACACACAAAAAAAATTGGTCAAAATTTGCATGTATTCTTAACTTTATTGATTAAAATATGATAATTTGTCTTGCAAAAATCTCTTCTATTAAAAATGCCTTAAAATTTTATTTGAATTCAAGTATGTAACAAGTTATTTTTATAAAAGGCCCATGTGTCTAGGAAAACAATATGCATATGATCTGTCTAATATGAAGATTTTCTATATATCTTTGAATCAGGTCTATTATTTGCATTGTGTAGTTCTTTTGTAGCCATACATATTGTAATCTACTACCTTTGTTCTTTTCTAGAAGAGGTGTATAATGTCCTCTTATAATAAACAAATGCATTATATTTGTTTCAATACCATCTCCCTATGTTTCAGATTATTTTTCTTTACTTCACTGCTATGTTATTTTGACTTTTACATATTACTAACTATAATTTTATAAAAATAAACTGTTTATCATTATATAATATCCAGTTAATTTTCTGTTTTTTACCTTAAACTCTACATTGTCTAATACTAATATAGCCATTTTAAAATTCTTTTTCTGATTGTACTTTCCTAGTATTTCTTTCCCATTATTATCAATGTTTACCATGTTTGAAAAATTTTTTCCTGTATATTTCTATTTCCTTCTACCCAAATCCAATATTATATTTATCTTAATTAGAATATTCAGTCGTTTTAAAATTGAGGCATAATTGACACATAATATTGTGTAATTTTAAGGTGTACAACTTGTTGACTTGACATATTTATATATTGCAGTACTTTTAGCACTGAAGTGTTAGCTAGCACCTCCATCACATCACATAATTATCATTTTATTTTCTCCTGAGAATATTTAAGAACTAGTTTTTGGCAACTTTGAATTATATAATACCATATTGTGGACTAAAATCACTAAACAGTTTATTAGATTTACAGAACTTATTCATCTTCTAAATGTAAGTTTGTACCATTGGACCAATATCTTCCCAATTTCCCCATCCTCCCAGCCACTGCTAACCACCTAACTACTTTATTTTTATTTATTTATTTTTTTCTTACTACTTTATTTTTATGAGTTTGACTCTTTTAGATTCAACATATAAGTGATGACATGCCATATTTGTTTTACTCTGTCTGACTTCTCTCAGAATAAAGACCTCAAGTTCCATTCATATTGTGGCAATGGCAGAATGTTCCTTTTCTCATGCTTGAATAGTATTCCATTGTACATATAAATACCACATCTTTATCCATTCATCTATTGATGGACACTTCTTAGGTTATTTCCAAATCATGGCTACTGTGAATAATGCTGCAATAAAGGGAGTGCAGGTATCCCTTGTGTAACCTATTTTCACCTCCTTTGGATATATACCCAAAAGTGAGATTGCTGGACCATATGATAGATCTATTTTTAATTTTTTAAGGAACTTCCACACTGTTTTCCATAGTGGCTGAACCAGTTTATAGTACCATCAACAGTGTACAGGATTCCCATTTCTCCACATCTTCACCAACACTTGTCATTTCTTATCTTCTTGATAATAGCCATTCTTATAGGTGTCAGGAGATATCTCATTGTGGTTTTAGTTTGCACTTCCCTGGCGATTCTTGATGTTGAATACTTTTTCTTGTACCTGTTGTCTATTTGGATGTCTTCTTTGGAGAAATGTCTGATTAGTTCCTCTGCCTTTTTTTTTTTTTTTTTTTTTTTACAGTACAAGGGCCTCTCACTGTTGCAGCCTCTCCCATTGTGGAGAACAGGCTCCGGATGCACAGGCTCCATGGCCATGGCTCACGGGCCCAGTCACTCCGTGTCATGTGGGATCTTCCTGGACTGGGACACAAACCCATGTCCCCTGCTTAGGCAGGCGAACTCTCAACCACTGCACCACCAGGGAAGCCACCCCCTCTGCCCATTTTTAAAATCAGATTTGGTTTGCTTGTTTGTTATTGACTTACATTAGCTCTTTATATATTTTGGATATTAATCAATTATTAGATACATTGTTTACAACTATTTTCTACAACTCCACATGTTGCCTTTTTATGTTGCTGATTGTTTCTATTGCCAAGCAGAAGCTTGCTAATTTGATGTGGTCTCACTTGTTTTTTTTCTTTTGTCACTTTTGTTTTGGTTGTCAAATCCAAAAAAAGCATTGTCAAGACTAATGTCAAAAATCTTATTCCCTATGTTTTCTTCTAGGAGTTTTATGGTATCACATCTTATGTTTAAGTCTTTGATATACTTTGAGTTAACTTTTTGAGTTGTGTAATATAGGGGTCCAATTTCATTTTTATGCATGTGTTTTCCAGTTTTCCTGACACAATTTGTTGAAGAGACCATACTGCCCCCAATGGAAGTTCCTGGTTCCCCTATCAAATATTAGTTAACCATATACATGGGTATTGAATTCTGAGCTTTCTTTTCTATTCCATTGTTGTATGTATCTATTTTTAACACCTGTACTGTATTCTTTTAAATATTATAGCTTTGTAGAATAGTTTGAAATCAGAAAGTGTAATGCCTCTGGATTTGTTTTTCTTTGTCATGATTTCTTTGGCTATTTGGGGTCTTTCATGGTTCCATATAACATTTACCATTTTTTTCTATTTCTGTGAAAAATGCCATTGGATTTTTGGTAGAGGTTACATTGAATCTATAGATGGCTTTGGGTAGCATGGACATTTTAGTAATTTTAGCTTTCAATCCACAAATGAAGTACATGCTTCTATTTTTTTGTTTGTCCTTTGATTTCTTTGGCAACACATTGTAGTTTTTATTGTATAGATCTTTCACTTACTTAGTTAAATTTATTTGCAAATATTTTATTGTTTTTGATGTTAATATGAATTAAATAGTTTTATTTCTTTTTCAGATTTTTCATTGTTACTGTATAGAAAAGCAACTGAATTCTGTGTCTTGAATTTTTTATTGAGATATAGTTGATGTACAATATTACATAAGATACAAGTGTACAACATAGTGATTCACAATTTTTAAATGTTATATTCCTTTTTTACTTACTAAAAGTTCCTGGCTATATACTCCATGTTTTGCAGTACATCTTTATAACTTATTTATTTTATACATAATAGTTTTTACCTCTTAATGCACTACCCCAATCTAGCCCCTTCCCCCTTCCCTCTCTCCACTGGTGATCACTAAATTTTTCTCCATATCTGTGAGTCTGTTTTTTTCTTGTTATATTTAAAAGATTGCTTTCTTTTTATATTCCATATATAAGTTATATTACACAGTAATTTTTTTCTCTGACTTATTTCACTTAGCATAATACCTTCCAAGTGCATTCAAGTTTTTCTAAATGGAAAATATTCATTCATTTTTATGGCTGAGTAGAGAGTGCAGAAATAAATGCATCCACCTATGGTCAATTAATCTTTGACAAAGGAGACAAGAATATACAATGGAGAAAAGACACTCTCTTCAATAAGTGGTGCTGGGGGAACTGGACAGCTTCATGTAAAAGTATGAAATTAGAACATTCTCTAACACCATATACAAAAATAAACTAAAAAAAAGCATAAGCAGAATACTCTAACATAAATCATAGCAATACCACCCCAGCCAACTTCCAGCCATGTCATCCCCAGTAGCCACATCCCTCAACACCTCCCCTGCTGGCCTGCATGGTCACATGTGCTTTGGGGCAGCCTCAGGAGCAGACACTGCTGGGAGGATCACACACAGGGGTAAGGCTGAAACCACAGCTGAGCCCAGGGACTGCACAACTAAGGAAGAAGAGCAGAAATCTCTCCTCATGGCTACAAGAACCATGGAGTTACACCTCCACTAATGGCTTCTTAACTTCAGTGCCTGTAGAACATCTCAAAGGACAACAAGTGCTCCTGAAGCTGTGATGGATCTGGCTTTAGCAGCTGTGGGCTTTGTGGGCATGTTCCTGTGAGGGCTGAGCCAGACCAGAGTCCGAGATGCCTCCATAGCTCACACAGCAGGTCCAGGTTCATGGTTACTTCAGTCCAGGGAACTGACCTCAGTGGATCTGTGCCAGTGGCCTGGTGAAGACAACACCTGAGAGTCACCAGGGCCAGTTGCTGGCATACCCACAATTAAGGTGGGATCAAAAGCAGTGCCAATAACAATGTACTTTGTGAGCCTGTACAACAGGTGAAAGGGGACAGAACAGAACACACGCACAAGTGAACAGCACCAGAGGAGGAATACTCAGAGTCTTCTCTCACTCTGAGAGTGATCCAATTCTGCCTTCCTCACAGCTAAG
The DNA here is from genome assembly GCF_003676395.1 of Aethalodelphis obliquidens. Taxonomy (NCBI): domain Eukaryota; kingdom Metazoa; phylum Chordata; class Mammalia; order Artiodactyla; family Delphinidae; genus Aethalodelphis; species Aethalodelphis obliquidens. Next base: position 1,427,510 of record NW_020837998.1, on the reverse strand, counting down.
AAGAAGAATTCGGGGCCTCTACTTCAACAACTAGGGAGAACCTCATGTGCCTGACAGTGCAGTGACAACCATAGAGCAAATAGGAAGCCCTGCTCAATGTCTATCTCACAGAGCAGGGGACAGGCGCAAGAAGAAAGAGGAGCTACAATGCTGCAACCTGCAGAAAGAAGACCACAGACACAATAAGTTAGACAAAATGAGATGACAGAGAAATCTGTTGCAGACAAAGGAGCAAGATAAAAAAGATCAAGTAAATAAAGATTAGTTAGACAATCTACCTGAAAAATAATTCAGAATAATTACATTAAAGATGAACCAAGATCTCAAAAAAAGAATGGAGACACAGGGTATATGCCCAGTAGTTGGATTCCTGGGTGGTATGGTAGTTCTATTTTTAGTTTTTTAAGGAACCTCCATACTGTTCTCCATAGTGGCTGTATCAATTTACATTCCCACCAGCAGTGCAAGAGGGTTCCCTTTTCTCCACACCCTTTCCAGCATTTATTGTTTCTAGATTTTTTGATGGTGGCCATTCTGACCAGTGTGAGATGACATCTCACTGTAGTTTTGATTTGCATTTTTCTAATGATTAATGATGTTGAGCATTCTTTCATGTGTTTGTTGGCAATCTGTATATCTTCTTTGGAGAAATGTCTATTTAGTTCTTCTGCCAATTTTGGGATTTGGTTGTTTTTTTGTTGTTGTTGTTGTTATTGAGCTACATAAGCTGCTTGAAAATCTTGGAGATTAATCCTTTGTCAGTTGCTTCATTTGCAAATATTTTCTCCCATTCTGAGGGTTGTCTTTTGGTCTTGTTTATGGTTTCCTTTGCTGTGCAAAAGCTTTTAAGTTTCATTATGTCCCACTTGTTTATTTTTGTTTTTATTTCCATTTCTCAAGATCCTTTTTGACCCTTTTTGGGTAAAAAATGATCTTGCTGTGATTTATGTCATAGAGTGTTCTGCCTATGTTTTCCTCTAAGAGTTTGATAGTGTCTGGCCTTGCAGCTTTATTTACAATAGCCAGGACATGGAAGCAACCTAAGTGTCCATCACTGGATGAATGGATAAAGAAGATGTGGCACATATATACAATGGAATATTAGCCATAAAAAGAAACGAAATTGAGATATTTTTAGTGAGGTGGATGGACCTAGAGTCTGTCATACAGAGTGAAGTAAGTCAGAAAGAGAAAAACAAATGCCGTATGCTAACTAAATATATATATATATATATATATATATATTTGTATATATATATATATATGTGGAATCTAAGAGAAAAAAAAGGTCATGAAGAACTTAGGAATAAGACGGGAATAAAGACACAGACCTACTAGAGAATGGACTTGAGGATATGGGGGGGGGAAGGGTAAGCTGTGACAAAGTGAGAGAGTGGCATGGACATATATACACTATCAAACGTAAAATACATAGCTAGTGGGAAGCAGCCACATAGCACAGCGAGATCAGCTCAGTGATTTGTGACCACTTAGAGGGGTGGGATAGGGAGGGTGGGAGGGAGGGAGACACAAGAGGGAAGAGATATGGAAACATATGTATACGTATAATTGATTCACTTTGTTATATAGCAGAAACTAACACACCATTGTAAAGCAATTATACTCCAATAAAGATGTTTAAGAAAGAAAAGAGTGGAGGCACAGATTGAGATGATGCAAGAGATGTTTAACAAGGACCTAGAAAAACTAAAGAACAAACAAAGAGAGATAAACAATACAATAACTGAAAAGAAAAGATACTCTAGAAAGAATCAGTAGCATAATAACTGAGGCAGAAGAATGGATGGGTGAGCTGAAAGACAGAATGGTGGAAATAACAGCCACACAGAATAAAATAATAAAAGAATGAAAATAAATGAGGACAGTCTCAGAGACTTCTGGGACATAATTAAAGGCACCAACATTCAAATTATATGGGTTCTCAAAGAAGAAGAGAAATAGAAAGGGCCTGAGCAAATATTTGAAGAGATTGTAGTCAAAAACTTCCTTAACATGGAAAGGGCAATAGTTACTCAAATCCAGGAAGCACAGAGTCCCATACAGGATAAACCCAAGGAGGAACGTGCCTAGAAACATATTAATCAAAGTAGCACAAATTAAAAACAAATAAAAATATTAAAAGCCACCAGGGAAAAGCAACAAATAACATACAAGGGAATCCCGATAAGTTTATCAGCTGATTTTTCAGCAGAAACTGTGCAGCTCAAAACAATGTGGCATGATACATTTAAAGTAATGAAAAGGAAAAACCTACAGCCAAGAATATTCCAACCAGGAAGGCTATAATACAGATTCAATGGACAAATCAAAAGTTTTACAGAAAAGCAAAAACTAAGAGATTTCAGCATTACTAAACCAGCTTTATGACAAATGCTAAAGGAATTTCTCTAGGCAGAATAAACAAGAGAAGAGAAAAAAAGAGGAAGGGAAGAAAAAAGACTTACAATAACAAACCCAAAACAATTAAGAAAATGGCAATAGGAACATACATATCAATAATTACCTTAAATGAAATGGAATAAATGCTCCAACCAAAAGACATTGACTGGTTGAATGGATACAAAAACAAGACCCATATATATGCTGTCTACAAGAGACCCACTTCAGACCTAGGGACACATACAGACTGAAAGTGAGGGGATGGAAAATGATATTCCATGCAAATGGAAACCAAAATAAAGCTGAAGTAACAATACCCATATCAGACAAAATAGACTTTTAAATAAAGACTGTTAAGGGAGACAAGAAAGGTCACTCCATAATGATCAGGAAGATATAACAAGTGTAAATATATATGACCCCAACATAGGAGCATCTCAATGTATAAGGCAAATGCTAACATCCATCAAAGGGGAAATTGACAGTAAAACCATACTAGTGGACTTTAACTTCCCATTTAAACCAATAGACAGAGATCATTCAGACAGAAAATTAATAAGCAAACACAAGTCTTAAAGGACACATTAGACCAAATACACTTAATTGGTGTTTATATGGCATTCCATGCAAAAGCAGCAGAATACACTTCCTTCTCAAGTGCACATGGAACATTCTCCAGGATAGATCATATCTTGGGTAATAAATCAAGTCTTAATAAATTTAAGAAAATTGAAATCATATCAAGCATCTTTACTGATAGCAATACTATGAGATTATAAATCAATTACAGAAAAAGACTGTAAAAAACACAAACATGGGGGCCTAAAAATATCTATATATTTTTTAAGTTTTATTTTTAAGTTTTTATTGAATTTGTTACAATATTGCTTCTGTTTTATGTTTTTTTTTTTTGTCCATGAGGCATGTGGGATCCTAGTTACCTGACCAGGTTTTGAACCTGCACTCCCTGAATTGGAAGATGAACTTTTAACCACTGGATGGCAAAGGAAGCCCCCAAACAATATATTATTAAATAACAGAAGTATCATGGAAGAAATCAAAGAGGAAATAAAAAAATTCCTAGAGACAAATGATAACAAAAACACGTGGATCTGAAATCTGTGGGACACAGAAAAAGCAGTTCTAAGAGGGAAGATAAAGCAATAAAACTGTACCTCAAGAAACCAGAAAAATCTCAAATAAGCAACCTAACCTTATCCCTAAAATAACTAAAGAACCAAGAACAAACAAAACCCAAACTTAGTAGAAGGAAAGAAATCATAGATTTCTGCAGAAATAAAAGAAATAGAGATGAAGAAAACAAGAGTAAAGAACAATGAAGCTAAAAACTAGTTCTTTGAGAGGATAAACAAAATTGATAGACCTCTACCCAGACTCATCAAGAAAAAAAGAGAGAAAACTCAAATCAATAAAAGTAGAAATGAAAAAGGAGAATTTACAAAGGACACCATAGAAATACAAAGGATCATAAGTAACAACTACAAGCAATTTTATAGCAATAAAATGGACAACCTAGAAAAAAAGGACAAATTCCTAGAAAGGAACAACCTTTCAAAACTGAACCAGAAAGAAATAGAAAATATGAACACACCAATCACAAGTAAGGAAATTGAAAGTGTGATTAAAAAACGCCCAACAAACAAAAGTCCAGGACCAGATGGCTTCACAGGCAAAATTCTATCAAATATTTAGAGAAGAGTTAACACGTTCTCTTCTGTAACTCTTGCAAAAATGCAGAGGAAGGACCACTCCCAAGCTCATTCTATGAGGCCACCATCACCCTGATACCAAAACCAGACAAAGTTACCACAAAAAAAGAAAATTACCGGCCAAAATCACCAATGAACATAGACGGAAAATCCTCAACAATATATTAGCAAATTAAATCCAACAACACATTAAAATGATCACACACCATGATCAAATGGGATTTATCCCAGAGATGCAAGGATTCTTCAATATACGCAAATCAATGTGATACACCACATTAACAAATTGAAGAATAAAAACCATATGATCACCTCAAGAGATGCAGAAAAATCTTTTGACAAAGTTCATCACACTTTTATGATAAAAACTCTCCAGAAATGGGCTTGAGGGAACCTACCTCGACATAATAAAGACCATGTATGACAAACCTACAGCTAACATTATACTCAATAGTGAAAAGCTGAAAGCATTTCCTATAAGATCAGGAATGAGACAAGGATGTCCACTGTCACCACTATTATTCAATGTAGTTTTGGAAGTCCTAGCCATGGCAATCAGAGAAGAAAAGGAAATAAAAGAATCCAAATTGGAAAAGAAGAAGTAAAACTGTCATTTTTTGCAGATGACATGGTACTATACATGGAAAATCCTAAACATGCTACCAAAGAACTACTAGATTTCATCAATGAATTTGGTAAAGTTGCAGGATACAAAATTAATACATAGAAATCTCTTGCATCTCTATATACTAACAATGAAAATCAGAAAGAGAAATTGAGAAAGCAATCACATTTACGATCACATCAAAAACAAAGTACCTAGAAATAAACCTACCTAAGGAGGCAAAAGACCTGTACTCAGAAAACTATAAGGTACTGATGGAAGAAGTCAAAGATAACACAAACAAATGGAGAGATATGCCATGTTCTTGGATTGGAAGAATCAGTATTATGAAAATGACTATATTATTACCAAAAGAATCTACAGATTCAATGCAATCCTTATCAAATCACCAAGGGCAGTTTTTACAGAATTAGAACAAATAATTTTTATGGAAACACAAAAGACCCCAGAATATCAAAACAATCTTGAGAAAGAAGAACTGAGCTGGAGGAATCAGGCTCCCTGACTTCAGATTATACTACAAAGCTACCATCATCACAACTGTATGGTACTGGCACAAAATCAAAAATATAGATCGATGGATTAGGATTGAAAGTCCAGAGATAATCCCACACACTTATGATAACCTAACCTATGACAAAGGAGACAAGAATATACAATGGAGAAAAGACAGCTTCTTCAATAAGTGGTGCTGGTAAAACTGGACAGTTACATGTAGAAGAATGAAATTAGAACATTCCCTAACACCAAACACAAAAATAAACTCAAAATGTATTAAAGACCTAAATGTAAAGCCAGATACTATAAAAACCTTAGAGGGAAACATAGGCAGAACACTCTTTTAAATGAATGGGACCTAATTAAACTTAAAAGCTTTTGCACAGCAAAGGAAACCATAAACAAGACGAAAAGACAACCCTCATAGTGGGAGAAAATATTTGCAAATGAAGCAATTGACAAGGGATTAATCTCCAAAATATACAAATAGCTCATGCAGCTCAATATCAAAAAACCAAACAACTGAATCAAAAACATGAGCAGAAGACCTAAGTAGACATTTCTCCAAAGAAGACATACAGATGGCAAAAAAAAAACCACATAAAAAGATGCTCAGCATCACTAATTTTGAGAGAAATGCAAATCAAAACTACAGTGATGTATCACCTCACACTGGTCAGAATGGCCATAATCAAAAAATCTACAAACAATAAATGTTGGTAGAAGGTGTGGAGAAAAGGGACCCCTTCCACACTGTTGGTGGGAATGTAAATGGGTACAGCTACTATGGAGAACAGAAAGGAAGATCATTGCAAACCTATAAATGGAGCTACCATATGACCCAGTAATCCCATTCCTGGGCATATATATGGAGAAAACCATAATTCAAAGGGATACATTCACCCCGATGTTCATTGCAGCACTATTTACAATAGCCAGGACATGGAAGCAACCTAAATGTCCATCGACAGAGGATTGGATAAAGAAGATGTGGTACATATATACAATGGAATATTACTCAGCCATAAAAATGAACGAAATAATGTCATTTGAAGTGACATGGATGGACCTAGAGATTATCATAATAAGTGATGTAAGTCACACAGAAAAAGACAAATATTGTATAATATTGCTTACATGTAGAATCTAGAAAATGGTACAGATGAACTTATTTGCAAAGCATAAATGGTGTCACAGATGTAGAAAACTAACATAGTTTCCAAGGGGGGAAGGGGGGAGTGGCATGAATTGGCAGGTTGAGATTGACATATATACACTGCTATATATAAAATAGATAACTAGTGAGAACCTAGTGCATAGCACAGGGAACTCTACTCAATGCTCTGTGGTGACATAAATGGGAAGGAAGTGGATATATGTATTTGTATAACTGATTCACTTTGCTGTACAGCAGAAACTAACTCAGCATTGTAAAGCAACTATACTCCAATAAAAATTAATTTAAAAATATAAAAATAAATCCTACTACTTTTTGATCTGTCTCTAAAGCAAATGAAATAAAAGCAAAAACACACAAGTGAGACCTAATTGACTTAAAAGCTTTTGCACAGCAAAGGTAACCATTGGAAAGGTAACAAAATGGAAAGACAACTTACTAAATGGGAGAAAGTTTTTGCTAATGATATGACCAGTAAGGGGTTAATATCCAAAATATATAAAAAAGCTCATACCACTCCACATCAGAAAAACAAACAGGCTGGTTAAGGAATGGGCAGAAGACCTGAATAGACACTTTTCCAAAGAAGTCATACAGATGGCCAACAGGCAAATGAATAGATGCTCAATATCATTAATACTCAAAGAAATGCCAATTAAAACCAAGAGATATCATTTCACACCTGTCAGAATGGCTATCAACAAAAAGAACACAAATAACACATGTATGTTGGTGAGGATGTGGAGAAAAGGGAACCCTCCTACACTTTTGGTGGGAATGTAAATTGGTGCAGTTACTGTAGAAAATGTATGGCAGTTTCTCAAAAAACTAAAAATAGAGCTACAATATGACCCAACAATTCCACTCTTTGGTATTTATCTGAAAAGTAAATACTAACACACTAATTTGAAAAGATACATGCACCACAATGTTCATGGCAGCATTATTTACATTTGCAAAGATATTAAAGCAACCTAAGTGTCCATCAACAGAAGAATGGATAAAGAAGATGTGGTATACATATACAATGTAATACTTCTCAGCCATAAAAAAGAATGCATTTTTGCCATTTGCAACAACATAGATGGACTTGGAAGGTATTATGCTAAGTGTGTATTGATTTTATACCCTGCAACTTTACTGAATTTATTGATTAAACAGTTTTCAAGTTGAGTCTTTGGGAATTTCAATATCAGCAGCAAATAATTATTTTACTCTTCCTTTCTGATTTGGAAACATTTGATTTATTTGCCTTGCCTGATTGCTCTAGATAAGACTTTCAGTAGTACCTTGAATAAGGGAGGAGAGAGTGAACACCATTCTCTTATAACTGGTTTTAAAGGAAAAGCTTTCATTTTTATCTATGTTGTGTATGATATTAGCTGTGGATTTGTCATATATGGCCTTTATTATGCTGGGTATGTTCCTTCTATACCCAGTCTGTGAAGGTTTTCTATCATGAAGGGGTGTTGAATTTGTCAAATGCTTTTTATACCTCTTTTGAGATGATTATATGATTTTTATCTTTTATTCTATTAATGTCATGCATCACATTTATTGATTTTTGTATGCTGAACCATCCTTGAATCACAAGAATAAATTCCACTTGGTCACGGTATATAATCCTTCTATGAATTCTTGAATTCAGTTTACTAATATTTTGTTGAAAATTTTGCTTCTATATTAATCAGGGATATTGGTCTAGACCTGCTTATATTTAGTGCAGCTAATAAAAAAAGGTTTAATTTGTTTCATCCTATTTTTGTAAAAATTTACAAGATTACAATTCTATTAACCCTTTCCATATTTTGTATTATGTTGGTCAATGATTGCACTTTTGTATATGTTCTAAATCCCACAATACATTATCATTTTTTCTTTAAGCAGTAAGTAGTTAGCTTTTTGTTAGATTTATAGATGCATATTTTACCTGTAGAAAGATTTACCATTTTATGGTGTACTATTTGGTGACTTGACAAATATATACAATTATGTAATCACCTTCACAATCAGAAATTCCTGTCATGCCCTTGTTAAATCAGTCCCTCCCACTACTCCCAAGCCCTTAGTACCAATGATCTTACTTCTGTCCCTGTAGTGTTGTTACCGAAAGTGGGGGTCCAGCTGCTCGCCACCCAAAAGCCAATAAAGAGGCAACGTTGGTGGAAAGGACAGTCTGCTTTATTTTGGATGCCAGCAATGGGGTTTAGGGGGAGGGTGGACTCCTGTTCAAAGGCACCCTCAACAATCAGTGGGCAAGAGCTTTTATAGACGGAAGGAGTGGGCTACCCACAGAAAGAGTACAGTCAGCTCTGACAGTCATCTTGAAATTGTCATGAGGTGGTCTGATCAGCGTCATCTTGATTGTTTTAAGTACAGTTAATCTTAAGTTCCAGGGTTGTTTTTTTTCCATTTCCTTGAGACCAATTCTCGGAATTGTGGCAGCTTATGTCATGGCTACAGTCTGGTCATCATGTAATTAACTTTTTCCACGTGGTGGAAGTTTCAGTATTAACAAGACAGCTCGCAAGATGTGGCTCAGAATATTATCTATAGCCTTTGAGAAGGAACTAAAAGTCTTTGACTATGTTTAATGACTAGACTATTATTATTTAGTCTTTTTGGACGGTTTTCCTTTGTTTCAGCATTTTGTCACTTCTCTCACTAAACTTATTCTTCGGCTAAAGTTTTTCCACAGACAAAAAGCAAGTGGGGGCACAGGGAGCCAGGACCATAGGGTCCTGCTCCATTTCAGTGTAACCTTTTCCAGGATGACAAATAAATGCAGCTCTACAGTATGTAGTCCTTTTTGTATGGCTTCTTTCATTTGCATAACACTTTTGACATTAATCCATGTTACTGTGCAAAACAGTAGTTCATTTATTTTATTACTGAGTGGTGTTTCTATTTGTAGATGTACCATACTTTGTTTCACTATTCACCATATGTTTAGGCTGCTATAAGAAAATAACACAGACTAGGTACATTATTAAAAAATATAAATTTATTTCTCACTGTTCTGGAGGCTGGAATTCCAAGATTAGGGTGACAACATGTTCAGGTTCTGGTGAAGACCCTCTTTCAGTTTGCAGACTTCCAACTTCTTGCTGTGTTCTTAAATGGTGGACGGAGCTAGAGAGCTGTGCGGGGTCTCTTATATGAGCATTAACCCCATTCAAAAGAGCTCTACCCTCCTGACCTAGGCACTTCCAAAGTATTTTATCTCCTAATTCTATTACTTTGGGCAATAGAATTTCAATATATGAATTTGAGGCAAGGGGTCACAAATAGACCATGGCAGAACACGTCGAGATTATTTTCATTTTTTCACTATAGTGAATAAAGCTGCTATAAACACTCATGTGCAGGTCTTTGTGTAAATGTGATTCCTTTTCTTTTGCTTAAATGCCTAGGTATATGCATAATTTCAAAGAAATTACCACACTATTTCCCAAACTGACTAAACCATTTTACATTCCCATCAAAGTCACACAAAATTTTCAGTGGTCCACATTCTTGAAAACACTTTGTAATGAAAGTTTTTTCTAAACTATCCTAGTATTTGTGAAGTGGTATCTTATTGTGGTTTTAATTTTCATTTATCTAATGAATAATAAAATTTGACATATTCTCATGTGCTTATTTTAATCTATATCTCTTTGGTGAAGTATCCAAATCTTTTGCATATTCATTGTTAAATTGTTCATCCTTTTTACTACTGAGTTGTAAGTGATCTTTAGATATTTTAGCCACAAGTCCTTCCTCAGATTTATGTATTAAACCAATACGAACCATGCTTTATGTTTCCTAACTAAGAAATATTTTCCACTAAATTCACTAAGAGCTTTTCCTAGCCTTTATTTCAAAAGTTTTATAGGTTTTGATTTTACATTAATCCTATTATTCATTTTTAGTTAATTTTCTTATGGCTTAAAGAAAGGCTTGAGGTCCTTTTTAAAAATATGGATACCAAATTATCCTAACCCTGGTTGTTTTCAAGTCAGACAATTTCCCATTGAATTGGCTTGGTACCTCTGTCAGAAATCAATTCACCTTATATAAAGTTCTGTTTCTAGAGTCTATGTCTCTTTTACCTACATGTCTATACTTATGTTAATACCACACTCTCTTGATTATTATAGCTCTGTAATATTTCTTGAATTCATATACTTTGAGCTCCCTTTCACTTCATTTTCAAAATGGTCTTGGTTATTTGAAATAATGTTTTTCCATATACATTTTAGAACAATCATATCAATTTCTTCTAAAAATACCTACTGAGATTTTGGCTGGGATTGCACTGAATGGATAAATCACCTTAGGCAGAACTGACATCTTAACAAAATCGAATCTTTCATTACATGAAGATGGTATATCTCTGTATTTATTTAGGGCTCTTTACTTTCATCAGTGTTTGGTAGTTTTCATTAAGTAAATCTGGAATATTTTGTTACATATATCTTTAAGTATTCCATGTGTTTTCATGTTATTTTTAATTACATTTAAAGTTAAAAAATTTCCAGTTGTTCATTGCTAGTGTATAAAAATAAATTAATTTTTTGTACATCGATCTTGTATTCTGATACCTTGCTAAACTCACTCATTAGTACTAGTAGGTTTTAAAGAATCTAGGAAAAGAAGGGGAATTATTCTTTTATATTTACCCACATGTTTACCATTCCCAGTGATCTTCATTCATCCCTGTAGATCTTAATTTCAATTTTGTATCTTTTTTCTTCTGTCTGAAGAAATTTCTTAGTATTTCTTGTAGTGTTGATGTGCTGGTGATTCGTCTTCTCAGGTTTTGTTTGTCATAAAATCTCTAACTATTGTCTTCCTACTTGAAAGCATTTTCATTAAATATAGAATTCAAGGTTGACATACTTTTCAGCATATTAAGCATGTCATTCCATGGACTTCTGTACTCCATTTTTCTACTAAAATATCAGTCATAAAATTCTTTTTTCAGATTTATTGAGACATAATTGACAAAATTGTAAGATATTTAAAGTATAAAACAATGTTTTGATATACAAATACATTGTGAAAGGATTTGAATTAATAAACACATCCATTATCTCATATAGTTACCTTCTTTTGGAGAGATCACTGACATTCTAATGTCTTGCAAATTTTAATTATTCAATATTTTATTGTCAAATATAGTCACCATGTTATACATTAGATCCTCAATCCTTATTCATCTTATAACTGAAAGTTTGTATGCTTTTGCCAGTTTTCCATATTCCCCCCACCTCCCCAAACCCTGGCAACTGCCCCTCCACTCTGTTTCTATGAGTTCAACTTTTCTTCATTTTTTAGATTCCACATATGAGTGATACTGTACAGTATTTGTCTTTCTATTTCACCAAGAATAATGCACTCCTGTTTCATCCACATTGTCACAAATTGCATAATTTACTTCTTTTGTTAGACTGAATAATATTCCATTGTTTATATATATCGCATTTTCTTTATCCATTCAATTGTCAACAGAAATTTAAGTTGTTTCCATATCTTGACTATTGTGAACAATGCTACAGTGAACATGGTAGTGCAGATATATATTGAGCATATTGATTTTATCTCCTTTGGATATATACCGTAAAGTGGGATTTCTGGATCATATAATTTTATATTTGATTCTTTGAGGAACCTACATAGTGTTTTCCATAATGGCTGTACCAGTTTACATTGCTACCAACAGTGTACAAATGTTCCCTTTTCTCCACATACTTGCTAGCATTTATAATCTCTTATCATTTTGATAATAGGCATCCTTACTCTTGTGAGGTACTATCTTGTTATGGTTTTGATTGGCATTTCCCTTTTGATTAGTGATGCTGACCATCTTTTCATGTATCTGTTGACCATTTGTATGCCTTCTTTGTAAAAATGGCTATTTAGCTACTTTGCCCATTTTTAATTAGTTTTTTATGCTATTGACTTTTATCAGTTCTCTGTAAATTTTGGATATTAACTCCTTATCATATATGTGGTTTACAAAATTTTCCCCACTCCATATGTTGCCTTTCATTTGTTAATGGTTTCCTTTGCTATGCAGAAGTTTTTAAGCTTGTTGTAGTCCCACTTCTTGATTTTTGCTTTTGTCACTTTTGCTTTTGCTGACAAACCCAAAAAATCATTGCCAAGACTAATGTCAGGAGTTTATTCTTTGTGTTTTCTTCTAGGTATATTCTGGTTTCAGGTCTTATGTTTAAGTCTTTAATCCATTTCAAGTTAATTTTATTGAGTGGTGTAACACTGAGGTCTAATTTCATTCTTTTACATGTAAAAATGTGGTTTGCCCAACACCATTTATCAAAGAGGTTATACTTTTTCCTTTGTGTATTCTTGGTTCCTTTGTTGAAAATTAATTGGCCATCTATGCATGGGTTTATTTCAGAGTTTTCTATTCTGTTTCATCGATCCATGTGTCTTTTTTATGCCAATACCATATTGTGTTGATTCCTATAGCCTTGAAATATATTTTGAAATCGGGAAGTGTGATGCCTCCAGCTTTGTTCTCTTTTCTCAAAATTGCTTAGGCTATTCAGGATCTTTTATGATTCCATAATATTTGGGGCTTATTTTTTTCTATTTCTATTCACAATCTAATGTGGATGGATAGATAGATAGGTGATAGATAGATAGAGATAAACGCAGTTACACAAACCCACACATACATATTTTCACATATATCAAACAGCCAAACAACTGAAAATATTAAATACAAGTTTAAATATATTGTATAGGATTTACATTAAAATGTCTTTTTTTTTGATTTGTGTGAAAGTTCTGATACCATTTTTAATGGATTCAAATGTATATGTGCAATAAAATGCAATTGGCAGATATTGGGAAAATATTTAAAATGCCATTCACATTCAATGCCAATACCATTGGAATTTTGATAGGGTTTGCACTGAATCTGTTGATCACTTTGGATAGTATGGACGTTTTAACAATATTATATTTTTTCAATCTATGAACATGGAATATCTTTCCATTATACGTGTCTTCCTCAGTTTCCTTCCGTAATGTTTTGTAATTTTCAGTGTACAGGTCTTTCATCTCTTTGATTAAATTTATTCCTAAGTATTTTATTCTCTTTGATGATATTGTATATGGGATTGTTTTCTTTATGTCTTTCACAGATAGTTTGTTGTAGTGTTGTTGACCTAAAACAAATAGACTACCAGTTATTTCTCCATCAAAAATGTGTTGCAGAACCTGGATTGCAATTCTTTGCTGATCTCAAATAAACTCATTTTACTTAGGAAAAGACTAGGAGATAGGCATTTTTGCCTTCTGTCTCTGTGATCAGCCTTGGGGATAGGCATGGTGATGCTACAGAACCAAACTTGGGTCCACTCACCTATGCACAGTAAGCAAATCTACTGACAGCAGATTGTGGTGAAGAAAAGTACACTGTTTACTGCAGGGGCCAAGCGAAGAGTATAGGTGGTTAATGCTCAAAAGGCCTGCATTTCCTGATGGTTTTCAGGGAAAGATTTTTAAACACAGGGTGAGAGAGAGGGTTGTGGAGTGCATGATCAGCTTGTGGACATTCTTCTGACTTGCTGGTTGTGAGGTAACAGGGAGTCAACATCATGAATCTTTTGGTTACAATGGTCTGGGGTCTACATGCTTGTGGGCAGCATGCAGTTAACTTCTGCTGGTAAGCATTTCAATATCTGCAAAATAGCTCAAGGATATGACTCAGAATATTATCTATAGCACCTGAGGAGGAACTAAAATTCTTTGACTTTATTTAATGGCTAAAATATTATTATTATTATGTCTTGCTTGACTGTTTTCCTTTGTTTCTGTATTTTCTCACTTCTCTGATTAAATTTGTGTTTTGGAACTTGGGGAAGACGTAGGAGGCTAAATTTTTTATACAAACAAGAGGCAGGTGGGTGAAGGTCTGTCCCAGGAAGGCTCCATAAGTTTCAGCTCAGTTACAGTGAGTGGTTGCATGCTCCATCAATAACTACTTCTTTGTTTGCTGTAGTCCTCTGGGTCTTATGAATGCAAGGCACATTGACTTTGAGAGCTAGGTGATTTGGGGACTTACTTACCCCTCTGGATGGAGTCTTGAATTTGGGACAATAGATGTGTGATCTAAACTCTTTGCTCCTCTGAGAAAAGGTGGGAGTTGGGACATCCTTCTCAATTACATGGCACTGTGCTAAGCATGAGTTTTATGGCAAGAGTGTATCTCAGCCTTTTCTACCAGTTTCAATGTGGATATTTTCTAAGTCATCTGATGTATAGGAGTCCCTCAGCTAGTTTCTGGATTTATTTCAGAGGGAATTGCTTCAATAGTGGTTGTACATTCTGTGCATCCATATCAGAAAGGAATTCCAGGACCCTCTATGTCACCATTTTGGTCCCTCAAAAAGTTCTTATTTTTTATTTATATAAGTTATCTCAACTCCTCCAACAGGTGTTTTTTAAAGATTTTTTTCTTTATATTTGATTTTTGGAAATTTGACCAGCATGTGCCTGGATTAATCTTGGGTCCTTTGGAGGTTGTTGAAGTTTAGAATATAATTTGGAAATTTTTTCCTGCCCCTTTTCTCTATCCTCTCCTTTGGGGATTCTAATTAACAGGGAACTTAGACCACTTGGCATTGTTCCAGAGATTATTTTATTTAAGTTAAATTGTTTTCACATATTTTTATAGTTCTACAATTTAATTTCTACTATGGGTCTTCAAGTTCATTGAATGTTTCTCGTATTGCACCAAACTTCCCTTAACTCCATCTGATGAATTTTTTTTTTTAATTTCAGGTATTATTTTTTTTTACTTTGAGGTTTCAATTTTATATTTTTTATCTCTTCTAAAATTTCACATCTATTCTCCATTATATTCACTTTCTCTTATAATATTTAATATGGATATTTTAAATATTTTTATATAACATAAAATATTTTATATAAAATATAATACTTTAAATAAATAACTTAGGAGACCTTCAAGATGGTGAGGGAGTAAGACGTGGAGATCACCTTCCTCCCCACAAATACATCAGAAATACATCTACATGTGGAACAACTCCTACAGAACAACTACTGAATGCTGGCAGAAGACCTCAGACTTTCCAAAAGGCAAGAAACTCCTCACATACATGGGTAGGAAAAAAGAAAAAACAGAGACAATAGAATAGGGAGGGGACCTGCACATATGGGAGGGAGCTTTGAAGGAGGAAAAGGTTCCACACACTAGGAAGCCCCTTCACTGGTGGAGATGGGGTGTGGCAGGGGGGAAGCTTTGGAGCAATGGAGGAGAGAGCATAAATAGGGGTGCAGAGGGCAAAGCAGAGAGATTCCTGAATAGAGGATGATGCTGACCAGCACTCAAAATCCTGAGAGGCTTGTCTGCTCAACCACCAGGGTGGGTGGGAGCTGGAAGCTGAAGCTCTGGGTTGGAGGTCAGACCCTAGGGAGAGGAATGAGGCTGACTGCATGAACACAGCCTGAAGGGGGCTAGTACACCACAGCTAGCTGGGAGGGAGTCTGCAAAAATGTCTGGACCTGCCTAAGAGGCAAGACACCATTGTTTCAGAGCACACAAGGAGAGGGGATTCAGAGCACTACCTAAATGAGTTTCAGAGATGGGCACGAGCCACAACTATCAACAGGGACACCATACATGGGCATGAAATGCTAAGGCTGCAGCTGCAGCCACCAACAAGTCTGTGTCTAAACACAGGTCACTATCCACACCTCCTCTCCTGGGAGCCTGTGCAACCCGCCACTGCCAGGGTCCCGTGATCCAGGGAAACTTCCCTGGGAGAACACATGGCAAACCTCAGGCTATTGCCACATCATGCTGGACTCTGGCGCCACAGGTTTGCTCCGCATTCTGTACCACTCCCTCTCCCGGGCCTGAGTGAACCAGAGACCCCTAATCAGCTGCTACTTTAATCCCATCTTTCTGGGTCAAGAACAGACGCCCTCAGGTGACCTACACACAGGGCAGGGCCAAATCCAAAGCTGAACCCCAGGAGTTGTGTGAACAAAGAAGAGAAAGGGAAATTTTTCCCAGCAGCCTCAGAAGCAGTGGATTAAATTTCCACAATCACCTTGATGTACCCTGCATCTGTGGAATAACTGAATAAACAACGAATCAGCCAAAAACTGAGGCAGTGGACTTTCACAGCAACTGTAGACATGGGGTTTGCTTTCTGCATCTAATTTCTTTTTGGTTTTATGTTTATCTTACTTTAGTTTTTAAGTTTATTATCATTGGTAAATTTGTTTATTGATTTGGTTGCTCTCTTCCTCTTTTTAAAAAATATATAGATATATATTTGTTTCTCCTTATTCCCTTTCTGTGAGTTGGTATGTGTATGCTTATTTCTGTGATTATGTCTGTATAGCCTCACTTTTACCATTTGTCCTAGGGTTCTCTCTGTCATGTTTTGGTTTTTTTTTGGATTTTATTTTAGTATAGTTTTTAGCATTTGTTATCATTGGTGGATTTGTTTTTTTGGTTTGGTGCTTTCTTTTTCTTTCTTTTTTTATGACTTAAATTATTTTTTTAATTTTTTTTTTTTACTTTTTAATTTAATAACTTTATTTTATTTTTCTTTCTTTCTTTCTCCCTTTTCTTCTGAAACATGTTGCTGACATGGCCTTGGTGCTCTGGCTGGGTGTCAGGCCTGTGTCTCTGAGGTAGGAGAGCTAAGTTCATGACATTGGTCCACCAGAGACCTACCAGCTCCACATAATATCAAATGGTGAAAGCTCTCCCAGAGATCTCCATCTCAATGCTAAGACCAGCTCCATCAAACGACCAGCAAGCTACAGTGCTGTACACCCTATGCCAAACAATTAGCAAGACAGGAACACAAAACTACCAATTAGCAAATAGACTGCCTAAAATCATAATAAGGTCACATACATCTGAAAACACACCACTGGATATGGTCCTGCCCACCAGAAAGACAAGATCCAGCCTCATCCAACAGAATACAGGCACTACTCCCCTCCAACAAGAAGCCTACACAACCCACTGAACCAAACATAGCCACTGAGGGAAAACACCAAAAACAATGGGAACTACAAACATGCAGCCTGTGAAAAGGACACTGCAAACACAGTAAGTTAAGCAAAATGATAAGACAGAGAAATACACAGCAGATGAAGAAACAGAGTAAAAACCCACCACACCAAAAAAATGAAGAGGAAATAGGCAGTCTAGCTGAAAAAAGAATGCAGAGTAAGGATAGTAAAGATGACCCAAAATCTTGGAAATAAAATGGAGAAAATTCAAGAGACATTTAACAAGGATGTAGAAGAACTAAAGAGCAATCAAACAATGATGAACAAAACAATAAATGAAATTAAAAATTCTCTAGAAGGAATCAATAACAGAATAACTGAGGGAGAAGAACAGATAAGTAACCAGGAAGATAAAGTAGTGGAAATAACTACTGAAGAGCAGAATAAAGAAAAAACAATGAAAACAATTGAGGACAGTATCAGAGACCTCTGGGACAATATTAAATGCACTAACATTCGAATTATAGGGGTACCAGAAGAAGAGAAAAAGAAAGAGACTGAGAAAATATTTGAAGAGATTATAGTTGAAAACTTCTCTAATATGGGAAAGGAAATAGTTAATCAAGTCCAGGAAGCCCAGAGAATCCCATACAGGATAAATCCAAGGAGAAACAGACAAAGACACATTTTGATCAAAATATTAAAAATTAAATACAAAGAAAAAATATTAAGAGCAGCAAGGGAAAAACAACAAATAATATAAGAGGGAAAACCCATAAGGTTAACAGCTGATCTTTCAGCAGAAACTCTGCAAGCCAGAAGGGAGGGGCAGGACATATTTAAAGTGATGAAAGGGAGGGAAGAATCTACAACCAAGATTACTCTATCCAGCAAGGATCTCATTCAGATTCGATGGAGAAATTAAAAACTTCACAGAAAGCAAAAGATAAGAGAATTCAGCACCAACAAACGTTAAAGAAGCTTCTCTAGGCAGGAAACAAAAGAGAAGGAAAAGATTGACAGTACCAAAACCAAAACAAAAAAGAAAATGGTAAAGGGAACATACATATCAATAATTACCTTAAATGTAAATGGATTAAATGCTCCAACCAAAAGACATAAACTGGCTGAATGGATACAAAAACAAGACCCATATATATGCTCCCTACAAGAAACCCACATCAGACCTAGGGACACATAGAGACTGAAAGTGAGGGGATGGAAAAAGATATTCATGCAAATGTAAATCAAAAGTAAGCTCAAGTAGCAATTCTCATAACAGAGAAAATAGACTTTAAAATAAAGACTATTACAAGATACAATTAAGGACTCTACATAATGATCAAGGGATCAATCCATAAAGAAGATATAACAATTGTAAATATTTATAAACCAAACACAGGAACACCCCAATATATAATGTAAATGGTAACAGCCATAAAAGGGAAAAGGGGACTTTAACACCCCACTTTCACCAATGGACAGATCATCCAAAATGAAAATAAATAAGGAAACACCAGCTTTATATGATACATTAAACAGCTGGACTTAATTTATATTTATAAGACATTCCATCAAAAAAAAAAAAGCAGAAAACACTTTCTTCTCAAGAGCTCCTGGAACATTCTCCAGGATAGATCATATCTTGGACCACAAATCAAGCCTTGATAAATTGAAGAAAATTGAAATTGTATCAAGTATCATTTCAGGCCACAACATTATGAGACTAGACATCAGTTACAGGAAAAAACTTGTAAAAAAACAAACACATGGAGGCTAAACAATACACTAGTAAATACACAAGAGACCACTGAGCAATCAAAGAGGAAATCAAAAAATACCTAGAAACAAATGACAATTAAAACACGCCGACCCAACACCTATGGGGTAAAGCAAAAGCAGTTCTATGAGGGAAGATTATAGCAATACAATCCTACCTCAAGAAACAAGAAACATCTCAAATAAACAACGTAAACTGACACCTAAAGCAATTAGAGAAAGAAGAACAAAAAACCCCCACAAAGTTAGCAGAAGGAAAGAAACCATAGAGATCAGATCAGAAATAAAATGAAAAGAAATGAAGGAAACAATACCAAAGATCAATAAAACTAAAAGCTGGTTCTTTGAAAAGATAAAAAAATTGATAAACCATTAGCCAGACTGATCAAAAAAAAAGGGGAGGGGGTGAGAAGACACAAATCAATAGAAATAGAAATGAAAAAGGAGAAATAATAACTGACACTGAAGAAATACAAAGGATCATTAGAGATTTCTACAGGCAACTACATGCCAATAAAATGGACAACCTGGAAGAAATGGACAAATTCTTAGAAAAGCACAACCTTCCCAGACTTAACCAGGAAGAAAGAGAAAATATAAATAGACCAAACACAAACACTGAAACTGAGACTGTGATTAAAAATCTTCCAACAAACAAAAGCCCAGGACCAGATGGCCTCACAGGCGATTACTATCAAACATTTAGAGAAGAGCTGACACCTATCCTTCTCAAACTCTTCCAAAATATAGCAGAGGGAGGAACACTCCCAAACTCATTCTACGAGGCCACCATCACCCTGATACCAAAACCAGAAAAAGAAGTCCCCAAGAAAGAATACTACAGGCCAATATCACCAATTCACATCTATGCAAAATCTTCTATAAAATACTAGCACACAGAATCTAACAGCACATGAAAGGGATCATACACCATGATCAAGTAGGATTTTCCCAGGAATGCAAGGGTTTTTCAGTATACACAAATCAATGTGATTAAACCAGTTTAACAAATTGAAGGAAAAAAGCCATATGACAGTCTTGATGCAGAAAAAGCTTTTGAAAAAATTCAACACCCATTTTGATAAAAATCCTCCAGAAATTAGGCAGAGAGTGAACTTACCTCAACATAATAAAGTCATAGATGACAAACCCACAGCCAACATCATCCTCAATGGTGAAAAACTATTAGCATTTCCACTAACTTCAGGAACAAGACAAGGTTGCCCACTCTCACCACTATTATTCAACATAGTTTTCGTAGTTTTAGCCAGAGCAATCAGAGAAGAAAAGGAAATAAAAGGAATCCAAATCAGAAAAGAAGAAGTAAAGCTGTCACTGTTTACAGATGACATGATACTAAACACAGAATCATAAAGATGCTACCAGAAAACTACTTGAGCTAATCAATGAATTTGGTAAAGTAGCAGGATACAAAATTAATGCAGAGAATTATCTTGCATTCTTATACACTAATGATGAAAAAACTGAAAGAGAATTTAAGAAATACTCCCAGTTACCATTGCAACAAAAACAATAAACTACCTAGGAATAAGCCTACTTAAGGAAACAAAAGACCTGTATGCAGAAAACTATAAAACACTGATGAAAGAAATGAAAGATGATACAAACAGATGGAGAGATATACCATGTTCTCCAATTGGAAGAATCAACATTGTGAAAAGGTCTATAGTACCCAAAGCAATCTACAGATTCAATGCAATGCCTAACTCTCAAGGGCATTTTTCACAGAACTAGAACAAAAAAATTCACAACTTGTATGGAAACACAAAAGACCCCGAATAGCCAAAGCAATCTTGAGAAAGAAAAACAGAGCTGTAGGAACCAGGCTCCTGGACTTCAGACTATACTACAAAGCTACAGTAATCAGGACAGTGTGGTACTGACACAAAAACAGAAATATAGATCAATGGTACAGGATAGAAAGCTCAGAGAAAAACCCACTCACATACTGTCACCTTATTTTTGATAAAGGAGGCAAGAATACGCAATGGAAAAAAGACAGCCTCTTCAATAAGTGGTGCTAACAAAACTGGACTGCTACATGTAAAAGAATGAAATTAGAACACTCCATAACACCATACACAAAAATAAACTCAAAATGGATTAAAGACCTAAATGTAAGACCAGACACTCTCAAATTCTTAAAGGAAAACATAGGCAGAACACTCTATGACATACATCATAGCAAGATCCTTTTTGACTCACCTCCTAGAGAAATGGAAATAAAAACAAAAATAAACAAATGGGACCTAATGAAACTTAAAATCTTTTTCACAGCAAAGGAAACCATAAACAAGACAGAAAGACAACCCTCAGAATGGGAGAAAATATTTGCAAATGAAGCAACTGACAAAAGACTAATCTCCAAAATATACAAGCGGCTCATGAAGCTTAATATGAAAGAAACAAACAACCCAATCCAATAATGGACAGAAGTGCTTCCCTGGTGGCACAGTGGTTAAGAATCCATCTTCCAATGTAGGGGATATGGGTTTGAGCCCTCATCCGGGAAGATCCCACAGGCCGCGTAGCAACTAAGTCCATGCACCACAACTACTGAGCCTTCTATCCAAGCCCATGAACCACAACTATTGAGCCCACATGTCACAACTACTGAAGCTTGTGCAACTAGAGCTTGTGCCACTCAACAAGATAATCCACTGCAATGAGAAGCCTGTGCCCCACAATGATGAGTAGCCTCTGCTTTCCACAACTAGGGAAAGTCCACGCACAGCAATGAATACACAATGCAGCCAAAAATAAATAATTTAAATAAATAAATTTATTTAAAAAACACAAAACAAAGAAACACAAAAATGGGCAGGAGAACTAAATAGACTTTTCTCCAAAGAAGATATACAGATTGCCAGCAAACACATGAAAGGATGCTCAACATCACTGATCATTAGAGAAATGCAAGTGAAAACTACAATGAGTTGTCAACTCACACCAGTCAGAATGGCCATCGTCAAAAAATCTGGAAACAATAAATGCTGGAAAGGCTGTGGAGAAAAGGAAACCCTCTTCCACTGTTGGTGAGAATGTAAATTGATACAGCCACTATGAAGAACAGTTTGGATGTTCCTTAAAAAATAAAAATAAAAATAGAACTACCATACGACCCAACAATCTCACTATTGGGCATATACACTGAGAAAAACATAATTCAAAAAGAGTCATCTACCACAATGTTCATTGCAGCTCTATTTACAATAGCCAGGACATGGAAGTAACCTAAGTGTCCATCAACAGATGAATGGATAAAGAAGATGTAGCACATATATACAATGAAATATTATGCAGCCATAAAAAGAAATGAAATTGAGTTATTTGTGGTGAGGTGGTTGGACCTAGAGTCTGTCATACAGAGTGAAGTAAGTCAGAATGAGAAAAACAAATACCGTATGCTAACACATATATATTGAATCTAAAAAAAAAAAAGGTTATGAAGAACCTAGGGGCAGGACAGGAATAAAGATGCAGACATAGAGAATGGACTTGAGGACACAGGGAGAGGGAAGGCTAAGCTGGGACGAAGTGAGAGAGTGGCATGGACTTACCTATACTACCAAATGTAAAATATATAGTTAGTCGGAAGCAGCCACATAGCACAGGGAGATCAGCTTGGTGCTTTGTGACCACCTAGAGGGTTGGGATAGGGAGGCTGGGAGGGAGAGGCAAGAGAGAAGAGATATGGTGTATATGTATATGTATATGTACAGCTGATTCACTTTGTTGTAAAGCAGAAGCTAACACACCATTCTAAAGCAATTACACCTCAATAAAGATGTTAAAAAATAAAATAGAAAAAAAAATCTTCAGGAGTCCCTTTAGTAATTTTTTAACACAGAATTCCCTCATATTCATGATTCTGCTTATTATGTTCGGGTGCATGGATAATGTCTACTTCTAACCACAGAAATATGGCATGTTCATTCTTCACAGTAAGATTGATCCTTTATAGTTAATTCAGCATTATTTATATCTAATCTGAGTAAATTTTTCTTCAATGGAAGAAGCTCTTGAGACACCTGCATATGTTTCTAGCCTATGTCAGAGGGACAGCCTGAGTACTTGTCTCAACCAGCATTTGAATATCTATACTTTACAATTACTTTTTGTAATTATTAATTCCAAGAAACTCTGGTTAAGAACAATGGTTTAAAATGTATTAGCATTTAAATAAATAAACAGGCTATTGGAAAATATCTAACAAAGTTTTATGGATCTTAGACATTAAAACTTTATACTGAGTGAAATAGTGACTGATATTATTCTCAAGAATCTGTACAGAAATTGTTTTTTTCTTGCTTAAGAAAAAAAAAAGAACAAAAATACAAAATAAATAAATAAATAAAATATCTGTTTTAAGTATTTGCTAATTGCAACATTTGGCTTATTTTGAGTAGCTTTATTGTTCATTTCTCTTAATTATATGTCACATTTTCATGCAGATTAACATGTTTCATAATTTATTTTTAAATAATGGACATTATAGATGAATTGTGGAGATTACAATTCCAGTTATCCTACTCTGAAGAGTACAGGCATACCTCATTTTACTGCACTTCAGTTTATTGTGCTTCACAGATACTACCTTTTTTACATGTTGAATGTTTGTGGCAACCCTGCACTAACTCTATTGACACCATTTCCCAGCAACATTATTTTAAAATATGTTATGTACATTTTTTTAGCCATAATGCTACTACAATTTCAATAAATTTTAATACAGTGTAAACATAACTTTTATGTGCACTGGAAAAGCAACATATTTGTGTGACTTGCTTTATCCAGATGGTCTGGATTTGAACCCACAATATCTCCAAGTTATACCTATATCGAATTTTTAATACTTCTATATTTTGTTATTAATTTTGTATTGCTTTTTAATTATTTCTCCTTCTTATATTTATTTTCATGCTTTAGTCAACTTCCTTTTTATTCTTTTTTTTCTCTTGGAATCTGTACTATACTTTTCTATCCTATTAATAGTAATTATATTTTTCTATGATCTTATGATCAGACACACATTTCCCAACAAATTAACTACTTTTTCTTTCACTAATATGCAGTTTTTCAACTTGATGTGTTTTCTAACTACTTCCTCATGCACTCTGAGGTAGAAGAGCTTCTGGGCCTACTAATTCTATTTTATAAAAGAAGATTGCCCTTTATGGATTTTACATGTTGTGCACTTGTGTGAGTTATTGGTTGCAGAATTAAACTAGTGAAAAAAAATTAAAAATGAAACATTTGTCAATTTCTTTTGTAACTGAAGAAAGAGGTTCAGGGTACTTAACTTATTTTATATTTTCATATGGTAGAGAAGCTAAATCCTAGAACCTAGGGTTTGTGATGTTCTAACTCTGTACTATATTTCTTTCAATATAGCACACTGGCTTTCATCAAAGTGAAATAAATTCAGTGAAATATAAGAAGGAGCATTCTCATGCCTTATACAGTGTACACAAATTAGTAACGATTCAAAAGCTACCGTTTCAGCATCCTAGGGCTCAAGTGAACATTTGTGACTAGGAAACACTGTTAACGGTAAGCTAACACTTTTTCCTTCATGTATTTTGGATCATTGACTTTCTAAGAAGTCTCTAAAATGTAGTCATACTACACTTGAATTTTACCAACTTTTGAAGCACCCACACTACCTCCTTCTGAATATGCGAAGGTCAGTTCTAAGCAAGCATTGCAATCCTTGTTTTATAAAATATTAACAAAGGTTCTAGACTAAATTGCCTTCTTTTTACTCTTCAGATAGATGGATTAATAAGTGTCCTATAGTACAGTCAAAAACTACTTATTTATGTAAAATTTAAAAAGCAGTTGCTGCAGTTGAGCAGTTGCAGATCAAAAGTGTTCATATAGCCATCTAACTCCATAAATAATGTTTTTTTAAAGATCTTTACTTTAGATACCAGCTTTATAAATGTGCATTTCTTGCCTATTTGCATTTTTTGTTTGTTTGTTTCTTCTCCTTCTGCAAACATATCCCCAGTTTCACAGCAGGTTCAAACACAGATGGCTGCCTTATTGTGACAGAAGCAAAAATGCTACATTAATGTTTAATGGGATTAAAACTCCTCTTGGCAGCAGTGGCATATGTTACCAGTTAATTGTTGCACTGGAAGCTACCCTGCTGTTTTAAAACATGGACTCATTTTACATGCTTTCTTCACAGCAGTATAAAATGTCAAATTTGTTGGGATAAGTTTTAAATTACTTTAACAAAACCTAGTCACTAAAAAGATAATTCTTTTGTATTACCGCATGTCTTTTATACTATCTGTATGTCTAATAAAATGATTACTATGCCATTTCTGGTTAAAAGAAGCCTGTATTTGCTCCATATTCAAGCAGATTTATGTGAATAGCAGAGGGTGCTCCAGAGATAGTCAGTGATTTTAGTATCTTTTATACATGATTGACACTATGAGTACATCAGCCTGCTGTATAATGGAAGTATTTTCAGAGTGCAAAATAGAATACTCTAAACCTTACCTTTACAGGGCTTCCCTGGTGGCGCAGTGGTTGAGAGTCTGCCTGCCAATGCAGGGACATGGGTTCATGTCCCAGTCTGGGAAGATCCCACATGCTGCGGAACGGCTGGGCCCGTGAGCCATGACCGCTGAGCCTGCGCGTCTGGAGCCTGTGCTCTGCAATGGGAGAGGCCACAACAGTGAGAGGTCCGCGTACCACAAAAGAAAAAAAAAAGTTAAATGGTAAACCTTACCTTTACAAAGAAATGGTGAGCAAAGTGTCTTTAACACCTTCTCTGCAGCAACTATTTGACAATATTTACTAAGAAAATTCTACAACCCATATTATCAATCTATTAACATTGTGTTACATAATATCATCCTTTGAAGGTGTCTATTCTCCTATGAATTTTTGATAATGATTAGTGTTTAGCAAGTGAGATATTGTTAATTCAGTGAGATATTTCACATCAACAAAATATAAAGAAAACCTTGGAAAACTGAAAATTTGATTTTAATCAAGTTTGCTTTAACAGTCTAGATCTTTGTTTTTCTCACTGTTTCACCAATGTTTAGGTGGAATGTTTTCAGTTCCCATGCTGTTGATCTTGGTTACCAACTGTTATTTTAGTTGTTTATTATCTTAAGAAAGCAGAAGGCAATTTATAAAAATGTATAAGACTTCTGCTTCTGGCCAAAATGGGGTAACAAGATAATACTTCTACCTATAAGTATTACAAACAAAATAGTACCATGTATGCACTGGACTACTTTCTGGAGAAAGTTTCCAGTCCACTGCACAGGGGCAAAAAACAAGACCAAGTCTGACAATTTCTCTGAGATAACGGTAAGGAGCTGGGAATATGTGTGAGCCAAAGTAGCTAGAGTTCACAGTTTAACGTATTAAGAAGATTGAAATGTACATAAAGAGAAATCTAGAGATCTATAGAGATTCTCTGTTAAGTATTCAGTTGAGTACTGACCAATGCATGTGTGTAAGGAAACTACCCAAGCCCAAGGAAAGAACAACTTGAAAGGATTAGAGAAACCTCTGCATGGAGCTCACACAGGTCTTAAAATAGTTTCTGTTACCACTAGCCAAATTGTAAAGGCTCATAATTCAGGGACATCAGGTGAACTACTAGGAAGTGTTGTTAACCAGTTGTAGAGAAGCTCTGCTATGTACAGAGGGACAAAGATAAGATGACAACAGATTGTTCATTGAAAACAGTGTGTGAGCGAATGGAGATGGCAGAATAGAAAGACCCTGAGCTCATCTTCACTAACAGGCACACAAAAATCACAACTATCTTCAGAACAACCATTGACCAAAAAGAGTGGAACCCACCACAAAGATCTTTTATAACTAAAGACATAAATAAGGGATTACAGCAAGATGGGTAGGAGGGGCAGGCTTACATTATAGTCAAGTCCCGTACCCCTGGGTGGGCAACACTCAAGCTGGTAAATGAGTACATTGCAGAGGCTCTCCCAAAGAGGTGAGAGATCTGAGCCCCATGTCAGTTTCCCCAACCTGGGGCTCTTGTACAAGGAAGATGAGCCCCAGAGCATTTGGATTTGGAGGTGAGCAGGGCTTATGTTGGGAGACCCAGAGGACTGGAGGAAATAGAGACTTCACTCTTAAAAGGAGGAGACAAAATCTCACATGCTCTGGGACCAAGAGCAGAAACAGTAATTTGAGAGGAGCCTCGGTAAGACTTCCTTGCTTATATTGGAGAGTCTTCTGGAAAGGCAGGAGACAACTGCAGCTCACCTTGGGAATATACACACTAGTGGAAGCCATTTTTTTGATCTCTTTCTGACATGTGTACACTAATGCTGGCAAGCGCCATTGTGGAATCCTTCTTGCTCATTAGCACCAAGACCTGGCCCCACCCAACAGCCTGTAGGTGCCAGTGCTGGGAGACATTGAGCCAAGCAACTAACTGGGTGGGGACACACCCCCACCAATCAACATACAGGCTACCTTAAGAACCCCTGAGTTCAGGGTCACCTCTGGGCATGGCCCTGCCCACGAGAGGACTCAGGATACAGCTACAATCACTGGTGGGCTGGCACCAGCCCTAGAATCCTCTGGGTCCTGGCCTTCCTTCAATGGAGCCTACTCTAGCCTCTGGACAAGGCTAACTCACCAGGGACAGATACCACACTCAGAAAACCACAATCCTACAACTGCAGATCTAGCCTACGCTTCGGCAGGCCAGACCCTGCCCTGGGACCAGCTGAGCTTGGACCCTGACCACTAGTAGGCCAACACATGCTTCAAGACACCCCAGACCATGTCCCTAAATGTGTCAGGAACCTCCCCTTCCCCATGATCCAACACAAACTCTGGGACCACTGGGTCCTGCAACCAGACTCCACAAAACAGCTCTGCCCACCAGTGGACCAGCACTAACCCCAGCACCTGGCTTCACCCATTAGTGGGTAGTCAACAGCCTTGGAGTTTTCTGGACCCTGACTCTGCCCATTAGTGAGCCAGCATAATCTTCCTGGGTTCTGCAGTCAGCTGCCTTGTGACCCAGTCCTGCTAACCAGCAGATTGCCACCTCCACACAAGGCAAGGCCTGGCTACCAACTGAACCAGAGACCAACCAAACCTACCAGACCTCCTCATAGTGAGTATGCCAAAACAGAAGGACACACATAGCACTTATAGAAAGAAGCCCTAGCACATATATCTCAGGTGATGACAGTGTAGTGTGCTGCTGGGACACACAGGATGTCTCCTACAAAAGACCACTTCTCCAAGGTCAGGAAATGTAACCAACTTACTAGATGAATAAAAATAAAAAGCAGCATCTTAGGCAAAATGACATAACAGAGGAACATGTTCCAGAAAAAAGAAAAAGGTAGAACACCAGAAGAAGAATGAAGTGTCTAGAGATAAGCAATACACCCAAGAAAGACTTCAGGGTAGTGGTTGTAAAAATGATCAAAGAGCTCAGGAAAAGAATGAGTGCACAAAGCAAGAAGTTAGAAGTTTTTTAACAAAGAGTTAGAAAATATAAACAACCAACCAAAAATGAAAAATACAATAACTGCAATGAAAAATACACTAGAAGGATTCAACAGTAAACTAAATGATACAGAGGAATAGATCAGTGACCTAGAAGATGAGTAGTGGAAATCACTGATGCTGAACAGAAAAAAGAAACACAGAATGAAAAGGAATGAAGACAGTTTAAGAGACTTCTGGGACAACATCAAGCACACTAATATTTACATTATAGGGGTCCCAGAAAGAGAAGTGAGAGAGAAAGTGAGTGAGATATCTGAATACATAATAGCTGAAAACTTTCCTAACAAGGGAAAGGAAAGTCACCCAAGTCCAGGAAGCACAGAGAGTCCCATGCAGTATTAACTGAAAGAGGAACTCACCAAGACATATTGTAATTAAAAATGGCAAAAATTATAGATGAAGAGAGAATATTAAAAGCAGGAAGGGAAAAGCAATAAATAATATACCAGGGAATGCCCATAAAATTATCAGCAGACTTTTAGCAGAAAATGTTCAAGCCAGAAAGGAGTGACACAATATATTTAAAGTGATAAAAGGGAAAAACTTACAATCAAGGACACCAGCAAGACTCATTTGGACTTGATGGAGAGATCAAAAGCTTTACAAAAGAGCAGAAGTTAAGAGTTCAGCACCACCAAATCAGCTTTACAATAAATATTATAGGAACTTCTCTAAGCAAAAATGAAAATGTCACAACTATAAATAAAAATTACAAAAAAACAGCTCATTGATAAAGGCAAGCATACAGTAAATGAAGGAAATCGTCCATACACAAAGCTAGTAAGAAAGTTAAAAGACAAAAGTAGTAAAATCATCTATATCCACAATAAGAAATTAAGGGACCCAAAAAACAATTAGTTATAAAATGTGATATCAAAAACTATAATTGTGAGGGGAGGAGAGTACAAATGAAGGGCTGTTAAAATGAATTTGAAATTAAGAGATCAGCAACATAATATAATCAGAATATATATAACTTGGTAACTAAAACCAAAGATCTATAATATACAAACTAAAAAGAAAAAGGAATTCTAACATAACATTAAATACAGTCATCAAATAGCAAGAGAAGAGGACAAAGGAAGAAAAAAGGAATAAAAAATATTTATGAAAACAACTCCAAAACAAGTAACAATATGACAATAAGAACATACATATCATTAACTACTGTAAATGTAAATGGACTGAATGCTCAATCAAAAGTTATAGAGTGACTGAATAAATAAGAAAAAAGAAGGCATATATATGTGCTGCCTACAAGAGGCTCACTTCAGATCTAAAGACAGACACAGACTGAAAGGGATGGAATAGAAAAAGTTATTCCATGCAAATGGAAATCAAAAGAAAACCAGGGAAGCAATACATATATTAGGCAAAATAGACTTTAAGTAAAGACTTTAAAGAGACAAAGGAGATTATACAATGATCAAGGGATCAACCAATAATATATAACAAATGTAAATATATATGCACTCAATAGAGGAGCACCTAAATACATAAAACAAATATTTACAGACATAAAGGGAGAAGTCAACAGTAACACATAAGAGTAGGGGACTTTAACAACACACTTACATGAGTGGACATCATCTAGACAGAAAAATCAATAAGGAAACACTGGCCTTAAATAACACATTAAACCAAATTGACTTGATATGTATATAGAGTGTTCCATCTGAAAGAGCAGAATACACATTACTTTGAAGTGCACATGAAATATTCACCAGGATAGATCACATGCTAGGGCACAAAACAAGCCTTGGTAAATTTAAGAAAATTGAAATCATATCAAGCATCTTTTTCAACCAAAATGCTATGAAATAGATTAACTGAATACATTTATATCTATTAAACAATTCAGTTTTTAGTTACAAAACTTCCCACAAAGAAAACCTCAGTCACAGATGACTTCACTCATAAACTTCACCAAACATTTACAGAAGAAGTAATACAAAAGTATACTTAAACTCTTCTACATAAAGAAAAGGGAATATATTCCATTTCATTCCAGCATTCTCAGAGGCCAGTTAGACTAAAACTAGACAAAGATATTATAAGGAAAAAATACTACAAGATGTTAAAGGAAAACTGTAGTACCCTTCATAAACATTTATGCAAATTTTCTTAACATTTAGAAAATCTAATCACACTATATTTTAAAGTAATAATAGAATATGACAAAGTCGATTTTATCCCAGAATTTCGGGATGTTATTATTTCCAGCATTTCTGGTGTATGATGAATACTCACTAGTTAATAGTTATTATTAATGGCAACATAGTATTTATCATAAGGTTAATATTCAGCAGGAAATTTAGATATGCTATGTCAATTATTATTTGTGGAGCTATGACAAATTCTTCTCCAACTGAAAGCTTATATTACTGGGTGAAAAGCCTACTGAGGTTTAAAGTCATATGCAACCTTGAAACTGTCCATCTAGGTTGACTTAATAAATTGATCTTAAATACCACAGAAAGAATGTTTTCCTCCTGTTATAAACCATACTGAATGGATGCCAATATTTTTGTTATATTTTACAGAATTATCAGGTTTTTGTTTGTTTGTTTGTTTGTTTGTTTTGCATACGCAGGCCTCTCATTGTTGTGGCCTCTCCCGTTGCGGAGCACAGGCTCCAGATGCGCAGGCTCAGCGGCCATGGCTCACGGGCCCAGCCACTCCGCGGCATGTGGGATCTTCCTGGACCGGGGCATGAACCCGTGTCCCCTGCATCGGCAGGCAGACTCTCAACCACTGTGCCACCAGGGAAGCCCGAATTATCAGTTTTAAAAGATAAAATTATTCTCAAAAATTTACTATTTTATAGTAGCTAGCTAGATACATAGGTAGGTAAATAGATAAAATAATATTAATGAAATTATCTCCTTAAATAAAAACACAGTTTACATTTTTTTCTCAAAGTATTTTGAAATTTGTAATTGGTTATTACATTTCATCCTGTTTATTATTTTCAAATAATTATTTTAGTAGATAAAGTATATGAAGGAAACCTTTAGACTCAGCTTCTCTGGCCATTCTTAGAATCCTAAACAAAAAGTATTACAGGAAAACTTAACCTCTGCAAAAATAAATATTTCAAATTGTCTACTCCAGTACAAAGACATTTATTTTTGCCATGACGTAGAAGTCTTTTTGAGGTATATGGTTATAAAAATCAATCAGTGGGTTCCCCATATTTATATCTTTTTCCAGTGTGAGAAGCTCATGTCTCTGGAAGTAGTTCATCTCATCATCAGATTTTAGTATAAAGTGGACTCTAAACTTGACAAAGATTCTTTCCAGGTGACAAGGAGTCTGATATGTCAATGCCCATTTAGATGGGTTGTGCTAATCTACACCCACACTGAAGAAACTGCCCTCCTATTATGATTTATACCTACAGTTAAACTTTCCATGCCATGGAGTTTTATGGAGAAACAATTCAGATGCATTAGTGTTTGGATTTTGGTCTCATTTGGGTGATTCATTCTTACCTCTAGCACAATGGGTTTAATTAAGACTTCAGGAAGAATTCGCTCATATTATGGTGCTTAGTCATTGGAACAGTGACTAATGGGAGGAGTGGAGTACAGAAAATCTCCTGGTCTTAATATTTAAATATCTTTCAATATTTTACCAACACTAATGCCTCTGTGAGAGTGATACATATGGTCACACCTGAGACAAAGAAACATACTCTCTTCCACTCTGTCACACACTTCTCGAACAGTGGCAAGAGGGTCCTGAGATTAGTCCTTGTTAGAAGTCAGCATACTATAGCCCATTGGCCAAATCTGTTCCATTGCCTTTTTCTGTGAGCTAAGAATGTTTTTTTTGTTGTTGTTACACTTGTTAATGCTTGAATAATAATCAAAAAAGAATATTTTTGTAGCAGGCGAAAATTATATAAAAATTCAAATTTGATGTCCATAAATAAATTAAAATTTTCTTAGAAAATGTCAGGCTTATCATTTATGTGTTGCTCATGGCTGATTTCACATCATAAGAACAGAGTTGAATAGTTGTAACAAAGATCATATGGGTTACAAAACTTAAAATATTTTCTATCTAACCCTTAAATGGAAAATTTTTCTGACCTCTGATGTATGTTCTCCCCAAGTGTTCCTCATCATATTGTCTTAAATTCAACAGTTTGTTTGCCTAGATCTGTATCCTCAGGTCATTGTTTACAAAACTTTCTAGAATGAATAAAACCAATAATTTCATTATAAAATAAATGGAATAGGACACGATAAAGCTCCAAAGAGGAAAAACCAATGGTATTTCTTGCTGCAAACAGCACAACACAGAGATTTCTTGGTGGATAAGCATGGCTTGCACTAAAATGTCTGTCTTTCTTTTTTTTTCTGTATGAGATCTAGTGGTTATAGATTCACTGACGGGTAATTACAAAACAAAATCTTCTAATGCCAATAATAAGACCAGATTCTATACCTTTTAAGTAAAATTGTCTTGATTACAAGCAGCCACTGAATAAAGACATCAATTAGAGAGGGAGATTTCTTAACCCTTGGAGCAAGAGTTTCATTAAAAATAACTTGGAAAGTAATTTAAATCCTTGATCATCACCTGCCACCAGCACAGAAGATTCAAAGTAAACCCATTACTTCCCAGTGTTGAAGAAAAGAATCACTTTGTGCTTCTTGTTGGGTGGCTCCTTCCTCCTAAATACCATCACCCTTTTTAAAGCTAATATGGAGGAAATGTAGGCAGAGGAGATAGAGGTCTGACTTGTTATTCTATGTCAAAATACCTGATCCTGTATTGGAGGCATGTAGGGGCTTTAAAATCCTTTGGAAGATTGCAGACATGTGCCTGTCCAACAGAGACTCAAAGGGACTAGTATCATACACCATGTCTCAGGAAGAGCTAAGCATTTCTGCACAGACGCCAGCCAGGAATGGCAATAAGACACTTAGAGAAAATCCAGAAAGAGAACCAAGAAATGTCTCATTTCCCAAATAGAAATATGCACCCTATAGTTTATGTGTATTTTCAAGCATTCAGAATAAGAAAATTTGTGCAATCAAGTATGAACTAGAGCAATGCAACACTCATATGCTCATTCTTTCAATCACTCTGTT
Organism: Aethalodelphis obliquidens; assembly: GCF_003676395.1. Taxonomy (NCBI): domain Eukaryota; kingdom Metazoa; phylum Chordata; class Mammalia; order Artiodactyla; family Delphinidae; genus Aethalodelphis; species Aethalodelphis obliquidens. The sequence goes on along the minus strand of NW_020837998.1, from coordinate 1,393,622 downwards.
ACCTTCTATACAAAGCCTTTTAAAAGTTATAGGCATACCTTATTTTGTTGCACTTTGCAGATATTGCATTTTTTTTTACAAAATAAACGATTACGGCAACCCTGAATCAAATAAGTCTATTGGTGCCATTTTTCCAACAGCCTTTGCTCACTCCATGTTTCTGTGCCATATTTTGGTAATTCTAGCAATTTATCAAATTGTCCATGAGCAAAAAGGTTGTGACTTATGGAAGGCTTAGTTGACGGTTAGCATTTCTTTTTAGCAATAAAGTATTTTTAAATTAAAGTATGTACATTTTTTAGACACGATGTTATTGTCTACTTAATAGACTACAGTAAAGTCTAAACATAACTTTTATATGCACAGGGAAACCAAAAAATTTCTGTGACTCACTTTCTTCTGATATTCATTTTATTGCAGTGGTCTGGAACTGAGCTCACAATATCACTGAGGTATGCCTGTATTGCATTAGACCCAATAACTGCCTCTTCATTATTCTCACAGCTTTTCACACTTGGCTTTCTTTCAACACATATGGCATTTAATATTGTACAGACTTGCTCTTAGTGGCACACTTCAGCCTCTAGAGGGAGTTCAAATCCCTTAATCCTGAATAGAAAAAGTTCTGTTGTGGTGTGTGGGTCAGGAACATAGATTAAACCAAGGTATCTGAGATGGAGCATTTGGTGGGAGAAGCTCTTGCTCCTGCCTGTAGTGCTCATCAGGACTCTGTCTCCTTTCAGAATCTCTGTTGTCCTCTTAGCTTTGTGTGTTTTGTGAAAATTTCCAATTAGTATTAAGTGACAAATAAATATTGAGATAGCAGTGTTCAGAGACTCAACCTTCAACCTCACCACCAGAGGAAATCCTTAAAAAAAAATCAATCAATGAAATTCAACATATTAACTGAATAAAGCAGAAAAAAATGATCAACATAGATACAGGAAGATCTAACATCAATCCCTGATTAAAATTCTCAACTAAACTACAGATAACATATAATTACTGGGGAAAAGGTGAATGTTTTCAACTAAAATCAGAAACAAGGCAGATGTCCACTTTCACCACTTCTATTTAACATTGTGCTGGAAGCTCCAGCCAATGAAATAATGCAAGAGAAAAGATGGGGAAGAAGGCTCCGGATTGGAAGAAAAGTAAGTAAAGCTATCTGTATTCACAGATTCTATAGAATCTACAAACAAACAAACAAAGTTGCTAGATCTTATTAGTGAGAGTAGCACAGTTGCAGGATTCAAGATCGACATACAAAAAATAAATTGAAATGCTGTATACTATCAATGAACCACTGGAAAATGAATTTAAAATACAATTTAAAGTAGAATAAAATGTGAAATACCTAGGAATAAATATTACAAAATATGTGAAAATGTCACACATTGAAATCTACAAAACATTAATAAAAATTAAAGAAATAAATGGAGAAATATAAAGTACTAATGGAAATGAGGACTCAATATTCCTAAGCTGTTAAGTATTTCCAAATTTATCTCTAGGTTCAATACAATTTCTATCAAAATCTTAACAAGTCTTTCTGTAGAAACTGATAAGCTTGTTCCAAAGTTCATATGGAAATTCAAAGAACTTAAATAGCCAAGCAAAGTTTAACATAATAATGAATTAGTAAAACTAACACTATCAGAATTCAACATTTATTACAATCTTACAATAATTGAGACAGTAAAGTATTAGTATAAAAATAGATAAATATATCAATAGAACATAACAGAGAGTCCAGAAATAGACCTAAGAATATATGATAAATGGATTTTTGACAAAGTGCCAATATCAGTCAATAGAGAAAATTTAGTGTTTTCAACAAATGGTGCTGGATCAGTTGAATATCCATGTACACAAAATAAAATAAAATAAAATTTAATCCATATTTTATAACATATACAAACATAACTTAAAATGGATCATAGAACTAAATGTAAGATCTAAAATTATAAAACTTTACGAAATTGAGTTATTTGTAGTGAGGTGGATGGACCTAGAGTCTGTCATACAGAGTGAAGTCAGAAAGAGAAAAACAAATACCGTATGTTAACACATATATATGGAATCTAAAAAAAAATAAAAGAAGATTCTGAAGAATCTAGGGGAAGGACAGGAATAAAGATGCAGATGTAGAGAATGGACTTGACACAGGGAGGGTGAAGGGTAAGCTGGGATGAAGTGAGAGAGTGGCATGGACATATATACACTACCAAATGTAAAATAGATAGCTAGTGAGAAACAGCTGTATAGCACAGGGAGATCAGCTTGGTACTTTGTGACCACAGAGAGGGGTGGGATAAGGAAGGTGGGAGGGAGATGCAAGAGGGAGGAGTTATGAAGATATATGTATATGTATAGCTGATTCACTTTGCTATAAAGCAGAAACCAACACAGCATTTTAAAGCAATTATACTCCAATAAAGATGTTAAAAAATAAAGTTATAAAAATTTATAAATTGGACTTCATTAAAATTAATAACTCTGCTCTTTGAAAGATACTGTTAAAAGAATGAAAACACAAGTCAGAGACATAGAGAGCATTTTGCCCATCACTCATTTGATACAGGACTTTAAAGACTTTTAAAACTCAATATTGGACTGCCCATTTCCAGTTCTGCACATAAGAAGTTTGGACATCACCACTTTGTCTTAAGAACAAGTAAAAAGCTGAACAGATGTAAAAATCAATAACATTTCTTGCATCCGTAAAAGAAGTGAAGGCACAGGACAAACCACTGACCCCAAGATTGGAGAGGCAGACAGGTGAAGACAGGGAGAGATAGCTTATGGAAGCAGAGACTCATGAGTAGAAATAACAATGGAAACAAGTTCCAGCGTAGGGAAACCTGAACTGTAAGAATTGAAGAATGCTGTGGATGCTCAGTGCAGGCAATTCAAGAGTTAAAAACTCCAGTAGGGGCTCAGTTATGGGGGTGGCCCACAGTATTGTGAGATATATTTCCAGGAGCTCAACCAGGTTCCCAGAGTAAGTATCAGAGAAAAATTCCCTTAGGCTTCTGGCGGGGGAAAGGAAAAGGAACCACTCTGAAATATAACACAGCATTCTGTTCTTCTTAACAAGCCTGACCTCAGGGGAAACTAGCCAACCACAGCCTAAACCCTTATTCACACCTAAACGATAATCAGCACCAAACTGACCTGGGGAAGGGTAATAAGCCAAATCCATAAAACTGTAGCCATCCTGTCCAACCTAAAGGTGGGAAAAAAAACTGATACAAAATTGTGAAGTTCACAGTTCAGAGGAGTAGGTGAACTGAAAGACGGCAACCTAATCATTGGACAGTAGAATGCTTCCCTTCTCCTCAAACCTCACCATCACATTAATAAAAGCCTATTTACATATGGTTTTTCTCCTTCAATTTGTTAATATGGTTTATCACATTGATTGATTTGCGTATATTGAAGAATACTTGCATTCCTGGAATAAACCCCACTTGATCATGGTGTATGATCCTTTTAATGTGCTGTTGGATTCTGTTTGCTATTTTTCTGTTGAGGATTTTTGCATCTATGTTCATCAGTGATATTGACCTGTAGTTTTCTTTCTTTGTGACATCCTTGTCTGGTTTTGGTATCAAGGTGATGGTGGCCTCGTAGAATGAATTTGGGACTGTTCCTCCCTCTGCTATATTTTGGAAGAGTTTGAGAAGGATAGGTGTTAGCTTTTCTCTAAATGTTTGATAGAATTCGCCTGTGAAGCCATCTGGTCCTGGGCTTGTGTTTGTTGGAAGATTTTTAATCACAGTTTCAATTTCAGTGCTTGTGATTGGTCTGTTCATATTTTCTATTTCTTCCTGATTCAGTCTTGGAATGTTATACATTTCTAAGAATTTGTCCATTTCTTCCAGGTTGTCCATTTTATTGGCATAGAGTTGCTTGTAGTAATCTCTCATGATCTTTTGTATTTCTGCAGTGTCAGTTGTTACTAGAGTCATGTACCAAAATGTTCATTGCAGCTCTATTTACAATAGTCCGGAGATGGAAACAACCTAAGTGCCCATCATCAGATGAATGGATAAAGAAGATGTGGCACATATATACAATGGAATATTACTCAGCCATAAAAAGAAATGAAATTGAGCTATTTGTAATGAGGTGGATAGACCTAGAGTCTGTCATACAGAGTGAAGTAAGTCAGAAAGAGAAAGACAAATACCGTATGCTAACACATATATATGGAATTTAAGGAAAAAAATGTCATGAAGAACCTAGGGGTAAGACAGGAATAAAGACACAGACCTACTAGAGAACGGACTTGAGGATATGGGGAGGGGGAAGGGTGAGCTGTGACAAAGCAAGACAGAGGCATGGACATATATAAACTACCAAACGTAAGGTAGATAGCTAGTGGGAAGCAGCCGCATAGCACAGGGAGATCAGCTCGGTGCTTTGTGACCGCCTGGAGGGGTGGGATAGGGAGGGTGGGAGGGAGAGAGATGCAAGAGGGAAGAGATATGGGAACATATGTATAACTGATTCACTTTGTTATAAAGCAGAAACTAACAAACCATTGTAAAGCAATTATACACCAATAAAGATGTTAAAAAAAAAAAAGCCTGTTTATAGCTGTTTCTTTTACCCAGTACAGGCATAGTTCATCTTACTCTTCTTCACTTTATTGCACTTTGCAAATATTGTGTGTGTGTGTGTGTGTGTGTGTGTTTAAACAAATTGAAGGTTTGTGGCAATCCTGCATCAAGCAAGGCTATCAGTGCAAAGTTTTTAAAGAACATTTGCTCAACTTTGTGTTCTGTGTCACATGTTGCTAATTCTCACAATATTTCAAACTTTTTCATTGTTATTATATTTGTTATGGTGAAGTGGTTAGTGATCTTTGATCTTACTATTGCAAAAAGATTATGACTCATTGAAGGTTCAGTTGATGGTTAGCATTTTTTAGCAATAAAGTGTTTTTTAATTAAGGTATGTACTTTTTATAGACATAAACCATTGCACACTTAATAGACTATAGTATAGTGTAAACTTTTATATGCACTGGGCAACCAAAAAATTTGTGTGACTTGCTTCATTGCAGTATTCACGTTATAACATTGGTCTGGAACAAAACCCACAATACCTCTGATGTATGCCTCTACATCACATCTGGCTTTCAAGAAAAAATTATAAAGCATACCAAAAGCCAAACAAATTTTTGAAGAGACCAAAAACCATCAAAACCAGACATGGCAAAGATGTTGGAAGTATCAGTTTGGGAGTTTAAAACAACTGTAATTAATATGCTATGGGCTCTAAAGATTAAAGTGAACAACATGCAATAACAGAAGTGAAGTGTAAGCATACAGATGGAAATCCTAAGAAAGAACCAAATAGAAATGGTAAAGGTAAAATATACTGTAACATAAATGATGAAGACATTCGATGGGCTTATTAGTAGACTGAATATGGTTAAGGAAAGAATCTCTGAGCTACAGCATATAGCAACAGAATCCTCAAAATCCAAAAAAAAAAAAAAAAAAGGAGAACAAGAACTGAAACAAACAAAAAAGCAGAATATTTAAGGACAATGGGACAACTACAAAATGTATAACATAACTGAAATTTCAGAAAGAGAAAAAAGAAAAGAACAGAAAAAGTATTTGAATCAATAATAACTGGGAATTTCCCCAAATTAATATTAGACAGCAAAACACATATCCAGGAAACTCAGAGAATATTAAGCAGAATAAATTCTACAAAATATTTACACATAGGCATATAATTTTCAAATTACACATAATCCAAGATAAAGAAAATATTCTGAAAGGAGCCAGAGGGAAAAACATGTATAGAGGAAGAAAAATATATAATAACTACTTTTTCTCCTCAGAAACAAGGCAAGTAAGAAGAGTGTGGAGTGAAATATTTAAAATGTTGAGAGGAAAAATACCCACCAAACTAAATTCTGTATCCTGCTAAATTATCCTTCAAAAAGTGGAAAGAGAAATAAAGGCTTTCTCAGACAAACAAAATGTAGGGAATTTGTTGTCAGTAGACCTGTCTTGCAAGAAGTATTAAAAGAAATTCTTTAGAAAAACCGAAACTAATATAGGTCAGAAACTAAGATCTACATAAAGAAAGGAAGGGCACTGAAGAAGAAATAAGTGAAGGTGAAATAATTTTTTTTATTTTTCTTATTCTTAAGTGACCTATCAGATAACAGTTTGTTCAAAATAACAATAACACCAATGTATTTGATTAGGTATTTTTAAGTATCATATATATATATATATATATACACACACACACACGCACATATACATATATTTACATATTCTTATATATAAGTGAAATAAATGACAGCAATGATATAAGGAAAGGAGGAAGGAATTAGGATTATATTATTATTATTATAAGGTCCACATATTACCTGTGAAATTGTACTGTGTCATTTAAAAGTGGACTTTAGTTGTAAATGTATATTGCAAATTCTAAGGCAACCACTAAAAAAAATCTTTTAAAAAGTGTAACTGATATGCTAAGAAAGGAGAGAAATTGGAATCATATGAAACAATAACTTAAAATTACAAGAGGCAGAAAAAGTGAAAGAAAAAAATAGAAATAAAAGAGAAATTCAACAAATATAAACCAGTAATGAATATAGTAGATACTAATTCAATTATATCAATAATCACTTAAAATGTCAATGGTCTAAATGCACCAATAAAAAGACAGAGATTGTTAGAGTGGATAAAAAATGCAACCCAACTGTAATCTGTCAACCAGAAAGCCACTTTAAATATAAATCTCATATAGAGATTCTAATCTGTGTGAGGTGGTACCTCATTGTACTTTTGATTTACATTTCTCTAATAATTAGTGATGCTGAGGATCTTTCCATGTGCCTCTTGAACATCTTTGTGTCTTCTTTGGATAGAAGTCTATTTAGGTTTTCCACCCATTTTTTGATTGGGTTGTTTCTTTTTTTGATATTGAGCTGCATGAGCTGTTTGTATATTTTAGATATTAAGCCCTTGTCAGTTGCTTTGTTTGCAAATATTTTCTCCCATTCTGAGGGTTGTCTTTTCGTCTTGTTTATGGTTTACATTGTAACACAAAATCTTTGAAGTTTAATTAGGTTCCATTTGTTTATTTTTGTTTTTATTTTCATTACTCTGATTTACGTCAAAGAGAGTTTTGCCTATGTTTTCCTCTAAGAGTTTTACAGTGCCTGGCCTTACCTTTAGGTCTTTAATCCATTTTGAGTTTATTTTTGTGTATGGTTTTAGGGAGTGTTCTAATTTCATTCTTTTATATGTAGCAGTCCAGTTTTCCCAGGATCACTTATTGAAGAGGCTCCCTTTTCTCCATTGTATATTCTTGCCTCCTTTGTCATAGATTAGGTGGTCATAGGTGCAAGGTTTTATCTCTGGATTTTCTATCCTAATCCTTTGATCTATATTTCTGCTTTTGTACCAGTACCATACTGTTTTGATTACTGCAGCTTTGTAGTACAGTCTGAAGTCAGGGAGCCTGATTCCTCCAGCTCCATGTTTCTTTCTCAAGATTGCTTTAGCTGTTTGAGGTCTTTTGTGTTTCTATACAAATTGTAAAAATTTTGTTTCTAATTCTGTGAAAAATGCCATTGGTAAGTTGACAGGGATTGCCTTGAATTTTTAGACTGCTTAGGGTAGTATAGTCATTTTCACAATATTGATTCTTCCAATCCAAGAACATGGTATATCTCTCCATCTGTTTCTGTCATGTTTCTTTCATCAGTATCTTACAGTTTTCTGAGTATAGGTGTTCTGCCTCCTTAGGTAGGTTTATTCCTAGGTGTTTTATTCTTCTTTTGCAGTAGTAAGTAGGATAGTTTCCTTAATTTCTCTTTCTCATCTTTTGTTGCTAGTGTATAGGAATGCTATACTTCATCAAATATATCTTTGACCCCCTTCTCTTTCTTCTCCTTCGGGGACCTGTATAATCCAAGGGTTATCTCTTTTTTTTAGTTTGTTTTTCTTTTTGTTGTTCTAATTGGGTGATTTCCATTACTGTAACTTCCATAACACATATGCATTCTTCTGTAACACTTAGTCTGCTATTCATCCTTCTATTGTGTTTTCATTTCAGTGTTTGTATTTTTTAGTTCTAACTGGCTTTTTTCTATATTTCCTAATTCTTTGTTAAAATTCACTGTTTGTCTATTCTTTTCCCTAATTCTGTTATCATTCTTATTGCTAATACTTAAAATATTGTATCTGGTTAATTGTTTATTTCTGTTTCATTAGTTGTTTTTTCAGAGCTTTTCTCTTGCTGTTTCAATTGAGAAAATCCCTGTCTTTTCATTTTGCTTATCTTTCTTTGTCTCTATGAAATTAGGTGAAACAGTTACCTATTGTGGTCTTGAAGAGGTGTCCTTTTGTGTGAGCATCCCTATATAATCTTTGTGTGCCCAGTGCATTTAGTGAGAGAGATAGATTTGATGTGAACAAAAGTCATGTCTTCCCTCTTTGCCATCACGACAATATTAAGTTTTCCAATCCATGAACCCAGGATATCATTCCATTTATTTAAATATTCTCTAATTTATCCTAACAATGTTTTTAATTTTCACAGTATGTCTTGTGGCTCCTTGACTAAATGTATTCCTAAGTATTTTGTTTATGATACTGCAGATGGAATTATTTCTTAATTTCATTTTCATATTGTTCATTGCTAGTGAATTGAAACTCAGTTGATTTTTGTATACAGTAAGTCCCGTACATACAAACCTTCTAGTTGCAAACTTTCAAAGATGGGAATGTACACTTGTTACAGTACAGTACTAGATAGCCAATTGTGTTAGTTGGTATCTAGGCTAACTTTGTTAGACTTATGAACAAATTGGACTTATGAATGTGCTCTTGGAATGGAACTCATTTGTATGTAGGGGACTTACAATATAAGGCAGGGCTTTCCCTCTGGTCAGTGGCCATCTCCTCACTATCATGGGTGAGTTTGGATCCCACATTGATGGATCAGAAGCCCTGAGGGTTGAGTCTTAGCTGGCTCTGTTCCCTTTAAATGTGTGCTCTCCTATCTCCCAGCACCAGTCCACTTGCCCCAGAGGGGAATATTGCTAGAGCAAGTGGGACCAATGCTGGCTCTCAGCTTGTGACACGGTGCAGGCTTCTGTGGGCCAGTCCCAGAGAGAGATCCAGGCTGACTCTGACATGCCTCCTGTGCAAACCCCAGGAATGGTAACCCCCAGCATGAGTCTTATTTGTCCCTCACAGCTGATCACTTCCCCCTACTCTGACAAACCTGCCCTGCGGTAGAGGCACTCCACAGGGTACACAAGGCCTGTATGAGCTCTTTGCATGTTTCAGGGTAAAGGCTGTGTTGATCTAGCTGCCATCAGAGATTGGGACTGTTCCTGATGGGTTGCCTGTGTAAACCCCAGCAATGGCCTCCCCCTCTGCTCTCAGATGCAGCCCTGGGACTGAGTCACCTCTGCATCCCATGGCTGAGCTCTCTCCCCAGTCATGGTAGGCCTCGCTCCAGCAGGGAGCTGCAAGGTGAAGTAAGCTTTTGCTAGGCTCAGGCTGGGGTCTGGGAAACCAGGTTGCATGTGGGAAACCAGGCAGCCACTACAGTGATGCTCAATTAGCCGTTTCTTTCCTGCCTTAAGAGCAAGAAAGCCTTGTACACTCCTCATAAGTGGAGTCCACTCTTCCCACATACCTCATATTAGTCCCAGTGTACCTCCAACCTGTTAAGGAGGCTCACCTTCCATGTGTTCAAGCCCAGGACTGGGGCACCTAATACGTGGCTCGAACTTCTTACTCCACAGGATGGATTTCCACCCACGTATTCTCCTTTCTTCCCTGATTTCCGTCCCAACCTCATTACTTCTCTCTCCTTTCTACCTGGTTCCATGTGTATTTTTCTTACAGCTTTGGTTATACAGGAATATTTTTGCCAGTCTCTAGTTAGTTTTCAGTGAGAATTGTTCCACATGTAGATGTACTTTGATGTGTTCATGGGGAGAGGTGAGTTCCACATCCTCTTACTCCACTATCTTGATCAATCCCTCATGCCAGTAATTTTAAGACTTAAACCATACAATGAATTAATGGATATATTTCAAATATAAAAATACTGTTATGATGATCTGAAACTAGCTAAAGACCTCACCAAAATGTTTTTGGCTATCTTTATTTTAGATATTATTACTTCTATAATAATAATCCTGCCCTTCCACTAGGTTCAACAGTGCCTTTTTTTTTTTTTTTTTTTTTTTTTTTGCGTTACATGGGCCTCTCACTGTTGTGGCCTCTCCCGTTGTGGAGCACAGGCTCTGGACATGCAGGCTTAGCAGCCATGGCTCACAGGCCTAGCAGCTCGGTGGCATGTGGGATCTTCCCGGACAGGGGCACAAACCTGTGTCCCCTGCATTGGCAGGTGGACTCTCAACCACTGCGCCACCAGAGAAACCCCAACAGTACCGATTTTTTAGCTTCCTTATATATGCATTAGCTTATGGTACTTGTTTTTCTCTTTCTGACTTACTTCACTCGGTATGACAGACTCTAGATCCATCCACCTCACTACAAGTTACTCAATTTTTTTCCTTTTTATAGCTGAGTAATATTCCATTGTATATATGCAACACATCTTCTTTATCCATTCAGCTGTCAATGAATATTTAGGTTGCTTCCATGTCCTGGCTATTGTAAATAGTGCTGCAATGAACATTATGGTACATGTACCTTTTTTTTTTTAATGTACCTTTTTAAGTTATGGGTTTCTCAGGGTATATGCCCAGTAATGGGATTGCAGGGTCATATGGTAGCTCTATATTTAGTTTTTTAAGGAACCTTCCTACTGTTCTCCATAGTGGTTATAGCAATTTACATTCTCACCAAGAGGGCAGGAAGGTTCCCGTTTCTCCACACCCTCTCCAGCATTTATTGTTTCCAGATTGTTTGATGATGGTCATTCTGAACGGTGTGAGGTGATACCTAATTGTGATTTTGGTTTGCATTTCTCTAATAATTAGTGATGTTGAAAATTTTTTCATGTGTTTGTCTGCAATCTGTATGTCTTGTTTGGAGAAATGTCTATTTAGGTCTTCCACCCATTTTTGGATTGGGTTGATCGTTTTTTTGATATTGAGCTCTATGAGCTGCTTGCATGTTTTCAATATTAATCATTGTTCAGTTGCTTCATTTGCTAACATGTTCTCCTATTCTGAGGGTTGTCTTTTCATCTTGTCTATGGTTTCCTTTGCTGTGCAAAAGCTTTTGTTTCATTAGGTCCCATTTGCTTATTTTTGTTTTTATTTCTATTACTCTAGGAGATGTGTCTAAAATGATCCTGATGTGATTTATGTCCTAGAGTGTCTGTCTATGTTTTCCTCTAAGAGTTCTTTTTTCTGGCCATATATTTAGGTCTTTAATCCATTTTGAGTTTATTGTTGTACGTGGTGTTAGGAAGTGTTCTAATTTCATTATTTTACATATAGCTCTCCAGGTTCCCCAGCTCCACTTATTGAAGAGGCTGTCTTTTCTCCACTGTATATACTTGTCTCCTTTGTCAAAAATAAGGTGACCATATATACGTGGGTCTGTCTCTGGGTTTTCTATCCTGTTCCATTGATCTATATTCCTGTTTTTGTGCCACTACCATATTTTCTTGATTACTGTAGCTTTGTTGTATAGTCTGAAGTCGGGGAACCTGATTCCTCCTGCTCCATTTTTCTTTCTCAAGTTTGCTTTGGCTATTTGGGTCTCTTTTTTTCATACAAATTGTAAAATTTCTTGTTCTAGTTCTGTGAAAAATGCCATTGGGAATTTGGTAAGGATTGCACTGAATCTGTTGATTGCTTTGGGTAGTATAGTCATTTTTACAATGTAGATTCTTCCAATCTAAGAAAATGGTATATCTCTCCATCTGTTTGTATCATCTTTGATTCCTTTCACCAGTGTCTTATAGTATTCTGCACACAGTTCATATGTCTCCTTAGGTAGGTTTATTCCTAGGTATTTTATTCCTTTTGTTACAATGGTAAATGGGAGTGTTTTCTTAATTTCTCTTTCAGATTTTTCATTATTATTGTATAGGGATGCAAGAGATTTCTGTGCAATAATTTTATATCCTGCTACTTTACCAAATTCATTGATTGGCTCTAGTAATTTTTTGGTGACATCCTTAGGATTTTCAATGTATAGTATGTCATCTGCAGAAAATGACATTTTTACTACTCTTTTCAAAGTTTGATTCATTTTATTTTTTTTCTTCTCTGATTTCCATGGCTAAAAGTTCCAAAACTATGATAAATAATATTGGTGACAGTGGAAAGCCTTGTCTTCTTCTTGATTTTAAAGGAAATGCTTTCAGTTTTCCACCATTGAGAATAACGTTTGCTGAGGGTTTATCATATATGGCCTTTATTATGTTGAGGTATGTTCCCTCTATGTCCACTTTCTGGGGAGTTTTTATCATTAATGGGTGTTGAATTTTGTCAAAAGCTTTTTCTACATCTATTGAGATGAGCATATGGTTTTTATCATTCAATTTGTTAATATGGTGTATCACATTGATTGATTTGCATATATTGAAGAATCCTTACATTCCTGGGATAAACCCCCCTTGATCATGGTGTATGATCCTTTTAATGTGCTGTTGGATTCTATTTGCTAGTGTTTCATTGAGTATTTTTGTGTCAATGCTCATCAGTTATATTGGCCTGTAATTTTCTTTTTTCTGTGGTGTCTTTGGTTTTGGCTTCAGTGTGATGGTGGCCATGTAGAATGAGTTTGGGAATGTACCTCTCTCTGCTATATTTGGTAAGAGTTTGAGAAGGATAGGTGTTAGCTCTTCTCAAACTCTTTGATAGAATTCACCTGTGAAGCCACCTGGTGTTGGGCTATTGTTTGTTGGAAGATTTTTAATCACTGTTTCAATTTCAGTGCTCGTGATTGGTCTGTTTATATTTTCTATTTCTTCCTGATTCATTCAGTAGGTTGTGCTTTTCTAAGAATTTGTCCATTTTTTTTCCAGGTTGTCCATTTTATTGGCATATAGTTGCTTGTAATAATCTCTCATGATCCTTTGTATTTTTACAGTGTCAGTGCTTACTTCTGCTTTATCATTTCAAATTTTATTGCTTTGGGTCTTCTCCCTTTTCTTCTGAGTCTAGCTAATGGTTTATCAATTTTGTTTATCTTGTCAAAGAACCAGCCTTTAGTTTTATTGATCCTTGCTATTGTTTCCTTCACTTCTTTTTCATTTATTTCTGACCTGTTCTTAATGATTTCTTTCCTTCTGTTAATTTTGGGTATTTGTTCTTCTTCTAATTGCTTTAGGCATAAGATTAGTTTTTTTTATTTGAGAGTTTTCTTGTTCCTTGAGGTAGGATTATACTGCTATAAACTTTTCTCTTAGAACTGCTTTTGCTGCATCCCATATTTTTTGGGTCATTGTGTTTGTGTTATCATTTTTTTCTAGGTATTTTTTTAATTTTCTCTTTGATTTCTCCAGTAATCTCTTGGTTATTTTGTAGCATAGTGATTAGCCTATATATATATATTTTTCAGTATTTTTCCTGTAATTAATTTAACATCTTATAGTGCTGTGGCTGGAAAACATGCTTGATCTGATTTCAGTTTTCTTCAATTTACTGAGGCTTGTTTTGTAAACCAAGATGTGATTTTTCCTGGAGAATATTCCTTCGGCATTCCAAAAGACAATGTATTTTGTTGTTTTTGGATGGAATGTCCTATAAATATTGATTAAGTCCATCTGCTCTAATGTGACTTTTAAAGCTTGTGTTTCCTTGTTTATATTCTGTTTGGATGATCTCTCCATTGGCGTTAGTGGGGTGTTAAAGTCCCTTACCAGTATTGTGTAACAGTCAATTTCCCCCCTTATAGCTTTTAGCATTTGCCTTATGTATTGAGGTGCTCCTATGTTATGTTCATAGTTATTTACAATTTTTGTATCTTCTTCTTGGATTGATCTCTTGATCATTATGTATGTCCTTCCTTGTGTCTTTTAAAATGCTTTGTTTTAAAGCCTATTTTGTCTGATATGAGAATTACTGCTACAGCTTTCTTTTGATTTCCATTTGCATGGAATATCTTTTTCCATTCCCTCACTTTCAGTCTCTATGTGTCCCTAGGTTTGAAGTGGGTCTCTTGTAGGCAGCATATATACAGGTCTTATTTTTTATCCACTCAGCAAACCTGTGTCTTTTGGTTGGAGAATTTAATCCATTTACATTTAAGGTAATTTTTGATACCTATTCTCTTATTACCATTTTCTTAATTGTTTTGCATTTGTTTTTGTAGGCATTTTCCTTCTCTTGTGTTTCCTGCCTAGAAAACTACCTTTAGCATTTGTTGTAAAGCTGATTTTGTGGTGCTGGATTGTCTTAACTTTTGCTTGTCTGTAAATCTTTTTTTTTTTTTTTTTTGTGGTACATGGACCTCTCACTCTTGTGGCCTCTCCTGTTGTGGAGCACAGGCTCCAGATGCGCAGGCTCAGTGGCCATGGTTCACAAACCCAGCCACTCCATGGCATGTGGGATCTTCCCAGGCTGGGGCATAAACCTGTGTCCCCTGCATCGGCAGGCGGACTCTCAACCACTGCGCCACCAGGGAAGCCCTGTAAATCTTTTGATATGTCCATCGAATCTGAAAGACATCCTTGCTGGGTTGAGTAATCTTGGTTGTAATTTTTTTCCCTTTCATCACTTTAAATATATCCTGCCATTCCCTTCTGGCCTGCATTGTTTCTGTTGAAAGATCAGCTGTTAACCTTATGGGGATTCCCTTGTAGGTTATTTGTTGCTTTTCCCTTGCTGCTTTTAATATTTTTTCTTTGTGTTTAATTTTTGTTAGCTTGATTAATATGTGTCTTGGCATGTTTCTCCTTGGGTTTATCCTGTATGGGACTCTCTGCGCTTCCTGGTCTTGATTGACAATTTCCTTTCTCATGTTGGGGAAGTTTTTGACTATAGTCCCTTTAAATATTTTCTCAGACCCTTTCTTTTTCTCTTCCAATTCTGGGACCCTTATAATTCGAATGTTGGTGCATTAAATGTGGTCTCAGAGCTGTTTGAGACTCTCTTCTATTCTTTTCATTCTTTTTTTAAAATTCTGCTTGCAGGTGTTATTTCCACCATTCTATCTTCTAGCTCACTTATCCATTTTTCTGCCTCAGTTATTCTGCTATTGATTCCTTCTAGAGTATTTTAAATTTCAGTTATTGTATTGTTTATTATTATTTGTGTGTTGTTTACTTCTTCTAGGTCCTTGTTAAATTTTCTTGTATTTTTTCTATTCTATTTACATGATTTTGTATCATCTTTACTGTTATGACTGAATTTTTTTTCAGGTAGTTTGCCTATTTCCTCTTCATTCATTTGGTCTTGTGAGGTTTTATCTTGCTCATTTGCCTCCAAGATATTGCTCTGTCATCTCTTTTTCTCTAATTTACAGTATTTGAGGTCTCCTTACCCTAGGCTGCAGGGTTGTATTTCCTCTTTCTTCTGTTCTCTACCCTCAGTGGTGAGGTTTGCTCAGTGTCTTGCATAATTTTCCTGATGGGAGGGACTTGTGCCTTCATTCTGTTGGGCAGAGCTGCATCTTTTCCCTTTGATGAGCAGGGCCATGTCAGCTGGTGTGTTTTGTGATGCCTGTCAGCTTAGTATGACTTTAGGTAGTCTGTGTGCTGATGGGTGTGTTTGTATTCCTGTCTTGTTTGTTGTTTGGTGTGATGCGTCCAATGCTGTGAGCTGCAGGCAGTTGGGTGGAGCCAGGTCTTGGATTCAAATAGTGGCCTCCGTGACAGGTCTCATTGATTAATCTTCCCTGGGGCCTGGAATTCTCTAGTGGTCCAGTATCCTGGACTCAGTGCTCCCACCCCAGAGCCTCAGGTCTGACTTCCTGTCTAGGAACCAAGACCCCACAAATCACTCATCCTTGCAATAAAAAGGATTAAAGGGCTTCCCTCATGGCACAGTGGTTGAGAGCCCGCCTGCTGATGCAGGGGACACGGGTTTGTGCCCCAGTTTGGCACAATCTCACATGGTGTGGAGCAGCTGGGCCCATAAGCCATGGCCACTGAGCCTGCACATCTGGAGCCTGTGCTCTGCAATTGGGGAGGCCACAATAGTGAGAGGCCCATGTACCACAAAAAAAAAGGATTAAATAAAAAACATAACTAAAAAACTCCAGACAAATGGTAAAAAGTAAAATCAAAGAAACAAATATAGAAACAAGCACACACAGAAAAGAAACAAAAACAGAACTAAATAATACAAAAAGCAAGAGAACAATCAGACAAACAAAAGAATACATGAATGTAATCAAACACTTAAAAGGAAAACTACCAAAAACACAAAACAAAAAAAGAACAAAGCAGAGTGCCAAATGAAGGATGAAGCAAGGAAACAAAACAAATTGAGAAAAATGATTTGAAAAATAGAAAAAAAGAAAGGGGAAAGAAGACAGAACAACAGAAAAGCAAAGTGGAAATAGAAACATAAACTTTATATTAAAGAAAGAAAAAAATAAAGACAAACAAAACCCCAGGAAATGGTATAAACAAAATCAAACAAAAACAGAAACAAGGAAATAAAATACACAGATAAACAAACAAACAAACAAAAGAACCAAATAAAACAAAAAGCAAGAAAACAACCAGACAAACAGAAGAACCCCAAAATGAAATCAAACAATTAGCATCACAACCAACAAAAACACAAAACCTAAATACAAAACCAAAGCAGTGTGCCAACTGAAGAATAAAGCAAGGAAACAGAACAAACTGATAAAAATGATTAAATAAAATAAAGTAAAAAGGGAGAAAACACAGAACAACAGAATAGCAAAGTAGAAATGGAAATATAAAAAAGTAAAAATATATTAAAGAAAAAATACAAGGGAAAAGAACACAGAACAATAGAAAAGTGAAGTAAAAAAAGAAATATATAAAAAAAGAAAAAGTATGTTATAAAACACGAAGATCCCAAAAGACTAAATAACAAAAATACCTAAAAGAACAACTACAAACAAAGAAAAGAAAAGCCAGAACGAACAACAGAATGAATCAAAACATAATAAAATTTATAGTAATAATTATGTTTCCCTGGGGTCTTCGCTCTAAGTGTCCTTGCACATGCCGTGATCCACAGCCCAACTCTGCCTCCCCAAGAGGCTCTCTTCTGCCTCTGGGATGGTCTCTGAACCTGCTCTGGGCCCTGTGGGGAACACTCAGATGCTGATCTGGCCCAATTCCTGTGGGTGCTTGCCCCAATGTCCACAGCTGTCAGAGCTAGACCGTTTTCATTTGTGGGAACACTCTTTGTCTACTCAGGTATTATACAGACCCAGTGTCTACCTAGCTGAATGTGGGAATTTAATCTTCAGCTTCTACAGCTGATGGAAATATTTTTGATCTTCTTCCTTAGTCGCCCTGCTCCTTGGTTTCAGCTTTGGTTTTATCCCCATCTTTGCATGTGGTCCACCCACAGTAGTCTGGTCCTGAGGCTGCCTTGGAGCTCCTGGGTCTGCTCCAGTGAGGACAGGGCACAGAGGTGGCATGAGTGCTTTGATTACAGGAGCCCTGGTGGCACCAAATGCACAGGGAAGCTAGCGCCACAGGAACAAGAGATATAGTCCTAGTGAGGGCCTTTTCTGGTGCCCAGCATAAGGCACATGAGGGCCAGCCTTGAGGGGGCTTTTTTTATTGTTCAGCAACTGGCACGTGAGAGCCAATCTTGAGAGGGCGTCTTTTATTGTTGTTGGCAGGCGCCAGCATGTGGGGGGAGAGAGGTTACAATAGTGGCTCCTCCCCCTGCATGTGACTCAGCAATAGCACCCTGCTTCCATGGCAGGCTGGTCTTCCTCCATAGGCATTCCCTGCTGCTGATTTCCTCCCTCCTGTCCCCTCAGTCTGTCTCCCTACAGCCAGCAGCAGTTCTTGCTCCAGAGCTGTTCTCCAATTCTCAACCTCCAGCTCCCAGACCCCTTGCACACCTGTGAACACATGTCTTAATCTGGGGCAATAAGGGCCTGTGGTATGGACCATCTGTGTATTTCTCACTCTGTCCAGTCTGCCACAGATCAGCTGCTTCACCCTCTTCCAACAATCTGAAATGCTTCCCTTCTGTCCCAATTGATTTCCCCATTGGAGAGGGGGTTTCCCTGAATTCGTGAATCTCTTATCTGCTTCAGCGTCCCCTCCTCAGGGTGCAGGTTCTGTCCTGCTTCCTCTCCTCCTCTTTCTCCCTTCTTTTTTTCATCCTACTCAGTTATGAAGGGATCTTTATAGTCCTTTCTGTTGTCCAAGTTCTTATGCTAGTGTTCAGCTGGTGTTCTGTGAGAATTGTTGCATCTATAGATGTATTCCTGATGCATCCGTAGAGAGAGATGAAATGCACATCTATCTACTCCTCCACCATCTTAACTCTCCAATTCCACTTAATCCACTTCTATTTTTTTCTTTAAGAATTTCCAAATTCTTTATTAATTGTATTTTTAAATTAGTAGGATAATAGTAATGTTACTCTTGATTTGTGTTTTTGATTTTATTATATGGAGACAGGCATGGGCATTTCAGTAATGATGCACCTATGCTATCATATCAACATTTTTATACACTAAGAGGCTAGTTGATCCAGCTTGCTAACTCTTCTTTCCAACATAAGCATGATAAAGAGATAATTAATTTTAAACTGGTATTGTTATTGTCCTGGAGTTGTAAACTAAGTTATTACTTCAGTTAGTAGAACCCATATGTGTGGTAATCAGAAGAAAGACTGGATTCAGTATTTTGTTCACTAGATGACAGCTCCTCTAAAAAATCTTACTGTACATGTCACTAAATTCAGGTTTCTATACTATTTATCACCAGTTCTGCTTTCTGACATACTCAGAGTACTAGAAGACAACCTTCAAATTGTCCAATATTCCAACTCCCTCATTTTACAGATGAGAAGATTTGCTTCTAAAGAGAACCAGATGATTGATCATGTTCTCATATCCAGTTCATGACAAAACCAAGACTATGGCTAAAGTGGTTTAATTCTCACTCCATGTGTTTTTATCATTTTGATCTCTTTGAAACTCAGTCTATGATTATATGACCGCAAATAACTTAAAACTAACAAATGTAGTCAATTCTTTACCTTTGTACAAATAATCATGTATTTGTCATATAAACCAAACCTAATGATTATATTTCCCTATTGGAGTAATCAGTGTTGTGTAAGTATAGGCAGAAAGATCCAATTTGCCATTTAAGATGAGTATAATTTATATTTGAGCGGCTATAATAATGCCAAGGTTTTAATTAGGTTTCACAGAGGCATATTTGTTAAAGTGTTAAAACCTTCCAGTTAGTTTAACCTACAAATAAAATGTAAATTTGAATATAGTTGTCCTAAAAGTGTGTTCCTATAAGAACAGCTTGTCCAATTCAACACACATTTGTTGAATACTCTCATTTATATGTGGTAGGTTAAGAATGTTTGCATTCTGTCACAGTACTCAGCTCTCTGTTTGTCACAATTTAGTTACAGCAAACCATCTATGGACTGAATTTTCTGTTTTAAAGTTTGAAACTCAGGGCAACAGAAATAATTTTTTAAACTAACAGCAAAGCATAATGAAACCTGAGTTGTTCCTCCTGATCTGAATATTTTGTATTAAGTAGATAAATTTAGTTCCTGGCTCCCTCAGTGAAAAAAAAAAATTTAAAAGTACACGTTAAACCCTTTATTAATTGCAAGATAGAAATTCCAGCAAAGATATGAAGGATGTGATTATTTTTATGAGTCATTGAAGCGTAGGAATAACAATGCACCAAGGGGGAAAAATAACTCAGAACAAACACAGTTTCATATACTTATTAAATAATAACTCTCACTGTAATTAACTCAGTGCACCAAATAGTTTTTTGTTTTTGTTTTTTTCTGAGGTACGCGGGCCTCTCAACACTGTGGCTTCTCCTGTTGCGGAGCACAGGCTCTGGACGTGCAGGCTCAGCGGCCATGGCTCACGGGCTCAGCCGCTCCATGGCACGTGGGATCCCCCTGGACTGGGGCACGAACCTGTGTCCCCCACATCGGCAGGCGGACTCCCAACCACGGCACCACCAGGGAAGTCCCCAAATATTTTTATATCATTATTTATAATGAGGGAAGGAGTTTGATATATGTTACACAAAGACAAATTCTGGAAATTTCAAAAGCTTATATAGCTGTGTGTACTACACCATTGTTCATTTAACTTAAATACAAATTCTGTACTATATTAGATTCTTCTTCCCTTGGTTGGGAACAACCTGTCAATATATAAAAGCTAAATAACTCCTTAAAAGTGATTGTAAACATGTTCTGACCAAACAAGTCAATTAAGTAGCAATGATTTATAGACACTAACACTGTATCATACACTGAACATGGGAAAATTTTTTTAAATATTCTTACTTGATTCACTAGTAATTATGCTGTGATTATTGACAATTTCATGTACACATGAACTTAGCCATATAAAATATATCCCAAATGAATGAGGTAGGTGGTAGATGAAAAGGAATGTAAAAGATTAAGTTACTTTAGACCAAGGTGATCAAAAATGTTCTTTAGACTCTAATTTACATGTATTCATCACTTAGATGTTAACATCCTCTAAGTTTCAACTTTGACCCTCTTTATTTCTCATTCTACCTGTGCTGCCCAATACAGTAGCCATTAGTCACAAGTGGCTATTTAAATTTAAATTAATTAAAATTAAATATTCAACTCCTCAGTCACATTAGCTATAATTCAAGTGCTCAATAATGACACGTGGATAGTGAATTCTGTATAAGGCAATGCAGATTATAGAGCATTCCCATCATTGTAGAGTTTTATCAGACAATGCTTTGAATCTACCCACTTAGCCTAAGAAATTTTGTCTATATCATGCCTCACCTGATCCTGATGATTACTCCCAAATCTGTTTTTCTATGCCTTGCTTTTCTCGCATATTAAATAGGATAATAATAATACCTACCGGGCTTCCCTGGTGGCGCAGTGGTTGAGAGTCCACCTGCCAATGCAGGGGACACGGGTTCATGCCCCGATCTGGGAAGAGCCCACATACCATGGAGCGGTTGGGCCCATGAGCCATGGCCGCTGGGCCTGCGCGTCTGGAGCCTGTGTTCCGCAATGGGAGAGGACACAACAGTGAGAGGCCTGCATACAGCAAAAAAAAATAAAAATAAAAATAAAAAATAATAATAATACCTGCCAATTAAGATTATTAAGACAATAAAATAAAATAATACATGCAAGTATTCTGAAAATCACTAAACCCATAGTAGGCCCTTAATTATGTTTAATAAATAAGACATGTATTTATCATGACTAATGATAACACTCTTCTGAACCCCAGAATTTTATATTTAACTACTTATTGGAATCCACATTTGAATTTCATGCAGAAACCTCAAACTCAGTAGAGCCAAAGCCAAACTATGCAGTACAAGTCTGTCTTTTGCACAATAATCATTTAAATATTTGAAGACAATCATTATTTCTATTTGTAGATTGTTCTGGGTTAAAAAATACTTAGTCCCATTAATATTTTTGTCTGGTGCTTTCTAAACACCTATGATTTGTTTTAAAATTTTCAGATTAAGTGTCTCTTCTTTTGTGAAATTTTTCCTGATCCTATGGTATCTACAAACTGATACATAAATCAATAATTGCATTTCTTATACTATATAGGAAATTGTACCTTTCTGATCATTTCTATCACTAGATGATAAGCTTATTGACCATAATAACTATTTCTTATTATTGCATTCCTAGGTGTTAGCATAGAGCCTGGGCCAGAATAAGGACTAGCCAAACCCTGTTTGGATAAATAAATAAGTGTTTCACAGAGGAAAGGAGCTTTGAATTATGGGCTAAAGGATGACTAGAGTTTAGATGAAGAGAAGAGTAAAAATGGGATTAATGAAGCCATCAGGTTGTGCAAGTATGAGGTGCCTGAGGGGGTGCTGGTGACAGGTGAGTAGGCCAGTTTGATTGGAGAAGAAAATTTATTTAGGAATAAAGTGCAAAATGAGTATGAAAAAGTTTTCTGAATTTAATAGAGAACTCTAAATATTCTATAAGCAGTGAGGAATCACTAGTAAATTGAGATGAGGAAAGTGGTATTATCAAAACAAGTTTCCATCATGGGTTGGGGAAGATGCTAGAGATGGTGATATCAGTTATAAAACTATTGCAGTGGTCCAGGCATGAGGTTACAAAAGTCTCAAAATAAGGTAATTGTATTAAGAAATGTGGGATCAGGGAAAAGGTTCTTAGGCAGAGAAAAAGAAAACAAAGATGATAGAAATTGAGATACCTGATAGATAATCTGGATGGGCTAAAAAGGAAGGTGTTTGGTTTTAGAAATACTTTGGTTGAGGTACCTATGGGTAAGACCTATGAAGGGAAATATTCCACATGTGCATTATATGCTGAACTGAAGCACGAAAACATATTTGACCTAGAGATATGGATTTGGGAATAGATTGCTTGTGTTACTAATGATTATTGAAACTATAAGAATATAGGAGAGTTATGAGGATAATAGTGCATAGAAAGAAAAATAGGCCTAGTACTAGGTCTTGGAGAACATCCATATTTAGGATTTTGGGGTAAAAAAGATAAGCCAAGGAAAACTGAAAAATAATCATCCAAGAGATTGACTCCACCTTGCATTATGTGAACTGCAGATATTCCGTTGTCTTAAGGCAATGGTTCTTGTTCTAACAAAGTTGGTAAAAAATCATGTTGTTGGCTTAATTTTTAACAATGCTACCATTCTCCACACACTTACATTTTCTCTAATAACTTGGCCATATATCTCCACTATGTATACATTTATCTTTCCACTTCCTTACTATTATTCTTGCCATCATTTTTTTCCTCTGAATGATTTTCCTACAGGAGACAACCGCTGTTTTTTTTAAAGGCAAACAATTATAGCACTTTTGCTTAATTGTCCCATTCACCAGATAAATAGAAGTATCTGTCTTTATTTCAAAAGTATTTAAGATAATTTTTTTTTAAGGAATTCTGAAAAGTTTGCAGATATGTAGGCTCTGATAAAAATGTGTTCATCTTAGGCACAATTTCCCAATGTCAATTCCATTAAACATCAGTTTACTTGGTTGCTAATCAGTGTTTGCAATAAAAGATTTTCTTAGTCAAATAGATTTGGAAATGATAGGATAATCAAAGTTAAATGGGTTTCTTAAATGCAGCACACTTCCCAGAGCTTTTAATGTGCTAATGGGTATGGAAAATCTCCAAGAGGACAATATCTTATAAAGCATATCTTAATGAATCATCTTGCTGGGTCAGTACTTCATGGAGCACGTTTGGGAAGACATGTATTGAAGGTAAATTGTTTTTCCACAGGCGCTCGTATGTGTAAATGATGTGGACACCAGAATAAGTACTCGCCTAGTTTTGCTGCTTTTATAATTTTATTTACCTCTCCAGTGGTTTTACTTTGTATGAAAATAGGCTTCCCTCCTTGTTCTTTAACGATTTTAGCAAGCACACATCTGCGTTATTTTATAAATCAAAGTGTTAATTGTATAAAAGTTTACGTTTTATTTCCTCATGCAATTCTTCAGGGCTTATGATTGAGTGAGAAAATGTTCACATTTAAATTTTTACTTTTGAAGATTAGACTTGTTCATAAAGTTGCAGAACTACCAACAGGAAGTCCCTTTTATATTCAATAGTAATTTTATTTTTGCCTAGTGGAATAGCATAGTGCGGGAAATAAATAAATAAAAACATTGTTGTTTATACCTTTCTAACTGCTTTGATTAGGTTCCAGAGGATATACCCAAGGGAGAAATTGAGATTTTAGAAAGACACAGAATCCTATCACTTTAAAAACTGTAGGAACAATGCTGCCAAGTGTCAACTTTGTTAGAGTGGTATCACTGCATTATTTCTCCCTATCCTCTATTTTAATAATCTATCTGTGGATAAAAAGAAAATTGTATGAGTAAATAGTATATTTACTTTGATTAAATATTTTGAGTAAATTGTATATTTATATGCTAACAAAGTAATATTAGTTTTTCCTTAAAAGTATGATACCACTATTAAATTATTAGGATGCCTTGATAATATAAAAATTGGGATAACACTGAGAGAATTTTCATTATTGCTATCTTCTCTATGGATGCTTTTAAGATCTGCTCAAACAAAAAAGAAAAACAAACGAAAAAGAAACAAAAACAGAAATTAGTTTGCATTTTTATTTCTTACAGGTTGTCATATGGATAGATGATTCACCTTTTTCTCTATGGCCCCAGGGGATAAAACTAAGAGCAATGGGTGAAGGAGGGAGACAGAATACAGTTCAGTATAAAAATCAATTCTCCAGTAGCCTGAACAGTCCATGTACTATATATAGATTGGCGAGTTCCCAGTTATTTAAGGAGTTCATGTAAAGGCTGAGTGAGCACTTTCCAAGAATGTCATATCATCAAGCATCAGATAACCTTTAAGGTTCTTTTTATTTCTGACATTCATAGTACAGGATTCTATGATTTATAAATTAATATTATTACTAACAGTGTTAACCATGTTCTCTTAAATATACTTTAAATGTTTTATTTGAAAAAGTAATGCATGCACAGAATAAAAAGTATCTTGTATTACAAAAGAAAATATATCTCCAATCCTATATATTCCGGATTCCCCAATTGTCTTGTCTCATCAAAGGCAATTGCTTAACATTTTTTTGTGTATCTCTCTATCATTCTATGATTTGGGTGTAAGTGTACATGCTGTCTTCCTTGTTTTACACAAATTGTAATATACTATGCTTTCTTTTCTGTATGTTACTATATATATGTGTGTATTCTATATATAGTTTTTTCTGTACACATATATGCAATTCATGCATAGTACTTCATCATATGAATTAATTAAACTTTTAAATAGATTTCATTTTTATAGCAGTTTCAGGTTCACAGCAATATCAAGCAGAAGACACATCACACATACTCCTTGCCAGTTTGGAAAGTTGTGCAACCATCACTACAATCCAGTTTTAGGACATTTATATCACCCCCAAAATTTATCTCAGGCCCATTTACAATCAATCCCCACTCTCATTTCTAATCCAGGTACTATTCTGCTTCAGTGGCTAAAGATTTGCCTTTTATAGAAATTTCATGTAAATAAGGTCATGCAGGATACATTCTTTTGTATCTGTCTTCTTTCCCTTGGCATAATATTTTTAAGGTTCCCCTATAGTGTACAATAGTAGTTTGTTTCTTTCTTATTTCTAAATAGTACTCCATTGTATAAAACCACATTTTGTTTAACCACAATATGGATTCTGTCAATTTTACAACTATTATGACTAATGCTTCTATGAACATTTTATTCAAGTCTTTGTGTTAACATGTTCTTTTTATTGGCATATAGTTGACTTACAAAATTATATTTGTTTCAGGCATACAACATAGTGATTCAATATTTTTATAGATTATACTCCATTTAAATTTATTACAAAATAATTGTTGTATTCCATTTGCTGTACTATCAACCTTGTATCTTATTTATTTTACACATAGTAGTTTGTCCTCTTAATCCTATACCCCTATCTTGCCCCTCTCCTATCACTCTTCCACTGGCAAACATTAGTTTATTCTCTATATCTGTGAGTCTGTTTCTGTTTTGTAATATTTATTAATTTGTTTCGTTTTTTAATTTCCACATATAAGTGAAAACTTACAGTATTTGTCTTTCTCTGTCTGACAGATTTCACTAAGCATAATACCCTCCAGGTCCATCTATGTTGTTTTGAATGGCAAATTTTAATTCTTTTATTATGGCTGAGTAATACCCCATTGTATATGTATAACACATCTTCTTTATCCATTCGTCTGTTGATGGACACTTAGGTTGCTTCCATACCTTGGCTATTGTAAATAATGCTGTTAAGAACATTGGGGTGCATATATCTTTTCGAATTAGTGTTTTCATTTTCTTTATATATATACCCAGGAATTGATGGATCATAGGGTAGTTCTATTTTTACTTCCTTTGAAGAAACTCCGTATTGTTTTTCATAATGACTGCACCAGTTTACATTACCACCAACAGTGTCCTGGGGTTCCCTTTTCTCCACAATCTCACCAACATTTGTTATTTGTGGTCATTTTGATGATTGCTATTCTGCCAGGTGTGAGGCAATATCTCATTGTGGTTTTAATCTACATTCCCTGATGATAAGCAATGTTGAGCATCTTCTCATGTGCCTGTTGGCCATCTATGTCTTCCTCGAAAAAATGTCTATTCAAATCTTCTGCCCATTTTTATTTTTATTTTTTAAATAATGAGTTGTATGAGCTGTTTATATATTTTGGGTATTAACCCCTTATTGGACATATAATTTGCAATTTCTCCTATTTAATAGATTGTCTTTTCATTTTGGCCATGGTTTCCTTTGCTGTGTAAAAGCTTTTAAATTTATTCAGATCCACTTTATTTATTTTGTTTTGGTTTCTTTTGCCTGAGGAGACAGATCCAAAAAAATATTGCTATGATATATATCAAAGAGTGGTCTGTTTATGTTTTCTTCTGGGAGTTTTACGGTTTCCAGTCTTACATTTAGGTATTTAATTTCAAGTTTATTTTTGTATATGGTGTGAGAAAATGTTCTAATTTCATTCTTTTACATATAGCTGTCCAGTTTTCTCAGCACTACTTATTGAAGAGACTGCCTTTTCCCCATGGTATGCTTTTGCCTCCTTTGTCATAGATTAATTGGCCATGAGTACGTGGGTTTATTCCTGGGCTTTCTATTCTGTTCAATTGATCTATGTGTTAGTTTTTGTGCCAGTGCCATAATGTTTTGATTACTATAGATTTGTAATATAGTCTGAAGTCAGAGATAATGATACCTCTAACTTTGTTCTTTTTTCTCAAGATTGCTTTGGCTATTCAGCATCTTTTGTGGCTCCATATAAATTTTAGGATTATTAGTCCTGTGAAAAATGTCATGGGTATTTTGATGGGGATTGAATTAAATCTGTAGATTGCTTTGTGTAGTATGGATGTTTTAACAATGTTAATTCTTACAATCCATGAACATGGGATATCTTTCCATTTCTTTGTATCATCTTCAATTTATTTCATTAATATTTTGTAGTTTTCAGAGTACAGGTCTTTTACCTTCTTGGTTTTTATCCCTAGGTGTTTTATTCTTTTTGATGCAATTTTAAACAGAGTTGTTTCCTTCCTTTCTCTTACTGACAATTCATTAATATTCTATAGAAAAGCAACAGATTTCTGTATTAATCTTTTATCCTGCAACTTTACTAAATTCATTTATTAGTTCTAGTAATTTTTTTAGTGGCGACTTCAGGGTTTTCTATATATAGCATCATGCCATCTGCAAATAGAGACAGTTTTACTTCTTCCCTTGAACATACATTCTTAGTTTTTTGTGTATATACCTTGGAATGTAATTGCTGGGTCATATGCTAAAGTTATGATTAACTCTTTAAGGTATTGCCAAATTATTTGCCAAAGGGATTGCTCCACTTTTTAATTTTCAGCAGCAATATATGTTCATTCCAGTTTCTCACTATATCCTATAGTGAGTATAGTTGTCTTTTGAATCACAGCCATTCTAGTGAGTTTATAGTGATATCTCTTTGTGATTTTTAATTTACATTTCATAAAGCAATTGTATTGAGCATCTTTTCATGTGTTTATTAGCCATTCATATAACTTATTTGATGAAATGTCTTTCAAATGTCTTGACCATTATTTTAAATATTTAAAAGATTTTATTTTTAACACGTTTTTAGTTTCACAATAAAATCGAAAGTATAAAAATTTCCCATAACTGCCCCTGTTCTCACAAATGCTCACCTTCCCCAAATTTCAACATACCCCACCAGAATTACATTTTTTACAATTGATAAACCTATACTGATAGATCATTTACACCCAAAGTCCATAGTTTATGTTAGGTTTCATTCTTGGTGTTCTGCACTCTAAGGATCTGGAAAAATGTTTAATGACATGTATTCATCATAATAGCAACATACAGAGAATTTCACTGCTCTAAAAGTCCTCTGTTTCACCTACTCATCATTTTTACCCCATCTTTATCTCCTGGAAAGTACTTATCTTTTTCATGCCTTCATAGTTTTGCCTTTTTCAGATGCCATATGTTACAATCTTATAATATGAAGCCTTTTTTAATTAGTTTCTTTCACTTAGTAATATGCATTTATGTTTCCTCCATATCTTTTCATGGCTTGAAAGCTCAATTCCTTTTAGTGCTGAATAATGTTCCATTTTCTGGATGTTCCACAGTTTATTTATCCATTCACCTCCTAGAGGACATGTTGGTTGTTTCCAAGTTTGGGCAATTCTAAATAAAACTGCTATAAACATCTTGTGCAGGTTTTTGTGTGAACATACGTTTTCACCTCCTTTGAGTAAATACCAAGGAGAGTGATAGCTGGGTCATATGGCAAGAATATATTTAGTTTTGTAAGAAACCATAAAACTGTCTTCCAAAGGAGCTGTACCATTTTGCATCCCCACACAAAGTGAATGAGAATTCTTGTTACTCCACATCCTTTTGGTGTTATGTGTTCCTCATTTTGACCATTCTAAGAAATGATTAGGAGTATTTCATTATTGTTTTAATTTACTTTTCACTGATGACATGTAATATGGAGCATCTTTTCATATATTTATGTGCCATCTGTATATTTTCTTTGGTGAGGTGTCTATTAGGGTCCTTGGCCCATTTTTTAATTGGGTTTTTTTTTGTTTTCTTGTTGAGTTTTTGAGTTGTTTGTAAATTTGGGGTTTTAAACTTTTTATTTATTTTATTTTATTTTTAATAAAAAATATATTTAATGTTTACAACATGATGTTTTGTTATACATGTACATAATGAAGTAATTACTATAACTAAGGTAATTAACATATTTATCTCCACACATAGTTACTATTGTGTTTGTGTGTGTGCTGAATGCACCTGATATGTACGCTTTATCAAATTTCCAGTATATAACACAGCATTATTAACTATAGTCTTCATGATGTATGTTTGATTTCTAAAACTTATTATCCTCCATAACTGGAACTTTGTATCCTCTAGCCAACGTTCCCCCATTTCCTCCACCTCCCTACCCCTGGTAACCTCCATTCTACTCTTTGCTTCTGTGACTTTAACATTTTTAGATTGCACACATAAGACCATGCAGTAGTTTTCTTTCTGTGTCTGGTTTATTTCACTTGGCATAATGTCCTCCAGATTATTTCTTTCTATATTTGGGTTAACAGTCCTTTATCAGATGTGTATTTGCATGTATTTTCTCCCAGTGTGTTGCTTGTCTTCTCATTCTCTTGGTGTTATCTGTTGCAGAGCAATTTTTCATTTTAATGAAGTCCAACTTATCAAATATTTTTTTCAGGGATCATGAGTTTGGTAATGTATCAAAATTATTACCATACCTTTTGTGAAGGGTTTAAGGTCTGTGTTAAAGTTCTTTTTTTTTTTTTTGCATATGTATGTCCTGTTGATCTATCACCATTTGTCGAAGAGACTGCATTTGCTGCATTGTATTGCTTTTGCCCTTTTGTCAGAGATGAGTTGACTATACTTATGAGGATCTACTTTTGGACTCTCTAATCTGTTCCATTGATCTATTTGTCTATTATTTCACCAACAGCACACTGTCTTGATTACTGCAGTTTTAGAGCAAGTCAACATCAGGTAGTGTCAGTCTTCCAACTTTGTTCTTCTTCAATATTGAGTTGGCTACTCTCTGTCTTTTGTCTCTTCATATAAACTTTAGAACCTGTTTGTTAATGTCCACAAAATAACTTGCTAGGATTTTGATTGGAATTGCATTGAATCTCTAAATTATGAAATTATGTTGGGAAGAACTGACATATTGACAATATTGACTCTTCTATTTATGGGTAATGAATATCTCTCCATTTATCTAGTTTTTCTTTGATATCTTTCAAGTTTAGTATCTCCTTATATAGACTATGTAAATACTTTTTAGATTTATACCTAGGTATTTCATTTGGGGGGTCCTAATGTAATAGGTATTGTGTTTTTAATTTTGAATCCCACTTGTTCATTGCTGGTATATAGGAAAATGAAAGACTTTTTCATATTAACTTTGTATCCTGCTACCTTGCTGTAATCACTTATTTGTTTCAGGAGTTGTTTGATCAGTTCTTTCAGATTTTCTACATAGATGATCATGTCATATGCAACCAAGACATTTTTGTTTCTTCCTTCTAAATCTTTATACCTTTCATTTCTTTTTCTTGTCTTATTTGCACTATCTAGGACTTCCAATAAAATGTTTAAAAACACTGGTGAAAGGAGATATCCTTGCCTTGTGGATCTTAGAGGAAATGCTCCAAGTTTCTCACCATTAAATGTGATGTTAACTGTAGGGTTTTTGTAGATATTTTATCAAGTTAAGGAAGTCCCACTGTATTCATTATATACTGTTTTCTTTTTATCATGAATGGGAGTTGAATTTTGTCAAATGCCTTTTTCTGGATCTATTGATATGATTGTGTGAATTTTCTCCTTTAGTCTGATGATGTTATGGTTTAAAATAATTGATTTTTGAATACTGAACCCACCTTGCATACCTGAGATAAAGCCTAATGGTCCCAGGTATAATTATTTTATACATTGTCATATTCTATTTGTTAATATTTTGTTGAGGATTTCTGCATCTATATTCATGAGAGATATTTGTCTGTAGGATTTTTTTTCAATATCTTTCTCTGGTTTTGTTATTAGGATAATTTTGCCCTCATAGAATGAATTAGGAAGCATTCCTTCTGTTTTCATTTCCTGAAAATGATTGTAGAGAATTGGTATAATTTCTTCCTTAAATGTTTGGTAGAATTCACCAATGACGCCATCTGGCCTGGTGTTTTCTCGTTTTAACAGATAGGGGTTAATTCTTTTTTTTTTTTACATCTTTATTGGAGTATAATTGCTTTACAATGGTGTGTTAGTTTCTGCTTTGTAACAAAGTGAATCAGTTATACATATGTTCCCATATCTCTTCCCTCTTGCATCTCCCTCCCTCCCACCCTCCCTATTCCACCCCTCCAGGTGGTCACAAAGCACCGAGCTGATCTCCCTGTGCTATGCAGCTGCTTCCCACTAGCTATCTACCTTACATTTGGTAGTGTATATATGTCCATGCCTCTCTCTTGCTTTGTCACAGTTTACCCTTCCCCCTCCCCATATCTTCAAGTCCATTCTCTAGGAGGTCTGTGTCTTTATTGCTGTCTTACTAGGGGTTAATTCTTATTAGCTATTGCTTGTTGTGTGAAATTTGACAGATTTGTCTTTCAAGGAATTGGCCCATTTGTATGAAGTATATTTTAATTTGATTCTTATTAATGTGAATTTCCATTGTTTCTAATGTTTTCTATTATTGACAATGCTACAATGAACGTCTTTGTATATGTACCTTAGTGCAGAACTGTACCTCTGTGGGGTAAATGGTTACAAATATTATTATTTGGTCAAAGTGTGTCTGCATTTTAATTTTCTATACACATAGCCAAAATGTACACTATGCATGTTTCATGGACATATTTTACTGAGACCAAAACCAAAACCATATTTTGTACTAATTTCTGCACATTTAAATTTATTACAGGTGTCAAGGAAATATTGTTACTACAAGAAGGAAATACTAGTACCTGCACATAGTATTTGTATAAAACTATAGAAAATAAAACTGTTATCTTAAATAAATTGTTCATTCTGGGAAACAGTGTTTAAAAATAAAATTTAAATTACCTTTTAACCAAATCTACAAGCAACTATCAGGAAGTCACATTCTCTGTTGGAGAGAATTAGATTTTCTTAAGCTGAAAAAGCAATGAGAGATTGGAGACAAGTCACAAAATGTAACTTCTCACTATCTCAAGATTTCTGGTTTAGGTAGACCCCTGCAGAAGTGTCCATTCTCTCTTCTCACATGTCATACATGAAATTTCACAGAATAACCAGTCCACAATTTGTCTCACCCTTTTGATTCTCTGAGAGTAAATATTATTTCTAGAAAATAACGGCCTGTGTATCATTACTTCTTCCTGTTTCCATACCCTACATAAACTTCTATTCACCATCCACCCTGCCATATTCTTATGCAGGATTTCATCACCTGTCACCTGAACTTTCTAAAAAAACTTCCTTCTAATATTTTTGTTTTGCATATGTATTTTTAAGTACTTGTACTTAATGACACACATAAATACTTATATGCTGTCTCCTAAAATAATGTACTTTAGTATTACCTTTTATCACTTAATTTTATTGTTAAAGTACTACAAGCCATTAAATATATTGTTGCTATTATTATTCTGAACAAACTGTTATAATTAGGTCAATAAGAAAAATAAATTTTTATGTTGCCTTCACTTATTCTTTCTCTAATTTTTTTTTCTTTAGGTGGAATCAGGTTTATGACCTGTATCATCTTACTCCTCTCTGAAGAACTTCTTTTAACATTTCTTGCAAGGTGCATTTACTAGCAACAAATTCTCTTAATTTTTCTGCCTGAAAAAAGAAGTATTTACTTCTCTTCACTTTTGAAGGTTAGTTTCACTGCATACAGCGTTTGAGTATGTGGACTTTTCTCTCTCAACACTTAAAATATTTCACTCCACTCTATTCTTGCTTGCATGGTTTCTGAAAAGAAATCAAATGCAATTTCTTGTCATTGCTCACCTAGAGGTAAGATGTTTCTCCCCCCCTGGTTTCTTTCAGTATTATTCCTTTGTCTTTGATTTTCAGCAATTTGACTATTATATGGTTAGATGCAGTTTTTCAGAATTTAATCTGCTTGGTGTTCTCCGAGTTTCTTGGAACTGTGCTTTGGTATCTGACATTAATTTGAGGGAAATTCTCAGTCAATATTACTTTAAATATTTGTCTTTCTTCTTTCTTTTTCTCTCTCTTTCTATCTCTCTCCCTTCCTTCCTTCCATCCTTCCTTCCTTTCTTCCTTCCTTCCCTCCTTTCTTTCTTTTCTTTTCTTTCTTTCTTTCTTTCTTTCTTTCTTTCTTTCTTTCTTTCCTTCCTTCCTTCTTTCTTTTTCTTTCCTTCTTCCTTCCTTCCTTCCTTCCTTCCTTCCTTCCTTCCTTCCTTCCTTCCTTCCTTTCTTTCTTTCTTTCTTTCTTCTTTCTCCTAGTATTACTATTGCAAGGATAATTCACCTTTTGTATTGTCTCACATTTCCTAGATATTCTGTTCCTTTTTAGTCTTTTTCCCCTTTGTTTTTCAATTTGGGAAGCTTTTATTGACACATCTTCAAGATCACTGATTCTTTTGTCAGCTGTGTCTACTCTACTAATGACACCATCAAAGGCATTCTTCATTTCTGTTACACTGTTGTTGTTTTTTTTTCTAACATTACTTTGAATTTTCTAGCATTTCTTTTGAATTTTGTTTCTAAGCCTTCTTAGGATTTTCATCTTTTTCCTTACATTATCCATCTGCTCTTGCATGTTTTCCATTTTTTTCATTAGAATCTTAGGCATAATAATTATAGTTATTTTAAATAGATGGCCTGATAATTCCAACATCCCTTTTATATCTGAGTCTGATTTTGATCCTTAACTCTGTCTCTTTAACTATGTTTTCTGTCTTTTAGTATAACTTGTAATTTTCATTGGAAGTCAGGCATGATGTACTGCATAAACAAAACTATTTAATGATATTTAATAATTTAAAATCTTTTTATGTCTAGAGCACTTGATCTGATCAATTAGTCTATTTATGACAGTTCAGATTCAAGCTGCTGTAATTTTTAAAATATAGGTAGGCCAATCAACACATTCGCCATTTGCTAAAATGGTAAAATTATTTTATTTTCTGTTCTCTCATCACTTTAGGGCAAAGATAATTCTTGTGGATTTAATTTCATGACAAAGTTCTCATGGAACAAGGAACTCATTTTAATTTGTTTTTGTTTTCTACTGAATAAAATTACAATTTTGAATTTAACATCAATAAGAATGCCATATGATTCTTTCAGAAATTGAAATGCCTTATATTTTGCCTTTAACCTAAAGGGATTTTCTGAGATTAAAAATATATATATATATATATATATATATATATTATAAAATTTTGTTATCTGTTTTAGTACACCTAAATATATAGACATCCACATTTGTTGCTTGCACATTCTGTTTATTTTATGGCTTTTTATCATTTTCAAATTTTTATTTCCACACAAAATTTTTTAATATAGTAAGTTATTAACAAAATGAACTGGCCAATTATGTGCATATGGCTTTCTTTATTACATTTTGGCATTTGAATAACTTTCTTAGTCTAATTTAAAGTCCAGCACAAAATTCTAATATTAGTCCAGGCATACATCAGTATGAAGTTGCAATAAATCTGTTAAAGATTTAAGCAAGGCTATTTAAGTAATGACTTTGAATTTTTAAGGTTATTCTAATAGTATGACTTACTCTGGGATGGATGATTATTGACATCATGCCTCAGGCATGAAATGTTTTAAATTAATTATCTGCTGATCAAGAATATCTTTGTTTCAATTGTTACTTGACCTTTATTTTTTCAAAAAAGATCTTCTCCTTTACTTAATGCTTAAAGTTATTTTTGCAATTTGCTTAATCATTTTTTTTCTACTGTTTTAACTAGTTCATAATTGTTAGGAAAAAATACTCTGATATCATTTACAAAAATATAATGGCTACATCATGGATACAGTTTTTTAAAAGTTCCCCAATTAAATGTATTGTTTCCAAAAGACCTCTTGTGAAAATATGTTTCTGTGTGTTTTCTGTTTTCTTTTATATTATTTTTTTTTTCAGTATTAGAGCAACCTTCATGACACTGCATTTAACAATCTTGGAGTGGCTGCAAATTATTTGTGTCTCCACTTTTTGCTCAGGTTAATCTAGGAAACAATAACCCTCTTTCAGGCAAACATCAGGGAAGGTATTGGGAGCCCCAGGACGCCCCAAAGCCCTTCTTTGGTATGAATGCATAAAACTGGTTATGCCTGAGAGACTACTATAATTATTTTGTTGCCAAATACCTTAGAATTTAACTATGTGCATGTGAAGGATGTGTGTATGTATGTGTGTGTGTGTGTGTGTATATATATATATTATCATTTTCAAATTTTTATTTCCACACAAAATTTTTTAATATAGTAAGTTATTAACAAAATGAACTGGCCAATTATGTGCATATGGCTTTCTTTATTATTATATATATATATATATATATATATATATATATATATATATATGTAATTATCTGCAATGACCATACAATACTAGGCACTCAGTTTGCAAAGGTGACAAATGGTCATGTATACAAAAGAATGCCCAAGGAACTGACTTTTTAACAATTTTCTCTGTTTCCATTCAAATAAACTGTTTTTTTTGGAAAAGGTTGAAACAAGCAAATATCTTGTATCTAGCAACTTTTAAAAAGGAACTCATAAAGAAGAAAAAAGGAGTCAATGTGTTTTTTGGAGAATTCATTAATCATCTGTCAAATACAAAGTTATATGGGCATTAGGAAGTATATTTTTTTAGCAAGTTAAAAATGACAACCTGAATTTTACACTTGTTGTAAATTATAGTAACAAAAGATGTGTGGACAAGTTGGTAATTTTAATGAAACTTATTTGTAATTGAGTTGTTTTGGGTAAGTTGTCTAATTATTGAACCTTATTTTTTTCTCATTTAAGCAGAAGTGTTAGTAAAGAAGTTGAAAACATTTTATGTAATTGGCCAGATAGTAGATATCTTTGGCTTTGTGGGCTATGCAGTCTCTGTCACAATAACACAAATTTGTTCCAATAAAACTTTGCTTACAAGTACAGGCTGCAGGTTGGATTTGGCCCAAGGGCCAAACAATGGATTGTTAAATATGTTGTAAATATACTTCTAACTTTAGAAGATACTGCCATAGATTAAGATTATGAGCAAAATAAGTGCATTGCTTGTTTTCAACATTGTCTGTTTGAAATTCTATGTTAAGAAATTTCATAATAGATATACCATTACTTGTATCAGTGTTAAATAACCTTTTCAATGTTGATTAAAACCAATCTTATGTATAAAAGTATACAGCATAATTTTAGGGAAGACAATTATATACATCAAAAATCAAGTAGGTTGCATCAGTTAAGTCCAAAGGGATGGATTAAACTCTATAAACTTTAATGTTGAACTAAAACACTGATTTACCTATGGGATGTCTCACTTGAAGATAAATTATCAAGCAAAAGTACATATATCCTTTTATAAAACATCTTAGAAAGATAATAAAAGTTCAAAATAAGATGATATTCACATTTCTGCTCTTTCTAATTCCATGAGGGGTGATGACTCTGGGAGTAAGGAAAGCAAAATAAAACTTGTCTTAGAGGGGGGAGTCAAGATGGTGGAATAAGAGGATGTTGAATTCATCACTCCTCACAAGTACATCAAGAATACATCTACAAGTGGAACATTTCTCATAGAGCACCTGCTGAACATTAGCAAAAGACTTCAGACACCTAAAAGGACAAGAAAAATCCTGTCACAACTAGGCAGGATGTAAGAAGAAAATAAGAAAAGAGGAATCAAAACAGGGACAAGGAACCCTGGTGGGAAGCTGAAGGTGAATGGCAGTCCCCAAACTCAGAAAAACTTCCTCACGGTGGGGAAAACAGCTGGGACACAGAAGGAACTTTGGGGAAATTTAAGGAGAATGCAGTGGATGGTCTGTGGAAGGCAGGACAAAGTAAGAGCTGCTTGCATGGTCCGCACTACAGCTCTTTGCATTCCAGCCTGAGTCATGAGTTGCTTGTTGTGAAGGGGTGCTGGGTGCCAGAAAGTGGAATTTGAACTGCAGACCCAGGGAGGGGACATCTCTTGGCTGTGAAAAGACAGCCTGAAGGGACAGGAGTAAGGAGCTCTACAACTGGGAAAGTCTGTGGAAAAAGCCCGGGACACCATAGAAGCAAGGCATCATTGTTGAGTGGCATTCAATGGGTGGAGCCACCATTACAACCCCTTTCCCCAGCTGTGGTTTCTTTGGCCTCTGTGGGCACTTGGAGGGGCTCCCATCTGAGTGGACATGTCCACTCCTCCGGCCAGGGTCTCCTCTGCCTACGGGGTCTAGGCGCCTGAGTGCTGCCCATCCCAAAGCCTCCTTGGGAAAGAGCCATGAGTGTCTCTGCCTGGTACAAGAGCTTGCCAAAGTTTGTGAGGGCTGAGTGCTAAAGCATGGGGTTGGGAGAATGGATCCAGGGAGAGGAGTGCTGTTGGCTGCCCAGATACATCAGGGGGGATGGGAGTGAGGGGATGTATGGCCGGGAATGCAACTAGAGGAAGCCTGGAAATTGAGGCATCATTGTTGAGAGTTGCGTGGTTAGCAGGGCTGCCAATGCTCCCAGACGCCAGATTCTTCCTCTGCAGGCAGTGGAAGGGACTCCCAACAGAGCTAGCTTGCCACAGTCTGTTGCAAATGCCTGCTGGTACCACTGCCAAAGGCACCTCACATAACCCCAATTGTGTCCACTGTACCACTCCGCAGCTTGAGTGAATAAGTGTGCCCCATGCAGTTTCTGCTTTCACTACCTCTCACCTGGGCAAGGAACAGATGCCTGAGGGTGGCGCATTTGCAGAGGCAGGGTCAAAATCAAAGCTGAGCCCCAGAGGAAGTGTGACTAAGGAAAAGGAATGAAAATCTTTCCATGCAGCTGCACAAGCTATGGATTAATTCTCTGACATAAGCTTGGTAAATCCTGCATTTGTGGAATACCTGAATAGACAATGAATATTCCCAAAAGGGAGACAACTCTAGCCTTTGCAGCAGTGAACTTTGGGGGCAAGTACAAGCAGCAGTTGGGCAAGTTTAGTGTTTCAGATTGTCACACAGTGACCACAGCAGGTGCAGAGGCCTATCTAGAGGTATTGGAAGGCCTACTGGGGAGGCAGGGATTTGCTCTGGCTCACTGCGGGAGCAAGGACACTGACAGAGGAGGCCCCAGTAAAATATTCTTATTATTATTATTCTTTTTTGTTTGTTTCATTTTGTTCAGCTGTTGGTGTTGTTGCTTTATTTTTTATCATTTATTTTTTTAACATCTTTATTGGAGTATAATTGCTTTACAATGGTGTATTAGTTTCTGCTTTATAACAAAGTGAATCAGTTACACATATACATATGTCCCCATATCTCTTCCCTCTTTCATCTCCCTCCCTCCCACCCTCCCAATCCCACCCCTCTACCTGGTCACAAAACACCAAGCTGATCTCCCTGTGCTATGCGGCTTCTTCCCACTAGATATCAATTTTACATTTGGTAGTGTATATATGTCCATGTCACTCTCTCACTTTGTCCGAGCTTACCATTCCCCCTCCCTGTATCCACAAGTCCATTCTCTAGTAGGTCTGATCTTTATTCCCGCTTTGTGTCTAGGTTCTTCATGACCATTTTTTTTTTAGATTCCATATGTGTTAGCATATGGTATTTGTTTTTTTCTTTCTGACTTACTTCAATCAGAATGACATTTTATAGGTCCATCCACCTCACTACAAATAACTCAGTTTCATTCCTTTTAATGGCCGAGTAATATTCCATTGTATATATGTGCCACATCTTCTTTATCCATTCATCTGTTGATGGACATTTTGGTTGCTTCCATGTCCTGGCTATTAAAAATAGAGCTGCAATGAACATTTAGGTACATGACTCTTTTTGAATTATGGTTTTCTTAGGGTATATGCCCAGTAGTGGGATTGCTGGGTCATATGGTAGTTCTAATTGTAGTTTTATAAGGAACCTCCATACTGTTCTCCATACTGGCTGTATCAATTCACATTCCCACCAGCAGTGCAAGAGGGTTCCCTTTTCTCCACACCTTCTCCAGCATTGTTTGCAGATTTTTTGTTAATGGCCATTCTGACTGCTGTGAGAAGATACCTCATTGTAGTTTTGATTTGCATTTCTCTAATGATTAATGATGTTGAGCATTCTTTCATGTGTTTTTGGCAGTCTGTATATCTTCTTTGGAGAAACTGTCTATTTAGGTCTTCTGCCCATTTTTGAACTCCGTTGTTTGTTTGTTTGTTTGTTTGATATTGAGCTGCATGAGCTGCTTGTAAATTTTGGAGATTAATCCTTTGTCAGTTGCTTCATTTGCAAATATTTAATCCCATTCTGAGGGTTGTCTTTTCATCTTCTTTATGGTTTCCTTTGCTGTGCAAAAGCTTTTAAGTTTCATTAGGTCCCATTTGTTTATTTTTGTTTTTATTTCCATTTCTCTAGGAGGTGGGTCAAAAAAGATCTTGCTGTGATTTATGTCATACAGTGTTCTGCCTATGTTTTCCTCTAACAGTCTGATGGAGTCTGGCCTCACATTTAGGTCCTTAATCCATTTTGAGTTTATATTTGTGTATGGTATTAGGGAGTGTTCT
>NW_020837998.1:1316004-1353988 GCF_003676395.1 Aethalodelphis obliquidens | reverse complement strand
TAAAAGCTTTTGCACAGCAAAGGCTTTTAAGTTTCATTAGGTCCCATTTGTTTATTTTTGTTTTTATTTCCATTTCTCTAGGAGGTGGGTCAAAAAAGATCTTGCTGTGATTTATGTCATACAGTGTTCTGCCTATGTTTTCCTCTAACAGTCTGATGGAGTCTGGCCTCACATTTAGGTCCTTAATCCATTTTGAGTTTATATTTGTGTATGGTATTAGGGAGTGTTCTAATTTCATTCTTATTTTTATTCTTTTTTCTATTCTATATATATATTTTTTATTTTTCTATTTTTTGTTTTGTGCTTTTTCTTGTTTTGTTTTTTATTCATTTATTTTTTATTTATTTTTTGATTGTTTTTATGTGTACATTTTATGTTTCTTAGCTTTTTTGTTGTTTGTTTGCTTGCTGTCTTTGTTTAATTTTTCATTTTATTTTAGTTACTTTAACCCTTAGGTATTGTTCTCATTTCTTGATTCTTTTTGTTTGTTTTTTTGTATTCGATTTTTTCCTGTTATTTTTGGTTTTACTCTGAGTGTGTGTGTGTTGTGTTATTGTTGCTGCTGTTTTTTGTTGTTTTGCTATTTGTCTTTGGTTTTGTTTATTTTCTTTTTTTTTCTTTCTTTTCTTTTCTTTCATTTTTCTCTTCCCTACTGTGTGGCTTGTGGGCTCTTGGTTCTCCGGCCAAGTGTCAGACCTGAACCTCTGGGATGGGAGTGCCATGTCCAGGACACTGAACTACCGGAGAATTCCCCAGCCCAGGGAATATTAATTGGCATGCACGCTCCCAGAGGTATCCATGTCAACAAGAAGATGGCACCCCACACAACTGCCTGCAGGCTCCAGTGCTCTCACACCAAACAACCAGCAAGAGAGGAAAACATCCCCACACATCAGCAGACAGGTTGCCTAAAGTTGTTCTAAGCTCACAGACACCCTAAAACACACCACATGATGCAGCCTTGCCCTTAAGAAGGAAATGCCTCAGCTCCACCCAAAAGAGCACAGATATCAGTCCCTCCAACAGAGAAACATACATAAGCACCTGGACCAACTTCACTCACCAGGGGGCAGAGAACAGAAACAAGAGTAAATATGACCCTGCCACCTGTGGAAAAGAGACCATAAACACAGTAGGTTAGACAAAATGAGACAACAGAGAAATAGGTTTCAGAGGGAGGAGCAAGGTAAAATCTCACAAAACCACAATTAAAAGAAGAGGAAATAGGCAGTCTACCTGAGAAAGAATGCAGAGGAATGACAGTAAAGATGATTCAAAATCTCAGAAAATACAGTGGAGGCACGGATTGAGAAGATACAAGAAATGATTAACAAAGATCTAGAAGAAGTAAAGAACAAAAAATCAGTGATGAACAACACAATAACTGAATTGGAAAATACACTAGAAGGAATCAATAGCAGAATAACTGAGGCAGAAGAATGGATAAGTGGCCTGAAATATAGAATGGTGGAAATAACTGCTAAGGAACAGAAAAAAGAATGAAAAGAAATGAGGACAGTCTCAGAGTCCTTGGGGACAACATTAAATACACCAACATTCAAATTATATGGGTCCCAGAAGAAGAAGAGAAAAGGAAAGTGCTTGAGAAAATATTTGACGAGCTTGTACTCAAAAACTTCCCTAACATGCAAAAAGAAATAGTCGGTCAAGTTCAGGAAGCACAGCAATTCCCATACAGGATAAACCCAAGGAGGAACACATTTAGGCACATATTAATCAAACTAAAAAAATTAAACACAAAGAAAAATATTAAAATCAGCAAGGGAAAAGCAACAAATAACCTTCAAAGGAATCCCCATAAGGTTATCAGATGACTTTTCAACAGAAACTCAGCAGGTCAGAAGGGACTGGCATGACATATTTAGAATGACAGAAGGGAAAGACTTACAACCAAGATTACCTTATGAGGTGAGGATCTCATTCAGATTTGATGGAGAAATCAAAAGCTTTACAGACAAGCAAAAGCTAAGAGAATTCTACACTACCAAACCAGCTTTACAACAAATGCTAAAAGAACTTATCTAAGCAGGAAAAACAAAAGAAGAAAAAGACCTACAAAAACACACCCAATACAATTAAGAAAATTGCAATAGGAACATGCATATTGATAATTACCTTAAATGTAAATGGATTAATTGCTCCAACCAAAAGACACAGACTAACTTAATGGATACAAAAAAAGATCTAAATATATGTTGTCTACAAGAGACCCACTTCAGACCTAGGGACACATACAGACTGAAAGTGAGAAGTGAGGGCAAAGAAAAAGATATTCCATGAAAATGGGAATCAAAAGAAAGCTAGAGTAGCAATACTCATATTGGACGAGATAGATTTTTAAATACAGACTATTAGAAGAGACAAGGAAGGACACTACATAATCATCAAGGTTCCATTCATAAAGAAGACATAACAATTATAAATAATTATGCACCCAACATAAGAGCACCTCAATACATAAGGCAAATGCTAACAGCCATAAAGGGGAAATTGACAGTAACAAAATAATAGTGGGGGGCTTTAACAATGCACTTACACCAATGGACAGCTCATCCAGACAGAAAATCAATAAAGAAACACAAGCTTTAAATGACACATTAGATCAGATGGACTTAATGAATATTTATATGACATTCCATCCAAAAACTACAGAATACATTTTCTACTCTAATGCTCAAGTGATATTCTCTAGGATAAATCACATCTTAGGTCACAAATCAAACCTCAGTAAATTTAAGAAAATTGAAATTGGATCAAGCATGTTTTCTGATAACAAAGCTATAAGATTTTAAATTAATAAGAGGAAAAATACTGTAAAAAATACAAACCCATGTAGGCTAAACAGTACACTATTAAATAACCAAGAGATTACTGGAGAAATCAAAGAGAAAATCAAAAAATACCTAGAAACAAATGACAACACAAACACGATGACACAAAACAAATGGGATGTAGTGAAAGCAGTTCTAAGAGGGAATTTTATACGACTAAAATCCTACCTCAAGAAACAAGAAAAATCTCAAATAAATAATTTAACTTTACACCTAAAGCACTTAGCAAAAGAAGGACAAATAAAGACCAATGTTACTAGAATGAGAGAAATCATAATGAACAGAGCAGAAATAAATGAAATAGAAATGAAGAAAACAATAGCAAAAATTTATAGAACTAAAAGCTGTACTTTGAGAGGATAAACATAATTGATAAACCAGACCATCAAAAATAAAAAAAAATGGGAGAGGACTCAAATCAATAAAATTAGAATGGAAAAAGGAGACGTTACAAGGGACACCACAGAAATACAAAGGATCATAAGAGACTACTACAAGCAACTATATGTCAATAAAACGGACAACCTGGAAAAAATGGACAAATTCTCACAATGGTTCAACCTTCCAATATGGAAACAAGAAGAAACAGAAAATATGAACAGATCAGTCACAGGTAATGGAATTGAAACTGTGATTTAAAATCTTCCAGTAAACAAAAGTCCAGGACCAGATGACTTCACAGGCAAATTCTATCAAAAATTTAGAGAAGAGTTAATACCTATCCTTCTCAAATTCTTCCAAAAAATGCAGAGCATGGAACACATCTAGCTCATTCTACAAGGCCACCATCACCGTGATACCAAAAACAGACAAAGATATCAAAAAAAGAGAATTAGAGGCCAATATTACTGATGAACATAGATGTAAAAATCCTCAACAAAATGCTAGGAAACTGAATCCAACAACACACTAAAAAAATCACAAACCATGATCAAGTGAGATTTATCCCAGGGAGGCCAGGAATCTTCAGTATAGGCAAATCAAACAATGTTATACACCATATTAATATATTGAAGAATAAAATCTATAGGATCATCTCAATAGAAGCAGAGAGAGCTTTTGACAAAATTCAACACCCATTTATGATGAAAAACTGTCCAGAAAGTTGGAATAGAGGGAACCTACCTCAACATAATAAAGGCCATATATGACAAATCCACAGGAAACCTCATTCTCAATGGTGAAAAACTGAAACCATTTCCTCTATCAGGAAAAAGACAAGGATGTCCACTCTCGCCACTTTTATTCAACATAGTTTTGGAAGTTTTAGCTATGGCAATCAAAGAAAAAGAAATAAAAGGAATTCAAATTGGAAAAGAAGAAGTAAAACTGTCAGTGTTTGCAGATGACATAACAATATACATAGAAAATCCTAAAGATGCCATCAGAAAACTACTAGATCTAATCAATGA
The DNA here is from genome assembly GCF_003676395.1 of Aethalodelphis obliquidens. Lineage (NCBI taxonomy): Eukaryota > Metazoa > Chordata > Mammalia > Artiodactyla > Delphinidae > Aethalodelphis > Aethalodelphis obliquidens. The sequence goes on along the minus strand of NW_020837998.1, from coordinate 1,349,724 downwards.
ATTTAGTAAAGTTGTAGGATGCAAAATTAATACACAGAAATCTCTTGCATTCCTGTACACTAAAAATGAAATATCAGAAAAAGAAATTAAGGAAACAATCCCATTTACCATTGCATGAAAAATAATAAAATACCTAGGAATAAACCTACCTAAGGAGGCAAAAGACCTGCAATCAGAAAACTACAAGATACTGATGAAAGAAATCAAAGACAACAGAAACAGATGGAAAGGTATACCACCTTCTTGGAGTAGAGGATCAATATTGTGAAAATGACTCGGCTACCCACAGGAATCTGCAGATTCAATGCAATCCCTATCAAATTACCAATGGCATTTTTCACAGAAATAAAGCAAAAAATTTTACAATTTGTATGGAAACACAAAAGACCCCAAATAGCCAAAGCAACCTTGAGAAAGAAAAACGGAGATGGAGGAATCAGGCTCCCTGACTTCAGACTATATTACAAAGCTACAGTAATCAAGACAGTATGGTACTGGCACAAAAACAAAAATATAGATCAATGGAACAGGATAGAAAGCCCAGAGATATAGCCAAGCACATATGATCACCTTAACTTTGATAAAAGAAGCAAGAATATACAATGGAGAAAAGACCATCTCTTCAATAAGTGGTGCTGGGAAAACTGGACAGCTACATGTAAAATAATGAAATTAGAACACTGTCTGACACCATACACAAAAATGAACTCAAAATGGATTAAAGACCGAAATGGAAGGCCAGATATTATAAAACTCTTAGAGGAAAACATAGGCAGAACACACTTTGACACAAATCACAGCAAGATCGTTTTTGACCCACTTCCTAGATTAATGAAAATAAAAACAAAAATAAACAAATGGGACCTAATTAAACTTCAAAGCTTTACATAACAAAGGAAATCATAAACAAAATGAAAAGGCAACACCCAGAATGGAAGAAAATATTTGCATATGAAGCATCTGACAAATATTAATCTCCAAATTATACAAGCAGCTCATGCAGCTTAAAAAAACAAACAATCCAATCCAAAAATGAACAGAAGACTTAAAGAAAAATTTCTACAAATAAGACATACAGATGGTCAACACACATGAAAAGATGCTCAACAGCCATAATTATTAGAGAAATGCAAATCAAAACCACAATAGGTATCTCTTCACACCTGTCAAAATGGTCATCATCAAAAACTCTACAAACAATAAATGCTGGAGAGGGTGTGGAGAAAAGGGCATCCTCATGTACTGTTGGTGATAATGCAAACTGATACATCCACTATAGAAAACATTATGGAGTTTCCTTAAAAAACTAAAAGATATAATTTCTATATGACCAGCAATCCCACTATGGGTCATATACCTTGAATAAACCATAATTCAAAAATACACATGCACCACAATGTTCATTGCAGTACTATTTATAATAGCCAGGACATGGAAACAACCTAAATGTCCATTGACAGATGAATGGATAAAAAAAATATGTTACATATATACAGTGGAATATTACTCAGCCATTAAAAGGAATGAAAGTAGGTCATTGGTACAGGTGTGGATGGACCTAGAGAGTGTCTTACAGAGTGAAGTAAGTCAGAAAGAGAAAAACAAATACCCTTTATTAATGCATATATGTGGAATCTGACAAAGTTGGTATAGATGTCTTATTTGCAAAGCAGAAATAGAGAAACAGGCATAGAGAACAAATGTATGGATACCAAGGGGGAAAGGGGGTCTGGGAGGAATTGGGACATTGGGATTGATACATATACACTATTTTTACTATATACAAAATAGACAACTAATTAGAATATACTGTATAGCACAGGGAACTCTACTTAAGGCACTGTAGTGACCTAAATGGGAAGGAAGTCCAAAATATAGGGTATATATAATATGTATAGCTGATTCATTTTGCTGGACAGTAGAAACTAATGCAACATTGTAAAGCAACTATACTCCAATAAAAAAATTATAAAGAGACACCTTAAGAATTAAAACAAAACTTGTCTTTATTGTTATTGTAAAGAATTTGTAAAGAATACTGTATATATGTGTGTGGAATGGGCCATGTGAGAATGTTAGAAGGTAGCTATCAGTGGCAGACAACTTTGCAGTTCAAAGATCTTTACTGTGTTGTTGAAGCATCAACTATTGGATAGCAGTATTATAGAAGAGCATTCTCTCTAGGAACACTGCAGATAAACCTTAAAAAGGTACAGAAAATACATAGCTGTGATCAATGATGCAAAAGCAGGGAAATGAAGCAGATAATTCAATAGAACTTTTCATCCCGTAATGCATTTATCTTTATCTCTGTATTTTTTTAATTTAAAGACATTATAGAGCCAGTTTATTTCTATTTAGTTATAAAAGGAAACATGGGAACAAGTATATAATGGGAAAAATAATAATTTGCACATTCCTGACTAGTGATAATATATACAAGGCCAATGACGGCCTCTACATGACATGGAAGCAAGTATTTCTTGGATGTCTTTATATAGAAAGAACTAGAATGGTTCTCTTATAGGGCACGTGTGAAATATTAATGACAGATAAGAGCAAAGATGACACATTAGACTTTAAATCTTTTTGTCAAATGAGCTCCGTGGCTTCCCCCACCTGCTAGTCTGCTTTTAGAGTAATTACAGTGATATCTATAGTCCTGAGCATGAAATCTATGTAAATTATACTCATTTTTAGAAATTTTTAATGACTTAAATTTCATCTACTCCCCCTTTATTTCTTATCTGTGGCACACTAGAATTCATTGAATTTAAACCTTTTAAAGAGTTCATAATATACAGGGAAAATTCTTTAAAATAAAACAGTATAACAAAATATGCTACTCTCTCCAAAGCTATTATAAAGACATTTTGAAATTGCCTATGATTCGTCTAAGCCCTAAGATCATATTTCATGCTTTTACTACCGGTGATTTTTACTGACAGAATTCAGAGAATATTCCTTTTTCCTTTTTTTTATGTGTCACTTATTAAATAATGGTGAGAATAAAAAAGATTTTGTGGTACATAGCCTCAGAGGTAAAATTAAAATGGATAAAGACCTTTGCAAATAAGTCTACATTCTGCAAGGTGTGCACAATATGCAATGATTTAATACTAAAGAAGTTGAAAAAAGTTTGGATTTCTTTTTATGCTTTGATAAAGGTATGAAAAAGATAAATATCTCTGGCATACATTCAAGCAAATCACCATCTATATGTCAAATGGTTTGCTTAATATGCAACTATATTTTAGATGGAAGAGCAACTGTTACAGCCTACAAATATTCATTTTGATATGTAAGAATGTAATAAGAAATTGTATATATTGTACTATTCACCCACATATTAACAGCCACATGATCTTTAGCAAAAGTGTGAAGCATTAGAAATTCTCTTGTTTGCGTTCTTATTCTTTTTAGTAACTATGAGAATATATGTGCTAAAATCTTCACTTGGAACAAGAATATGCTTGAGACACAAAGCGCTCAACAAGAGGAAAGATATCTGATATAGAAATAAGGTAGAGAAAATGTTGGCTGTAGCTTTAAATAATATTTCTCTAAAGTTTTTTTTTTGTTTGTTACAAGAAAGTAACAAGAGCTTAAGCATCTCCTGCTGTCTTGTTGTTCAACATCCACTATAGCCCATCTGCCTATTGATTGGTAGGAAACTCCAAATGGGAATTTTATCTCATTAATCATGTCATATCACAGGGATTAGGACCAAAAAAAAAAAAAAAAAAAAAACTCTATGCCTCACAGCAGACATCAACTGCCCAGTAAGACAAGTGAACAAATATAATATGGATAGAATACCTTTACACTAATTAAAGGTCATCTGCTATAAAATTGTGGGCAAAAATTGCTTAAATTGTACTCTAACTAGTTTCCATTCTCTACATAATGAGTAATATAGCACTCTAGCCTTTCAATTTTATGTTATTTTGTCACAACCCACAAATGTGATTATTAAAAAATCCATGCAAAAATATAAGAAGTAACATATAAGTTTTAAATAGCACATCATCACATTAAATTGTACATACAGCATATACAATGAAATAAAATTATGAAATTACAATACTCTCTTTTGGTCTTTAACTTTTCGTGTACATTCATAGAAGACACTTATTCATAAGCTCAAGATGGAAACCAATTCAAGTATACCAAAAGTAAAGTTATGACAACATATTTATATATTGACAAGTGGCACTTAGCATCTTTTTCATATGAAGTTCAACAATCTATAGACTGCAGTTCAAATTCAAACCATAAGAACACTTGTCTACTAGTTGTGAATCACCTTGGCTGTTGGAGGCCACTAGGCATGAGAACAGGGATCCTGTGACTCTTCCTTCGGTTTGTCACAGACACTGCATCTATGAGATATACTTAGTGATTTTACAACTGTTTCACAGCTGCCTCACAGCTGTCTTCATTTCCTTTTATACCCTCAATGTCTTATTAAACCAGACTGTGGCCAGGATTAATTGAATGTTCTCCCCTTAATCAACTGTTAAGGTTATCAACCAAGTCCAGATATGAGAAGGGTAACATAAAATCTTATTTACAAAATATTCTAAGTATCATTTAGGCCTTATTCATTAGCACTTGATGGCCACTAGAGTAATACTAGGCATGATATAACAGTTTTTCTATGTGATACATTGACTTGTATATGTACTGACTCAAAATTACTATTCTATGAGGAAAAATGACAAGTGGAATGAGAAATACATTGATCTTAATAATGCTCAAAATATCTGACAAAAACTGTAACACTTGAGAAAGTAATGTAAATACACCCTATAATTTGGCCATTTCCCAATCCCAAATGAGCATGCTTGTGTGTGCTTTCACACACACACACACGCACACACACACAGACACACACACACAGTGATAGGCAGAATTTTAAGATGATCACCAAGATTCCTGCCCTCCTACTGTATGCAACCTGTGCAATCTCCTCTCTTTGATTGTAAGTGAGAACTGAATGTGATGGGTATTACTCCAATGATTGCATTTCATTATATTGAGAAGAGATTTTGAGTACTTTAGTAATATTTCTAGTCAGTTGACTTTGATTTAATTAGAAGGGAAATAACCCTGGTGGGCTTGACCTAAAAAGATGAGCTCATCAAAGAGAGAAGCAGCAGCAGATGCTCTACACTTGGTCTTGAAGAAGAAGACTGCCAGTTTCTTGAGAGGGCCATCTGGCAGCGAGTAACTTGCAGCCCTCGGAGCTAAGGACTTCAGTCCTACAACCACAAAGAAGTAAATTCTTCTGAGAACAAGTGAACTTGCAAGATGAATCCAAGACTCAGATAAGATCACAGCCTCAGCCAACGTCTTGAATGCAGCCTAATGAGATCCTGACAGAGGGCCCAGCTAACCAATGTCCAGATACCTGACCCACAGAAGATAATAAATTTGTGCTGTATTAAGCTGCTGAGATTGTAGTTATTTACTATGTAGCAGTAGAAAACAGAAAACCAATACACACACATATGTACTTTTATGATGAGGCTTCCATGCTTAATACCTGACATACTACTTGTTATGTATGTTTTATAGGTGTCTTAATCTTTAAATAATCAAGTCTGATGGAAATTGGCACATTGTAAATGTTGCTTAAACTTATACGTCTCTAGAATGCTTCCTCTGACCAATACAATTTACTTTGAATCAAAGAAAGGTGGGATCAAATATGAAATCCAATAAGCTAACTTTTTTCTTTTGTTTTTTTTTTGTTTTTGTGTGGGGTACCTCATTTATAGAAATCGCTAATATACACTATTGCTCTCATTTTTTTTTCCAAAATACTATTTTGAATTTGACCTGGAATCCTCAAACTATCTTGTTGATCACAAATGTGAGAAACTGCAGAACTGCCCTTGAGACAACCCTTGATTTTATAGTAAAGTCTCATGGGATTCACCTACTAATACCTCTCAAAAGGGCTTTATTAAAATAGTGTCATCCTCTAAAATGACTTCATCAACTTTTCTTACTCAGGTAACACTGACAGAAATAACAAGCATGGGTTACTCTGTGCTGTTTGATTTTACGTTCATATTTTCCTCCCTCAAATTCAAATCTCCTGAGGTACCTATTTTTAACTCTCTTCTGGGCATTTCCATGTGCATATAAACCTAGATACCACAAATCAACATATCCCAAGCAGAATTCAGTCAGCTTTTCTCCATATACCCAAATTATTCTGTCCAATTTTATTTTCTGTCTTGGTCAACATCATTATCATCCATGTAGCTACAGATGTTCAAAATATTATTGCCATAACTGTATAGTTTATCCAAAGTTTTATTCTTTTGAAAATTTTGAATAACTAGTAATTACACTTCATTCAAATAAAACATTTAAGATATACAGTGAAAAATATCCCTACCATCTCTGTTTCACATCTGCCTAGTTCCACTTTACCCCCAATCCTGCACAAGCAACCATTTGTATTAATTTATTTTGTATCCTCCCAGAATTTCTTTGCACATACAAGCAAAGATGAAAAGACATTCTCATTTCCCTTACTCTTTACACAAAATGTAGTCTATCCAAACATTGATTTGTACCTTTTTTTTCTTCTCTTAATGCCATGCTTTTATTTTCTAGGCAGTGCATTGACAGCATTTTCATTCTTTTATTACAGCTGAATGATATTCCATTGCATGCATGTAATGTAATTTAAGAAGTCCTCCTTTGATGGAAATTTGGATTATTTCCAATATTTTGCTATTAGAAACAAGGCTTCAATGAAAAATTCTGTACAAAAGCTATTTTGCATATGTGCTAGAAAAATGTGCAATTGATTCTTTCAGGTATAAAAGCTCCATCAAATTAAAAGAATTTGTAACTTGAAAATTACTACTAAATTGTCTTTCATAGATTTTGTACTAATTTACATTCCTACTAGCAATTCATGAATGTCAGTTTACCCACAATCTAGACAATAGAGTGTGTTATCAAAACTTCAGAATTTTTTCTTTTCTAATAATGAATAAATGCTAGTTCAGTGTAGTCTTATTTGCTTTTGTTTAATATAAGTTTGATGGAACAACTATTATCTTTTAAAATATTTTTAACAGATGTATTGAGATATAATTCACATATCACACAATTTAAATTCACACATTTAAAGTGTACAATTTGATAGTTTCTGATATATTGTTATTGATTTTTTAAAATTGTAGTAAAATATATTTAACACAAAATTTGCCATTTTGAATACTGTGTACAATCCATGGCATTAATCACATTCACAATGCTGTACAACTATCACCAAGAGTATTTTACTTATTCATTATTTTTAAACTACTTTATTGAGGTATGATTGAAATATAAAAACTGTATGTATTTAATGTGTACTCTCAGTATGTTTCAGGATAGGTATACACCTGTGAAACTATTTCCACCATGAAGGATATATACACATACTGTGCCTCCTAAAGTTTCCTCACACCTCATTTACCATTATCAATTTTAGTTTTGTTTTATTTCATTTTTGGTAAGAGTACTTAACATAAGATCTATCCTCTTAACACATTTTATGTATACAATATAGTACTGTTAGCTATAGGCACTATGCTATATAGTAGATTTCCAGAACTTTTATCTTACATAACTGAAACTCTGTACCCTTTAACCATCACCTAACCATTTCCCTTTCCCCCAGAGCCTGGCAACCACCATTGTGCTCTCTGCTTCTATGAGTCTGATTATTTTATATTCCACACATTAGTGGGATCATACTTATATTTGTCTTTCTATGTCTGGATTACTTCACTTAACATAATGTAGTCCAGGGTCATCCATTTTGTTACAAATGACAGGGTTTCCTTTTTTTAAAAAGCTGAATAATATTGTGTTGTATGTATATACCATAATTGCTTTTTCCATTCATCTGTAAATTGATGTTAAAGTTGTTTTCATATTTTGGTTATTGTATACAATGTTGCAATGAACATGGGATTCAAGATGCTGATTTCATTTCCTTTGGATACATACCCAAAAGAGAAATTGCTAGATCATATGGTAGTTCATTTTTTAATTTTCAAAGAACCTCCATACAGTATTAGAAAATGGCTGTACCAATTTACACTCCCATTAACAGCACACAAGACTTCCCTTTTTCCACATCCTCACCAACACTTGTTGTCTTTTGTATTCTAACAGGTCTTTTGTATTCTAAATACCATTCTAACAGGTGTAAGACAATATCTCCTTCTTGTTTTGATTTGCTAATTAATGTCCTTTGTTTTAACTTGAAGAACTCAAGCATTTCTTGTACAGAAGTCCCATGGTGAATTCCCTTAGATTTTGTTTTTCTGAAAAATTCTTTATCGCCCCTTGATTTCCAAAAGACATATTTGCCAAGTATAGCATTCTGGATTGTCAGTTTTTTCCTTACAGTACTTTAAATATCTCTTCCCATTCTTTTCTGGGCTACAAGGTTTCTGCTTCAATTAGAAGTCATATGGGTCTTCACTTGTTCATAAGTTACTTTTAACTTGCTACTTTCAAAATTCTCTATCTTTGACTTTTAACAATTTGTATATAATGTGTCTTGGTGAAGACCTCTTTTTGCTCATCATATTTGGAGATATTTGGGTTTCATGGATCTGGATGTCCATTTCCCTCTCCAGATTTGGTAAGTTTTCTCATTTCTTTAAATAAACTTTCTGCCCCTTTCTGTTTCTGTACTCCCTCTGGGGCTCCCAAAATATCCCATAGGCTTTCTTCACTCTTTACTTTTTTTTTTTCTTTTTATTCCTCTGACAGGATAATTTCAAATGACTTGTCTTTGAGTTCACTGATTCTTTCTTTTGCTACCTCAAGTCTACTGTTGAAGCTCTCTATTGAATTTTTCAGTTCAGATATACTATTTTTCAGCTCCAGAATTTCTCTTTAGTTCTTGCTTATGGTTTTTAGTTTTTGATTTGAACTTCTCAATTTGTTCATGTATTATTTTTCTAAATTTGTTTATTTGCCTATCTTTGTTTGTGTCTTACTGAGCTTCTCTAAGACAATTATTTTGAATTGTTTTTCAAGGAATTTGTAAATCTCCATTTGTTCCTTTGATGGTATCTTTTTACTTTGATTTTTCATGTTTCTTGAAGCCTTGCATTGCTCTGTTCACATTTGGAAAAGTGCTTACCTCCTCCCATTTTTCCTCATTAGCTTTGGGAGAGAAAGATCTGCACCAGTGAACCCTACATTCTGGGGGTCTTTTAGACCTTTTCTGTGAATACATCTGCTCTACTTTTCCTGTTCCCTTGTGTTAAGATTTTGTGACTTCTCTCAATCCCAAAAAGCCAGGTGTGGTGCAGAGAGCCTCCAGTTTATTTTCCTTGGGGAAGTTCTCTGAAATGTTCAGTGTTGTGTGACTTCTCCCAAACCAGCAGAGTCAGTTGGCTGCTAAGATCCATTACTACTGTTGAGATCCATGTGCTGTCAGTGGGACCTCATGCAGGCCATGCACTGGGATGTGTGGAATATTATCTATGGGATGAGGGGAGCATGCAGAGTGCTGGAAGAACGCATGAGTTGGTTATGGAGGTCCTCAGGGAAGTCATCTTGGGGGAGGGCATTGGTGGACCTCTTGGTGGAGCGCATCAACCAGTCAGCAAATTCTGCAACTGGCTGTTGAGAACCACACTCCAGTTTCTGTGAACTCTTGTCCCTTCTCCCTGCTTTTAGCTGCCGCCAGATAATTCAACCATGATGATCCCCTCAGTGATCTGGGTGGGTTGAGACAGAAGTGGGACCCCTGGGTAGCATCCCACAAGCCCAGGGAAACTGGATACTCATTACACTCTCACTTTCTCCCATGGGAGGAATCAGTGCGTTGGAGGATGGGTAATGCAGTTAAATTGAAATTACTCTTCTTATGCCCTTCAAGGCATCACTCTCAGATTTTGCTCTGCCATAATGTTAGAACCTCAACTAGACTTCAGTGCTCCTATGAATGTATTTTCTGTTCATGGATGGCTGCCCAAATCTGTATTTCTGTGGGGGGATAAGATCTGGCACCTCTTATTATGCTATCTTGTTAATGTCACTTGAGCAACTATTTTTAAGTTTTAGAATTATTTATGTTTCCTTTCTGGGAACTCTCTATTCATATTTTTTGCCTTTTTTCCTAGTAAGTTATTACTCTTTTCTAACTTTGATTTTTGGAGGTATTTATACATTAGAGAAATTAGCTTTTTAATCCTATGTGTTACAAATATATATATTTTTTCCAACTGGACACCTGTATTTGAATTTTGATATGGTGTTTTTAGCCATGATTACATTTTTGAAAATGTAATTTTATTATCAATCTTTTCTTTCATGGCATATTTTGAGGCATAATTTGAAAGACTTTCTCCATTCCAATATTTTAATTAATTTTTTTCCTTTTTTTACTACTATTGCAGTATATATATGTATGCCATGTGCATTTCCAGTTTTACATGCCCCAATTCCAACCTTGTTTATCATTTCAGAAAACATATTTCTGCCATATTTATCATCTTGACATTTTCCAAAATGTTCTCTACTTTCCTGTTTCTGTGTCTTTTCATGAGAAAGTCTTTCTTTTCAGATATCCTATCTTTCTCCTGGTTCCATAGCTATTTACGAGGACCTTAAGGTCCATCTAAACCTCTAAACCTTCCAAGCATTCTTTCTCTGATGGCCTAACCCCTCCTTTCTCCATCCTCATTTAATTATTGGCACCTCAATTATAAGAATTATCAAGTTTGTCTTTAAAACTATGTTGTGTTTTGGTCTTCCCCAATAGAATGAAAGCTCTTGTAAGGCAGGGACTGTGGCTTTTGTATCTTTTAATTATCCATACACCTAACAAGTGTTTTCCAAATAGTACATCCTCAAACATCAATTTTAGTTTCTTTACTTTCATCTTTTGTTCCTTTTCTCTTATTATTTTTCTGATTTTCACCACCTCAGTTTTTTATTATTCTTTCTCTTTCTTTGTCTCAAAATATATATTTCAAAATCAATTTTTATAAAACCTTTTCTGCCAGCAAATATAGCACCCTGAAAACCCCCAACATAATAGTTTTTGGTAAATGACTCCTAATTTCCCTGACCTGCTCCCATAAATTATCCACTTTGAGTCATAATTATAAATAGAAATGTTTTGCCTATACCTAACTTATAAAATAATTCACCTATGTTTTCTTCCAGTACTATTTGATTTCATATTTTTACATTTGGATCTCTGATCCATTTAGAGATTACTTTTTCTTGTTTCTAGTATGAAAAATAAGCTTATATATCTTGGGCTTCCCTGCTGGTGCAGTGGTTAAGAATCTACCTGTCAATGAAGGGGACATAGCTTTGAGCCCTGGCCCAGGAAGACCCACAAGCCATGGAGCAACTGAGCCCATGTGCCACAACTATTGTGCCTGCACTCTAGAGCCCATGAGCCACAACTACTGGAGCCCACGCACCTAGACACCATGCTCCACAACAAGAGAAACCACTGCAATGAGAAGCCTGTGCACCACAATGAAGAGTAACACCTGCTCGCTGCAACTAGAGAAAGCCCACACACAGCAAAAAATACCCAACACAGCCAAAAAAAATATTATATATCTTAATAAATATTTCCCTTATTTGAGGAACACTTTTATTTAATTTCTGGAATATGAATCCACTCATTTATTATTTTATTTTCAATAAACACGGTTTCTCTTTCATCCTGAGTATTTCATATGATTTTTTGTCCTTCATATCTGCCTGTACTCTTAAAGTTAATGGGTTTACACAACCATTCTCACAAGGAAAGTTTTAAAAATATATTTATTTCCTTCATTTCATTTTGTTCATCTTGCCTAAAGGGATAGGTTTCATATGCCTCCTTTTTTTTTCTAAAGTTACCTTAATGATATGTCATTTTTACCTGTTTTTTTATGGATTGAAAGTTTTCAATTAAATTTTCCCTAGTTGGTAGTGGATAGCCAAAATGCACATAATAATGGGAAGTCATGACTGCCTTAAAGTTCTCTCTAGCCACTGTATCCCAAAGCTTGTTTGGGAAACACAAGTGTCCTTTGACACTTTAATAAGTGTATCAGTTAGAGTGCTTTGGGCTATAAGTATTAACTAGTACAAATAGCTATGACTTAAACAAAATAATTTATATTACCTGTGACAAGAAGTATTGAGGTAGGTAACTCCAAAATGGTTAATTAAGGAGTGCAAAGACGTGAAAGACCCAAGTTCCTTTCAACTCTATTTTACCACCTTCCATACATCAATTATATTCCCCTTAATAATAATGAAATGACTGCAGAAAATCCAATGTCTCATGTAGAGATAAACATAACAGAAAAGAGACAGAAGACAGAGAGAGAGAGAGAGAGAGAGAGATTGATTTCCTATTAAGTGTCTGTACTTGCTAGAGTGGAAAAAAAACAAAACAAAACAAAAAAACTTTTCCCCGAATTAGAACATTTGCCTTGAAATTTCATTGGCCTGTTCCTTAGTTGGAAGAAAAGCTGGAAAAATGTAGTAATTGACATTTTCCATCTTGCTAATGGAAGGTCGCTTTTATTAGCATAGAGGAAAAAGGACAAGAGTATGATTGTTAGGTAGGCTTCCATCATTGTCAAACACAAAATAGTTTCTGTTAAAAAGTGTTATTTGGTCAAGAATTTGAGGAAGCGATGATTCAAGGATAAAAATGTTGCCTTACTGCAAGATTTCTAAAAGTTATTATGCTAATGTGTGTCATGACTCTCCAAGACAGAGATAACTTGTGTAGTATGTCAAACTTATTAACTATGGAGAATTTTTTCTCCTGGACCTATTATTAATATTTCATTAACAACAAAGAAACAAACAGTACAAAATAAAACAAAGTAGTAGTGTTCTGAGTAATACAGTTTTGTAAATGTTGCTTTAAGCATATATTGCACACATTTTATCTATTTTTGTATAAACATACTTCAACTTCCATAAATCTAACTTTCAAATATCCTTCATGTTCATGTGTAATAAATGATATCTTTAAGCTCCATGTATCAGACTCAGACTTTTATATATTAGCTGCCAGCCAAAGATTTAGTCAAGTTTGTGATGTCTTGTTGTCTTTGTAGAGGGTGCTTGGGGAGTTATTTAAAAATTTTATTATGATTTGCCCTTTTTAAAATAAAAGTGGATAAGACATGGGAAAATAAAAGTGTTCATACTAGTGAAAATATAAGTTCGTACTAGTGAACTTATATCTCACAAGTTCCACAGAGTTGATCTAAGTATGGAAATGTTATATGGCAAAGGAAGTGAATATTTAGTTAATTAATTGAATAAAGGAAAAAAGTTAAATATTGTATATAATACTGCTATTAAGTCATTGAATATTGTGTCTAAAAACAAGTTATAAGTGGAAATTTTATCATAATTTGATTCTTGGGAAATGAGCTTCTTCATCCTGTGGTATTAAGTAGTGTCTTCCCTCAGCCTGACATCACCCACTATACAGTTGCAGCCTATTGCAGGTACTCTAATCCTCCTCTCTGAGTCAATAAACCCCATTCAGGCAGGATATTCACTCTGCCATGACTAATCAGTGCATTTGGGGCATGATATTATCAGGAAATAGCTTTCTCTTTCTTCTCTGATCATGAAGAGGTAAACTTACCTTATTTACAATTTTAATATTAGTTTTCTTTGATATTTGGGCTTTCTTTCTCCCCTCAGGTTCTCATGCCTGGGAAGAGTCTAACTATATACTGGATGCATGTTTCCTTCTTGACGTCTACCAATTCAATTTTTTGTCTGTTTCCTTTTATCTCCTTAGCTTTGCATCAAACTACTACTGTTGGTTAACAGCCTAAACTGAACTTAAACTGCCTGTGACTAATCTTGAGTACTATTGCGAGCCATACTTTGAGAGCCATAGTCCCAAACCCATGCCCAAGTCTGCAGTTCTTTCTCACTTACTACTGACTCCTTCCTTCCTTGACCTGGGTATTAATTAAATCCTTATTTGATGTACTCTGATTTATTTTAAGTCTTCAACTTAATGTAATGGAAATTTAAAATAATTTTGTTGCCTATGACTTGATTTTAATTTTACCTTTGTTAAAAGGGACAAATAGGCATAATGATGATTCTAAAATTGGTACACAGAGGTGGGATGTGGAAAACATATCAGAACAATTTGGAAAGAATAGTTTTTCCAACTAAATAATCCCTACTTCTCCAGATTCTGATGCACCCACAGAGGCCTTGTACCACCCTTCTGTCACCTCACTCTTCATTCTTCATGCATGCAAATTACTGTCTAGTGAGCAGCTGTTTTTGATGGAAGTACATTGTATACCTTGATTATATAGATTATATTATAGAAAATAAATTGAGAACCATTGGCCAATAACTTCTAAATATTTCAGGATGAATTCAGAGTTTACAGCATTATTAGAATTTATTTATTTAAATCACAAATACTACCGTGGACAAGGTACAGAGGGTTATGCAAATCAATAGAGTCCATGGATCCTTTATTTAAAATTCATGTTCTATTTGAAAAGATGAGGTAAATAGTAGCAACTTCAAATATTATTTTCTTAAAAGAATGTAGAGTTATGCTTTTTGTCCTTAGATTTTTCTTTTATTCTTGATCAGTAACACTGGATATAAAGTTCTCATTTTATCTAAAGCAGTTTAGTGCTGATGAGCAAAAAGAAGCAATTAGACATGTTGTGCTACAATTCAGCAGGTGAGATGAGATTTTCTCACACTGAGGACACCGTGGCAGACGAGAGGGACACACATATCCTTGGAAGAAAGCCACCTTATTTATGGGATGTGACCATGCAAAACTTGTTGAAATCCCACTAGGACATCAAATGCCACATTATAATATCTTTACGGAAACCTCCATCATCCCATTTCTAAACAATGATTTCTTTCTTTCTTTCCTTCCTTCTTTAATTTCTTTCTTCATCTTTCTTTCCTTATTCTTTCTTCTTTTCTAAATTATGCATTTTCATTTATAACAAAATAAAATAGAAGGGATATATTTTGGGGTCACACTTTTTATTAATGATAACTATTTTGGTTAAACAGTGCATTACCAAAGGAAATATTCATGTAGATGTATCAGCATTGTTTTCCAAATACTAATTGATTAAAATATTTTGTTTTATCATTAAAATGTTAGAGATTAATACTCAGAAATATATCTTTGTAGAACCCTGTTAAAAGTTTGAAGATTCTTTTTTCTAGAGAAGGGAGATCCAGCTGGCAGAGTAGCAGGATACTGAGCACAACTCCCCCTATTAACACATCAAAAATATATGTATATGGGGAGCAACTCACACTGAAAACAACCTGGAGACTGGCAGAAATGCTCCTCTGCAACCAAGTTTGTGAAGAAAGATCCACAGGGAATCAGGTAGGAAGGGAGGAGAAGTTATCAGTTTGCACCCCTAGCAGGGGACACATAAGAGGAGGGATATGTCACAGGCCTAGGATTCAATTCTGCAGAGTGAGGAGTTTGAACCACATATTAGGCACACCAGCCCTGGGGTCCAACACAAGGACGATGAGTCCATTTACATAGTTTGAAGACCAGTGAGACTTACTAGAGTGCAATAAGAAAACAAGACTCTGCACATGAAGAGCATGCATGCACACTTGCTTACTCCTGAGAATAGTGCAGAAGAAGAAGATTTTTCCTGTGGCCACCACAGCCTGAAACCCAGCCGGCAGGGGACACCTGCTGCAGCCTTTCTTTCTCTGGCACAGCTCTCCACTAAGGCAAAGTTTCCATTGCCAAAGAGAGTGTGTATACTGAAAGGGAACAGAGCCAGGTTGGACCTGACCCTGCCTCTGAACAGGAAAATGGCAGCTATTAACAGCACACATGCAAAGGCAGGAGACAAACTGTCTGGGACTCTGACCAGCTTGCCAGCACCATCCCAATGTGCACCCTAGCCTGAACCATGCACCTGGTCCAGCACTCCTTTCCAGTCAAGTAGAGGTTGTTGTTGCCAAACAGAGTGTACACTCTTAGAGAGAATAGAACTAGCACAGACTCAACCTAAGAGCTTCTGATCAAGAACCTTGGGCCACAAATTTGCCCTCAATAGAGTGGTGACTCCTACTAATCACAGGAAAAGCCATGGCTCACACATAGCTCTGGCTTTAGCTCCCCCCACCAACTCCAGCTCAACCTCACACCAAGATGGAAGCTGCCAGTGCATCTCAGAGGAAGAAATGACCCATGCTCATTTCAGACGCAGCTCTCCCACCAAAGCCAGTGGACACATGCAGACTGCATAGGAATACTCTCACACAATGAAACCAAGTCAAGACTGGGATAGGTAACTGTTTTACCTAATTTCTTAGAGACAAAGAGAGTTAAAAAAAATGAGAAGACAGAGGAATATGTTTCAAATGAGAGAACAAGTAAAAACTGAAAAGAAAAACACCTAATGAAACAGAAAATTTTACCAGATAAAGAGTTCAAAACAATAGTAATAAATACAAGAATGTTAACTAAACTTTAGAAAGAAATATATAAACTCAGTGAGAATTTTACCAAGGAACTAGAAAATATAAAAAAGACCCAATCAGAAAAGAACTATTCAATAGTTGAAATAAAAAACACACTAGAAGTAATTAACAGGAGACTAGGTGATAGGGAAGAAATGTGTAAGTAATCTGGAAGATATAATAATGTCAATCAACCACTCAGAGTACCAAAAAGAGAAACCAATTTAAAATAAATGAAAACAATCTAAGAGAAAACTGAGATAACATTAAGCATATCAACATTTGCAAAATAGGGGTCCCAGAAGGAGAGAGACAGGAGGAGATCAAAAATGTATTTGAAGTAATTATGGCTGAAAACTTCCCAAACCTGAGGAAGGAAACAACTATCCAGGTATAGGAAGTACAGAGGGCCCCAAACAAGATAAGCCCAAACAGACCCATATCAAGACATAGCATAATTAAAATGGCAGTAGTCAAAGATAAATAAGGTATATTCTAAAGGCAACAAGAGGAAAACAAAGAGTCATATAAAAGAGAATTCCCATAAAGCTATAAGCTGCTTTTTCTGCAGAAACTTTGCAAGCCAGAAGGAAGTGGCATAATTTATTCAAAGTGCTGAAACGGAAAAACCTGCAACCTAGGATACTCTATCCAACAAGATTATCATTTAGAATAGAAGAAGAGATTTAAAAAACTTCTCAGAAAAGAAAAACTAAAAGAATGTATTAATACTAAACTTAACCTAAAAGAAATGTTAAAGGTTCATGTTTAAGTGGAAAAGAACTAAGAAATTATAAGAAAGAAAAATTCCCATAAAGAAAGGCAAATCTGTGTTAAGGACTGAAGATTAACTGCTTATATAAGCCAGCACAAAGATTAAAAGACAAAAATTGTATATACAACTATAACTATGATAAACAATTAAGGGCTGGATATGAAGATGTAAAATATGAAATCAAAAATACAAAGCTGAGTAAAACTGGAGTAAAAAATGTAGATCTTTTAAAAATCTGCTCAAACTTAAATGACTATCAGCTTAAAACAAGTAGATATAACTCTAGACCAACATATAAGAACCTCATGGTAACAACAAATTAAAAACTTACAATAGACACACAAAATCTTAAAAAAGTAACACAAACATAGTAGTAAAAAATCATCAAACCACAAAGGAAGAAACAAAGAGAAGAAGAAATGAACAAAAATGAACTACAAAAACAACCAGAAAACAAGTAATAAAAAGGCAATAAGTGCATACCTATCAATAATTACTTTAATGTCTGTAGGCTAAATGCTTCAATCAAAAGATATAGCATGGTTGATTGGATAAAAACAAGACCTTTTATATGCTTCCTACAAGAGACTCACTTCACAGCTAAATACTCACAGATGGAAACTTAATGGATGCAAAAAGATATTCCATGCAAATGAAAATGAAAGGAAAAGAAAGCTGGGATAGTGATCCTCATATCAGACTAGTAGACTTTAATCGAAATTATATAATAAACACCAAAGAAGGAAATTATGGGGACAACCAAGAAGAGGATATAACATTTGTAAACATATATGCACATAATATGGGAGCACCTAAATATACAGAGCAAATATTAAAAGACATAAAAGGAGAAATTGCTATTAGTACAATAATTATAGCCGGCTTTAATACCTCAATTACATCAATGGACAGATCATCCATACAGAAAATCAATAAGGAAACAGCGACCTTAAAAGACACATTAGACCAGTTGGCCTAATGGATATCTATAGGACATTCCACTCAAAACAAGTAGAGTACACATTCTTTTTTATTGGCCATAGAACATTCTTCAGGATAGACCACATGCTAGGCCACAAAACAAGTCTGAACAAATTTAAGAGGAGAGAAATTATATTATGCATATTTTCTGTGACAATGGTATGAAAGTAGAAATCTATTACAGGAAGAAAAATGGGGAAAACACAAACATGTGGAGACTAAACAACATGCTAGTAAAAAAACAATGGGTCAATGAAGAAATTAAAGAGGAAATCAGAAAATGAAAATGAATATACAAAATCTATAGGATGCAGCAAAAGCAGTTCTAAGAGGGAAGTTTGTAGCAATAAAGGCCTGCCTCAAGAACCAAGAAAAATCTCAAATAAACAACCTACCCTACTATATAAAGGAATTAGTAAAAGAACTAACAAAACCCAAAGTCAGCAGAAGGAAGGAAATAATAGAGATGAGAGTGGAAATAAATAAAATGAGACCCCTGAGAAAAGGAAAATATCCATGAAACTAAAAAACTGTGGGTTTTTTTTAATAAACAAAATTAATAAGCATTTAGCTAGGCCATTGAGGAAAAGAAGAGAAAGGACCCAAATAAACAAAGTAAGAAATGAAAGAGGAAAAATTGCATATGCTATCACAGAGATACAAAAACTCATAAAACAATACTATAAACAGTTATATGCCAACAAATTGGAAAACTTAGAAAAAAAAAAACATTTCTAGAAATAATCTCTGAAAACTGAACCGGGAAGAAATAAATAATCTAAGAAGACTGATCACTTGTAGTGTGATTGAATCAGTAATCAAAAAACTCCCAACAAACAGAAGTCCAGGACTGCACAGCTTCACAGGGGAATTTCACCAAACATAGAAAGAAGAGCTAATATTTATCCTTCTCAAATTATTCTAAAAAATTGAAGAGGGTGGAAAGCTTCCAAATTCATTTTATGAGGCCACAATTACCTGGACACAAAATCAGACAAAGACACTACAACAAAAAAATTACAGGCCAATATCTTAAATGAAGACAGATGCAAAAATCCTCAACAAAATATTAGCAAACTGAACCCAACAATATATAAAACAGATCATAAACCATGATCAAATGGTATTTATTACAGGGAGGCAAGGATGGTTCAGTATTCAAAAATACAATGTGATAAGCCACATTAACAAAATGAAGGATTAAAATCACATCATTATCTCAATAGATGCAGAAAAGTCATTTGACAAAATTCAATGTGCATTCATAATAAAATCTCTCATCAAAATTCATATAGAGGGAAAATATCTCAAAATAGTAGTCAACTTATGAAAAACCCTCAGCTAAATATCATACTCAATGGTGAAAAGCTGAAAGATTTTCCTCTTAAATCAGGATCAAGACAAGGATGCCCACTCTTACAGCTTCTATTTAACATAGTATTAGAAGTCCTAGACACAGCAATTAGACAAGAAAAATAAATAAATTGAAAGGGAAAATGTCAAACTATCACTGTTTGCTGGTGACTTGATACTTTATATAGAAAACCCTAAAGTCTCAACCAAAAAACTGTAAGAACTACTAAGTGAATTCAGCAAAGTTGCAGATACGAGATTAATATACATAAATCTGTTGCTTCTCTGTACACTAACAATGAACTATCAAAAGGAGAAAGTAAGAAAACGAACTCATTTAAAAGCATATCAAAATAATAAAATAAGTAGGAATAAACTTAACCAAACAAGAAAAAGTCCTATACTCTGGAAACAATAAAATACTAATGATAAAAGTTAAAGATGATATTAAAAGTGGAAAGGTATCCTTTGTTCATAGATTGGAAGAGTTAATATTTTTTAAATGTCCATACTACACAAAGAAATCTACAGATTTAATGCAATCCCTATCAAAATACCCATGACATTTTTTTTAGAGAACTAGGACAAATAATTCTAAAATTTATATGAAAACAAAAAGACCCTGAATTGCCAAAGCTCTCTTGAGAAAAAAGAACAAAGCTGGAAGCCTTGTGCTCCCTGAATTCATACTATACTACAAAGATACAGTAATCAAAATAGTGTGGTAGTAGAACAAAAACAGACACAGAGATAAATGGAACAGATTAGAGAGTCCAGAAATAAATCTTCATACTTATAGTCAATTAACCAATGATAAAGAAGGCAAAAAAAAATAAAAAGGGAAGAGCCTGTCTCTACAAATAAGTGGTGTTGGGAAAACACAGCTAAAAGTAAAAGAAACAAATAGAATATTTTTCTCACAAAAGGGATTCAAGACTTCAATGTAAGCCTAGGAACAATAAAACTCCTAGAAGAAAACATAGGCAGAACACTCTTTGACATAAGTCATAACAATATTTTTTTTTGCATTTGTGACCTCAGGCAAAGGAAGCAAAAGCAAAACAAACAAATGGGACCTAATTAAACTTGAAAACTATTGCACAGCAAAGGAAACCACTGATCAAACAAAAAGACAACTTAATGAATGGGAGAAAATATTTGCAAATGATATGACCAATAAGGGATTGATATCAAAAATATTTAAATTCCTCATACAGCTCAATATCAAAAATAAACAAACAACTTAAGTCATAAATTGGCAGTTGATTTGAATATACATTTTTCCAAAGAAGACATGAAGATTGCCAACAGACACAGGAAAGGATGCTCAAAATTGCTAATCATCAGAGAAATGCAAATAAAAACTGCAATGAGATATTACCTCATATCTTTCAAAATGGCTATCACCAAAAAGACTGTATGTAACAAATGTTGGCAGGATGTGGAGAAAAGGGAACCCTAGTACACTGTTGGGAACACTTGTACACTGTTGGGAAAACTTCCCACAATAACTAAGTGCAGCCACTATGGAAATTCCTCAAAAAAATTAAAAATATATCTACCATATAATCCAGCAATTCAATATTTCAGTATATATCCGAGGAAAACAAAAACACTAGTTTGAAAACATATATGCACCCTTAGGTTCATAGCAGCATCAATAGCCAAGATATTGAAGAAACCTAAGTGCCCATCAGCAGAGGAAGAATAAAGAATATGTGGTTTTGAGGAGACCTTCACCATGGCAGAGGAATAAGACGTGGAGATCACCTTCCTCCCCACAAATACATCATAATACACCTACATGTGGAACAACTCCTACAAAACACCTACTGAACACTAACAGAAGACCTCAGACCTCCCAAAAGGCAAGAAACTCCCCACGTACCTGGGTAGAGCAAAAGGATAAAGAAAAACGGAGACAAAAGAATAGGGAAGGGATCTGTGCCTCTGGGAGGAATCTGTGGAGGAGGAAAAGTTTCCACACACTAGAAAGCCCCTTCACTGGTGGGGATGGAGGGGGGAGGCTTCATAGCCACAGAGGAGAGCACAGAAACAGGGGTATAGAGGGCAAAGTGGAGAGATTCCTGCACAAGAATCGGTGCTGACCAGCACTCACCAGCCTGAGAAACTTGTGTGCTCGCCCATGGGGCAGGTGGGGGATGGAGCTGAGGCTCAGGTTTTAGAAGTCAGACCCCAGGGAGAGGACTGGGGTTGGCTGTGTGAAGACAGCCTGAAGGGGGCTAGTGCACCACAGCTAGCTGGGAGGGAGTCTGGGGAAAAGGCTGGACCTGCCAGAGAGGCAAGAGACCTTTGTTTTTGGGTGAACAAGGAGAGGGACTTCCTGCTCCATATGCCCACAGATTGCAGAGCACCACCTAAGCAAGCTCCAGAGACAGGCATAAGCCATGTCTATCATCTCAGACCCCAGAGGTGGGTATGGACATCTACCAATGCTGCTGCTGCCATCAAGAATCCTGAAAGCACAGGTCAATAACCACAGCACCCCAGGAGTCTGTGCAGCACACCACTGCCAGGGTCCCATGATCCAGGGCCAACTTCCCTGTTAGAACACACAGCACACCTCAGGCTGTTACAACATCATGCTTGCCTCTGCCACCACAGGCATACCCTGCATTTCAATTATGACTACTCTACCCCTCCCTCTCCCCAGCCTCAGTGAACAACAGAGCCCTAATCAGCCACTGCCTTAACCTCCTCTCTGGGCAGAGAACAGATGCCTGAGGGTGACCTTCATGCAGAGGTAAGGCCAAAACCAAAGCTGAAAGCCATAAACAGGGAAAACAAGGAAGAGAAAGGGAAATTTCTTTGTGCAGCCACAGGAGCAGTGGATTAAATCTCTGCAATCAACTTGATAAACCCTGCATCTGTGGAATACCTGAATAGACAACAAATGTTCCCAAAACTGAGGTGATGGAAGTTGGGAGCAACTGTAGACTTGGGATTTGCTTTCTGTGTTTGGTTTGTTTTTGGTTTTATCTTCATCTTAGTTTACTTTTTAGTGCTTATTTTCATTGGTAGGTTTGTACATTGGTTTGTTGCTCTCATTCTTTTTTCCCTCTTCTTTCTGTGATTATGTGTGTATATGTTTCTTTCTGTGATTTTGTCTCTTTAGTTTTGCTTTCACCTTTTGTCTTAGGATTCTGTATGTTCATTTTTTCATTGTTTGTTTGTTTTCTTTTTCTGAGTGTATGGGTATGTTTCTTTGTGTGATTTTGTCTGTTTAGTTTTGCTTTTACCATTTGTTTGGTGTTCTGTCTGTTCAGTTTTTTTTTCATCCTTTTCTTCTGTGCAGTGCAGCTGGCAGAGACTTGGTTTTCCAGCTGGGTGTTGGGCCTAAGCCTCCGAGGTTGAGAGCCAAGTCAGGACGTTGGACCACCAATGACCTCCTGGACCCATGTAATATTAATTGGTGAGAGTTCCCCCAGAGACCTCTGTCTCAACACAAAAACCCAGATACACCCAACAGCCAGCAAGCTCCAGTTCTGCATTCCCCATGCCAAACAACCAGCAAGACAGGAACAAAACCCCACCAATTAGCAGAGAGGCAGCCTAAAATCATACTAGGTTCACAGACATCCCAAAACATGACAACAGATGTGGCCCTGCCCATTAGAGGGCCAAGATCCAGCCCCTACCACCAGAACACAGGCACCAGACAACTCATCAAGAAGTCAACACAAGGCACTGATCCAATGTAACCCACTGGGGACAGACACCAAAGGTTAGAGGAATTATGAACCAGCACCCTACAAAAAGGAGATGTAAAACACAGTAAGTTAAAAATAAAAATGGGAAGACAGAGGAATATGAAGTAGAAGAAGGAGCAAAGTAAAAACCCACCAGACCAAACAAATGAAGAGAAAATAGGCAGTCTACCTGAAAAAGAATTCACAGTAATGATAGAAAGGGTGATCCAAAATCTCAGAAATAGAATGGAGAAAATACAAGAAATGTTTAACAAGGACTTAGAACTAAAGAGCAAACAAACAATGATGAACAACACAATAAATGAAATTAAATATACTCAATGCCAGAATAACTGATGTAGAAGAAGAGATAAGTGACATGGAAGATAAAATAGTGGAAATAACTGCCACAGAGCAGAATAAGAAAAAAAAATAAAAGAATTGAGGACAGTCTCAGAGACATCTGGGACAATGTTAAATGCACCAACATTCGAATTATAGGGGTCCCAGAAAAAGAGAATGAGAAGGGACTGAGAAAATATTTGAAGGGATTATAGTTGAAAACTTCCCTAATATGGGAAAGGAAAGAATCAATCAATTCGAGGAAGCACAGTGAGTCCCATACAGGATAAATCCAAGGAGAAACATGCCAAGACACATATTAATCAAACTATTACAAATTAAATACAAAGAAAACATATTAAAAACAGCAAGGGAAAAGCAACAAATAACATACAAGGGAAACCCCAAGAGGTTAACAGCTGACCTTTCAGCAGAAACTCTGCAAGCCATAAGGGAGAGGCACGACATATTTAAAGTGATGAAAGGGAAAAACCTACAACCAAGATTACCCTACCCAGCAAGGATCTCATTCAGACTTGATGGAGAAATCAAAACCTTTACAGACAAGCAAAAGTTAAGAGAATTAAGCACAATCAAACCAGCTTTACAACAAATGCTAAAGGAACTTCTCTAGGCGGGAAACAAGAGAAGGAAAAGACCTACAAAAGTGAACAGAAAACAATTAAGAAAATAGTAATCGGGGCTTACATATTGATAATTACCTTAAATGTAAATGGATGAAATGTTCCAACCAAAAAACAAAGACTGGCTGAATGGATACAAAAACAAGACTTGTATATATGTTGCCTACAGGAGGCCCACTTCAGACCTAGGGACACATACAGACTGAAAATGTGGGGATGAAAAAAAGATATTCCATGCAAATGGAAATCAAGAGACCTGGAGTAGCAATTCTCATAACAGACAAAATAGACTAAAATAAAGACTATTACAAGAGACAAAGAAGGAAACTACATAATGATAAAGGGATCAATCCAAGAAGATGATATCACACTTATAAATATGTACATACACAACATAGGAGCACCTCAATATACAAGGCACATGCTAACAGCCATAAAATGGGAAATTGACAGTGACACAATAAAATTAGGATACTTTAACACCTCACTTTCAAAAATGGACAGATCATCTAAAAGGAAAATAAATAAGGAAACACAAGCTTTAAATGACACATTAGACCAGATGGACTTAGTTGATATATATAGGACATTCCATCCAAAAACAACAGAATACACTTTCTTCTCAAGTGCACATGGAACATTCTCCAGGATAGATCATATCTTGGGTAACAAATCAAGACTCAGTAAATTTAAGAAAATTGAAATTGTATCAAATATATTTCCAGGCCACAGTGCTATGGGACTAGATGTCAACTACATGAAAAAGCTGGAGAAAATACAAACACATGGAGGCTAAACATTATGCTATGCAATAACCAAGAGGTCACTGAAGAAATGAAAGAGGAAATCAAAAAATACCTAGAAACAAATGACAATGCAAACAGAACCACCCAAAACCTGTGTGATACAGCTAAAACATTTCTAAGAGGGAAATATATAGCAGTACAAACCTACCTCAAGAAACAGGAAAAATCTCAAATCTCAAATCCACAAGCAAACCTTACACCTAAAGCAATTAGAGAACGATGAAGAAAAAATATAAAAGCCCAAAGTTAGCAGAAGGAAAGAAATCATAAAGATCTGATCAGAAATAAATGAAAAAAAAAATTGAAGAGTACAATAACAACGATTAATAAAACTAAAAGCTAGTTCTTTGAGAAGATAAACAAAATTAATAACCTTTAGCCAGAATCATCAAGAAAAAAATGGAGAAGACTCAAATCAACAGAATTAGAAATGAAAAAGAAGAAACAGCTGACATTGCAGAAATACAAAGGAACATGAGAGATTACTGCAAGAAAATATAGGCCAATAAAATGGACAACATGTAGGAAATGGAAACTTCTTAGAAAAGCACAACCTTCCAAGACTGAACCAGGAAGAAATAGAAAATATGAACAGACCAATCATAAGCACTGATTGAGACTGTGATTAAAACTTTTCCAACAAACAAGAGACCATGACCAGATGGTTTCACATGTGAATTCTATCAAATATTTAGAGAAGAGCTAACACCAATCCTTATCAAACTCTTCCAAAATATAGCAGAAGGAGGAACACACCCAAGCTCATTCTAGGAGGCCACCATCACCCTGATACCAAAATCAGACAAAGATGTCATAAAAAAAGAAAACTACAGGCCAATATCTCTGATGAACCTAAATGCAAAAATCTGCAACAAAATATTAGCAAACAGAATCCAACAGCACATGAAAAGGACCACACACCATGATCAAATGTGGTGTATCCCAGTATTGCAAGGATTCTTCAATATAAGCAAATCAATCAATGTGATACACCATATTAAAAACTGAAGGATAAAAGCCATATGATAATCTCAATAGATGCAGAAAAAGCTTTCAACAAAATTCAACACACATTTATGATAAAAACTCTCCAGAAAGTGGGCATAGAGGGAACCTACCTCAACATAATAAAGGCCATATATGACAAACCCACAGCCAACATCGTCCTCAATGGTGAAAAACTGAAACCATTTCCTCTAAGATCAGGAACATGACAAGGGTGTCCACTATCACCACTATTATTCAACATATTTTTTGAAGTTTTAGCCAGGGCAATCAGAGAAGAAAACGAAATAAAAGGAATACAAATTGGAAAGGAAGAAATAAACTGTCACTGTTTGCCAATGACATGAAACTATACATAGAGAATCCTAAAGATGCTACCAGCAAACTACTAGAGCTAATCAATGAGTTTGGTAAAGTTGCAAGATTCAAAATTAATGCACAGAACTCTCTTGCATTCCACTGCACTAACAACAAAAGATCAGAAAGAGAAATTAATGAAATACATTCACCACCACAACAAAAATTAAATAAAATACCAAGGAATAAACCTACCTAAGGAAATAAAAGGCCTGTATGCAGAAACTATAAGACACTGATGAAAGAAATCAAAGAGGATATAAGCAGATGGAGAGATATACCATGTTCTTGGATTGGAAGAATCAACACGTGAAAATGACTATACTACAGATTCAGTGCAATCCCTATCAAACTACCAATGGCATTTTTCACAGAACTAAAGCAAAAAATTTTACAATTTGTATGGAAACACAAAGACCCCAAATAGCCAAAGCAGTCTTGAGAAAGAAAAACAGAGCTCGAGGACTCAGGCTCCCTGACTTCAGACTATACTACAAATGCACAGTAATCAGACAGTATGTCCTGGCACAAAAACAGAAATATAGATCAATGGAATGGATAGAAAGCCCAGAGATAAACCCATGAACATATGGTCTCATTATCTTTGATGAAGAGTCAAGAATATACAATGGAGAAAAGACAGCCTCTACAATAAGTGATGTTGGGGAAAACTAGACTGCTATGTGTAAAACAATGAAATTAGAACACTCCCTAACACCATACACAAAAATAAACTCAAAATGGATATTAAAGACCTAGGTGTAAGGCCAGACAGTATAAAACTCTTAGAGGAAAACATAGGCAGAACATTCTATGACATAAATCACAGCAAGATCATTTTTGACCCACCTCCTAGAGAAATGGAAAAAAAAAAACCAAAAATAAACAAATGGGACCTAATGAACCTTAAAGAAAACAACAAAAGAAACCATAAAAAAGATGAAAAGACATCACATAGAATAGTACAAAATATTTGCAAACGAAGCAACTGACAAAGGATTATCTCCAGAATATACAAGCATCTCATTCAGCTCAGTATCAAAAAAGCAAACAACCCAATATAAAAGTGGGTTGAAGACCTAAATAGCCATTTCTCTAAAGAAGATATAAAGACTGCCAACAAACACATAAATGGTTGCTCAATGTTACTAATTATTAGAGAAATGCAAACCAAAACCATAGTGATGTATCACCTCATGCAGGTCAGAATGGCTGTTATTAAAAAATCTAGAAAGAGTACATGCTGGAGAGGGTGTAGAGGAAACGGGAACCCTCTTGCACTGTTGGTGGGAATGTAAATTGATACAGCCACTATGGAGAACAGTATGGTGGTTCCTTAAAAAACTAAAAATAAATCTATTATATGCCCTAGCAGTCCCACTTCTAGGCATATACCCTGAGAAAACCAAAATTCAAAAAAATACATGTACCACAATGTTCATTGCAGCACTATTTACAACAGCCAGGACATGGAAGAAACCTAAATATTGATTGACAGCTGAATGGATGAAGAAGATATGGCACATATTTACAATGGAATATTACTCAGACACAAAAAGGAATGAAATTGAGTTATTTGCAGTGAGGTGGATATTCCTAGAGTCTGTCATACAGAGTGAAGTAAATCAGAAAGAGAAAAACAAACACCGTCTGCTAAGAAATATATACAGAATCTAAAATATGGTTCTGATGAACCTAGTGGCAGGGCAGGAATAAAGATGCAGACGTAGTGAATGGACTTGGGGACATGGTGGGGCAAAAGGTAAGCTGGGACCATGTGAGAGAGTAGCATTGACATATATACACTACCAAGTGTAAAATAGATAGTGAGAAGCAGCTGCATAGCACAGGGAGATCAGATCGGTGTTCTGTGACCACCTAGAGGGGTCGGATAGGGAGGGTGTGAGGGAGGCAAAGAGGGAGGGGATGTGTGGATATATGTATACATATAGCTGGTTCACTTTGTTATACAGCAGAAACAAATACAACATTGTAAAGTAACTATACTCCAATAAAGATTAAAAAAAAACCACCTGTGGTGTCTATGTATATCCACAACAATGCGCACACACACACACACACACACACACACACACACACACGAATATTACTCAGCTATAAAAAAGAATAAAATTTTGCCATATGCAACAGCATGAATGGATCTGGAGCATGTTATGTTTATTGAAATAAATCAGATATAAAAGGACAAAACCTGTATACTATAAACTGTATGTCAAATCTAAAAGTAAAACAAAAGAATGAATATTACGAAATAGAATTTCACAGATACAGAGAACAAACTAGTGGCTACTAGTTGGGAAAGTGTTGGGTGGAGACACAAGATAGGAGTTAGGGAATTAGGAGGTACATACTACTATATAAAAACAGAAATAAGATACTGGGATATATTGTACAGCACAGGGAATGTAACCAATATTTTATAATAACTTTAAATGGATAATAATAATAATGATAATAATCATAATGAGGAGGAGGAGGAGGCAAAAGTCTCTTCTCTGAAAACTATAAGATACAGGCAAAAATAATTGAAGATGACACAGAAGATGTTAAGATACACTGTGTTCTTAGATTGCAGGAATTAATATTGTTAAAATGACCATATCAACCAAGGCAATCTACAGAATCAATGTAATCCCTTTCAAAACACTAATGGCATTTTCCACAGAAATAGAACAAATAATTTTAAAATTTTATGGAAACTCAAAAGACCCTGAATAGCCAAAATAGTCTTGAGAAAGAAGAATGGAGCTGGAGGAATCATGCACTCTGGTTTCAGATTATATTACAAAGCTACAGTAGTCAAAACAGTATGGTACTGGCACAATAACAGACACATAGATCTGTGGAACAGGATAGAGAGATCAGAAATAAACCCATGTGCTTATAGTCAATTAATCTATGACAAAGGAGGCAAGACTAAACAATGGAGAAAAACTGTCCCTTCAAAAGTAGTGCTGGGAAAACTGGACAGCTACATGTAAAAGAATGAAATTAGAACATTATCTAACACCACATACAAAAATAAGCTCAAAATGGATTAGAGAACTGAAAGTAAGACCAGATACTATAAAACTTTTAGGGGAAAACATAGGCAAAACACTCTTTGACATAAGTCATAGCAATAATTTTTAGATCCATCTCCTAAAGTAAAAGAAATAAAAGCAAAAGTAAACAAAATGGATCTAATTAAAGTTGAAAGATTTTGCACAGCAAAGGAAACCATTCACAAAATGAAAAGATAATCTACTGAACAGGAGAAAACATTTGCAAATGATATGAGTTATAAGAGGTTAATATCCAACATTTATAAATAGCTCATACAACTCAACATAAAAAAAAACTATCTGATTAAAAAATAGGCAGAAGAACTGAATAGACATTTATCCAGAGCAGAAATGCCAATGGTCAGCAGGCTCATAAAAAGATGCTCAACATTGCTAATCATCAAATCAAAATTACAATGAGAAATCACCTCACACCTGTCAGAATGGCTATCATCAAAAAGAACACAGATAACAAATGTTGGTGAGGATGTAGAGAAAAGGGAACCTGAGTACACTGTTGGTGGGAATGTAAATTTGTGCAGGCACTGTGGGTAACATCAAGGTTTCTCAAAAAACTAAAAATAGAACTACCATATAACCCAGAAATTCCACTCCTGAGAATATATCCGAAAAAACAAAACCACAAATTTGAAAAGATGCATACATCCCAATGTTCATAGCAGCATTATTACAGTTACAAAGATAAACAAGCTACCTCTGTCCATCAACATATGAATGGATAAAGAAGATGTTGCATATATATACAATGGAATACTCCTCAGCCATAAAAAAATGAAATTTTGCAATTGCAGCAACATGGGTGGACTTGGAGAGCACTATGCTAAATGAAATAAGTGAGACAGAGAAAGACAAATACTGCTTGTATAGAATAGCACACAGTGGTCTGTTTTCCTGGGGTTTCTTTTCTAGCTGAAGCTGTGTCTAAATGGAAAATAGATTCAACTTTTCACTAGATTTGACTTATCAACTAAGTAACAAATAGATTACGTGTCTTGACCCATACTAAATTATCAGTTATTACGATGCCCTATAGTCACAGCCGTAGATATAAATGCATTTACTTCCCACTCACCCACAAACTAAGGCTTGGCTCATGTCCACCAACCAATAAATACCCTACATTCTTGAGCTAATATATATACATGATTGTAACAACATTTTTTCTCAATGAGTTCTTTTATTCAAATTATTCATCTTATTTATGGGTTTTCCACATATCACAAGGATGTTGAGCTATGTAATCCCTGGCAAATTATTTTAAGCTTTAATATTCTCTGTAAAATAGGGATAATAACAACTTATTGGGGCTGTTTTAAAGTTATTTGAGATTATGTAAGTAATAATAATATTAATAATAATAATTTTCTGACTAACACTGTGCTCCAGGACTGTGCTAAGTACCAGAATTAATTTTTAAGCAAATATCTTCCTCTTCATTCTTTATAATTAGGGCAACAATCTCAAACTCAAAAACCTAGTCTGTGTGACTGAGTAAATATTATTTTAATATGCTAATAATCCCTAATGAAAAGTCTTCATTTGTTAAATATGTAATCATGTAAGAACAGAAATATCAATTATGCACACCTTTATTAATTATGCATCATTGTTAACCAGTTAATCATGTAATTATGAACATTTGCATATATATTTGAGTATTTACACATTTGACAAATTATTATGAACATTCTCAGAGGTGTATACATTTGACTTTCCAACAATTGTTATGTCTTTCATAGCATCATGTTACAATTTCATTGTCTTTTACAGTTTATCAAGCATTTGGCATACATTACTTAATTTGATTCTCAGGGAAATGCTTTTTGATTAGGTTAGGTGGTATTATGCCCGTGATATGAATGAAGAAACCACACTTCAAAGAGATCTTTTGAATTGTCTAACTTTACATGAATAATAAATATTAATAGAAGAGTGAGGAATAGATCCTCAGACCTTTTGACCCCCAATTCAGTGCTCTGTGCATTTACAAGAAGACTCTCAAAGTAAGAATAAATATAGGTAAAAGGTTGAGGTCAGAAAGTACATGAGTAGGTCAAAGGGTACAGGGCCATTTTAAAGTTCTGTTTAAATTAAGTGAACTAGATTGTAGCCTGCCGTCAGTGTGTAAGTGGATTACATCACTGTTATCAAGATTTACCCAAATAATCTTTGATACATAGATTCTGACAAAAGAATGTTTTGAACCATTAGTCTGTCATGCCAAGTACTAATTAGAGAATGATGAGTTATCTGCCTCTGACTTCCATTTACTCTTTATTTGGTCAAACTGGCCTATCTCTAAGTAATGATGGGATAATTCACCAGATGCCAATTTGTCCTTCTAAGGAATAAAAAATCATGGTCTATATAAATTCTACCTTGTTTATATGAATAGAAATAAATCTACCCCCCTCAGCAAGATTTTCCTATATTTGGGGGAAAATTTTTAAAATTATTTTGATGATGATTGTTTGAATTGTCATTAATATTTATAGCATATGCTTTAAAAATCTCCTAGAAAATTAGAGAGATCCAATATTTGAAATGGCAATAAAAAAATCAACACCTATCTCTATAAAAATATTAACAGAGAAGTGATAACCTAAGCCATTTATTTTTAAAGTTAGCTAAAAATAGAAAACTTAATCAATAAAAAGTTTACATACTTAAGCTTGTTTCCTCCACATTATTAGGTAGGAGTCATTAAATTATTTTTAGAATTATGCATTATAATTTTTATGTTTTAAAATTTAAACAACTGTGGGATAAGGGAAGCATTTATATTTTTATTTTTACAAAGGAAACAAAGTTTGAGCTAAATATTAATATAATTCCAGTTTTGACAAGCTTTATTCTTCCCCAAAGAAAATTCTCCCAATGAGTATAACTCTCTAAATAAGTATGTGTTTCCAAGTATTTTTACTCACACTCACAATTGAATGACTGCTATATTGAGATCTTTTATTTGAGAAATATTGGTCAGGGACACATTAATGTGCAAAAACCTTGTATGACATTTTTAATTCATTGATTAAAAAGTTTGTGTGCTATCTCTATGTTTCAATAGAGTAAAATAAGTCATTTAAAAGACTTTTAATTTCCATTACAGCATTCCCAAATTCCTTAGGAATGTTAACGGAGTCTACCTAGCAAAAAGCATCTTGAAGAGGTAAACAAAAGTAAAACAAACAAAACAACAACAAAAAACAAGGCTAGGGCTCTTTATCCCCTTAGTGAAGTACACTTTAAAAAGTGCTGATACCTTTTTGTTCTCACTAATTCTATGTCCTCCACTAATTCTATGTCCTCTAAACTTTTCTTCAAAATAATTGTTTTTTTCTGTGTTGAAAAAAAAACAACAAAGAAGTTAAACATTAGATAATGTCATAGGGCTTTTCTCTATATTTTTCTCTCAGTGGGTTAAAAGATTATATAAAGGGATCAATTATTCAAATTTCAGCTGATAAAAATGCATAGGATATATTTCCAGTTCAGGCATAATGAAGTAGACTCATTTCTCCTTACACTTCTCTGCTAAGTAAAAATATAAACCCTGAAATTATCAAAAGAGGTGACCAAAGGAGAGCACTAACAGGTGGTGAGAAAGAGGTGAACTCATTTCAGACCCCAGGACTGGAAAAATAAGACAGTGGCAGGGTATTTTATTTTGCACTCCCAACAGAAAATGGTGAGCAAGACCTTGCACTTACTGACCCCCAAAATGACAGCAGGAGCTGGCTGTGGTAGGCTAATTCCTCTCTTAGATTGTCAGGAATTTGTCACAACACTAGGCAAGTATGACACAAAGAGAAAGGGAATCAGTAGGGAGCCCCACTAAAAATAAGTATCCAGGGGTGTTATTGTCATTTTCTGCTAGGCCTTAGAGTCTACTTTTTCATTGAGAGATACTAGGCTGTCAGATTTGCAGTGGCAAGAGGGACTCAATGACAACAACCAACCAACATGGGATGCTTCTTTGTAGTCATGGAACTGAGACTCCTTTCCCCCACCAATAGACACCAGGTTGCCCAGCCTTGGGAAAGCAATGTTGAGGGAATTTTATAACTGTAGATGCCTACATTAAATATATATATATATATATATATATATATATATATATATATATATATA
>NW_020837998.1:963124-1315994 GCF_003676395.1 Aethalodelphis obliquidens | reverse complement strand
ATATATATATATATATATATATATATATATATATATATATATATATATATATATATGCAGTCAGTCCCCTACCTACAAACCTTCAAGTTGTGAACTTTCAAAGAAGCGAATATGCGTTCGCATGTCCAACCACACAAGTTAGTTCACGTGTCTGGTGTACATTGTCACATGTGTGCATCCTCTACGTGTTTGTGTGTACTTTACTGTACAGTGGTATATAGAACAGTATATTTATTTCACGTTCAGGATTATGGAAGCAAGCATAAAAACAGTGCTGATGTAGCTGGTACTACTGTACTTTTCAAGGTACTGTACTGTAAGATTAAAAATGTTTATTTTTGTTTGTTTTTATGTATTATTTGTGTGAAAACTATTATAAACCTATTACAGTACAGTAAAACATAGCCGATTGTGTTAGTTAGGTACTGAGGCTAACATTGTTGGACTTACGAACAAATTCGACTTATGAACACATTCTCAGAACTGAACTCATTCATATGTAGGGGACTTACTGTATATAAAATCAAATGTAACTTTACACTTTGAGGAACTTAAATGAAGAAAAAATTAAACCCAATGTTAGCACAAGGAAGAGGATAATAAATGCTGTAGCAGAGACAAATAAAACAGAGAATAGAAAAACAATAGAAACAATAAAACAAAAGATTAGTTCTTTCAAAAGATCAACAGAATCAACAAAGCTATATCTAGACTAACAAAAAAATAGAAAGAGAGAAGATACAAACACCTAAAATCAGAAAGGAAAGCAAAGACATTAATACCAATGTTACAGTTATTCAAAAAGGACCATAAGATAATACTATGAATAATCATACACAAATTAGATGATATTGATTAAATGTAGAAATTCATAGAAGTATATAAATTACCTAAACTGATTCAAGAAGAAATAGAAAATCTGAACAAACCTATCAGAAGTAAAGAGATCTATTTAGTAATTAAAAATCAAAAAAGAAAAGTCCAGAACCAGAAGTCTTCACTGGTAAATTCTATTAAACCTTTAAAGATGAATTAACACAAATCCTTCTCAAATTTTTCCCAAAAATCCAATAATGGGAAACACCCTTTGACTCATTCTATGAGGCTAGTGTTATACTGATACCAAAGCCAGATAAAGACATCACAAAAAAATTACACAACAGTATCCTTTATGAATGTAAATGCAAACACTCTCAATAGTATCAAGCAGAATGCAACAGCATATTAAAAGAATTAAACACAATAACAGATTGATATTTTTCCCAGGAATGTAATAGGGGTTCAACATATGAAAATTGATCAATGTAATTGACCAAAATAATAGAATGAAGGTAAAAAGTAAATAACCACACATGGCCATCACAGTGCACACAGAAAAGGCATTTGACAAAATCCAACACCCTTTCATGATATAAACGCTCAAAATACTAGAAACAGAAGAGATTTTTCTTAATATGATAAAGGCCATTTATGAAAAATCCAAGAAGAAAAGCCAATAAAACTGTGGAGGCCCCTAAGACTGTGACAGTCAAGATTTTCTTACTTGGAACCTTGTCCACACTCAGCCTTCAGCAATTATCAAAAATTAACATTTAGGCTTCCTACGAGTTTATACTTCAAGCAGCTTCTTCTCCAGATAATTACTTTTATGATATATCCATGATATTGCTTTAATGAGCATGAGTCTTCAGATTTCAGGGTGATGGGTTGCCCTGAAACCCCAGTTTTCTGATAGGTCCATGAAAAGTCATTGATTTCCAAATAGTCCACCTCTTTCCTATAGTATTGATAAGAGTGAAAATTTCCAAGATTTTACATGTCAGAGCTGAAACTGGAAATACAGGATCAAATTTTTATAATAGTCTATTTTAAGTTGACAACAACTTAAGTTTGAATGCAACTTAAGTTTGAAAGCTCTACATTTTTACTTTCCCCTGTCCCCATGTTTTATGTTTATGATGTCACATTTTACATCTCTTTATCTTGTGTATCCTTAAATAATTATTGTATTTACAGTTATTTTATTACTCCCTTCTTTTAATTTTCATACTAGCATTATATGTGATTAAACAACTACCATCACAATATATTATATGTACAAGTGTGATTTATACTTTCATATATTTTCTTATTAATTTCTATCCTTTCTTTTCAGGTTAAAGAAGTCCCTTTAACATTTCTTGTAAGGTCAGTTTAGTGGTGATGAACTCCTTTAACTTTTACTTGTCTGGAAAACTCTCTCTCCTTCAAATTTGAAAGTTAACCTTGCCAGGAAGGGTATTCTTGGTTGAAGGTTTTTTATTTCATCCCTTTGGAATATATCATGCCACTCCCTTCTTTTTTTTAAAAAAAGTTGAAGTATAGTTGATTTACAATGTTGTGTTAATTTCTGCTTTTCAGCAAAGTGATTCAGTTATGCATATATATATATATATATATATATATTCTTTTACACACTCTTTTGAATTATGATTTATCACAGGATAGTGAATATAGTTCCCTGTACTATACAGTAGGACCTTGTTTTTTGTTCATCCTATATATACTAGTTTGCATTTGCCAACCAAAAACACCCAGTCATTCCCTCCCTGACCCCCCCTCCCACTTGGCAACCACAAGTCTGTTCTCTATGTCTGTGAGTCTGTTTCTGTTTCATAGATATATTCATTTGTGTCATGTTGTAAATTCCACATGTAAGTAATATCATATGGTATTTGTCTTTCTCTTTCTGACTTACTTCACTTAGTATGATAATCTCTAGGTTCACCAGTGTTGCTGCAAATGGCATTATTTCATTCACTTTTATGGCTGAGTAATATTCCATTGTCTATATATATCTATATCTATCTATATCTATCTATCTATCTATATATATATATATCACTTCTTCTTTATCCATTCATCTGTTGATGGATATTCAGGTTGTTCCATGTCTTGGCTATTGTAAATAGTGCTGTTATGAACACAAGGGTGGATGTAACTTTTCAAATTATAGTTTTTTCTGGGTATATGTCCAGGAGTGGGATTGCTGGATCATATGGCAACTCTATTTTTAGTTTTTTTGAGGATCCTCCATACTTTTTTCCATAATGTTTACACCTTTTTGCATGCAGCTGTCCAGTTTTCCCAACACCACTGGCTGAAGAGACTCTCTTTTCTCCATTGTGCATCCTTGCCTCCATTGTCAAAGATTAATTGACTGTAGGTGTGTGGGTTTATCTCTGGGTTCTCTATACTGTTCCATTGATCCATATGTCTGTTTTTGCATCAGTACCACACTGTTTTGCCTACTGTAGCTTTGTAGTATTGTCTGAAGTCTGGGAGGATTATAACTCCTGTTTTGTTCTTTTTCCTAAGGATAGCTTTGGCAATTCTGTGTCTTTTATTGTTCCATATAAATTTTAGGATTATTTGTTCTAGTTCTGTGACAAATGTCATGAAGAGAAGTGATGAAAATGGGCATCGTTGTCTTGATTTTAGTGAGAAGTCTTTCAGATTTTAGCAAGAAGGCTTTCAGCTTTTCACTGTTGAGTATTATATTGATGGTGGGTTTGTCATAAATAACCTTTATTATGTTGAGATATGTTTCCTATATACCCACTTTCATAAGAGTTTTTATCTTGAATAAATGTTGATTTTTTTCTAATGTTTTTTCTGCATCTATTGAGATTATCATGTTTTTTTTTTTTTTACTTTTATTTGGTTGATGTAGTGTATCACATTGATTAATTTGTGTTCGGTGAACCATCTTTGTGAGCCTGGGATGAATCCAACTTGGTCGTGTTGTATAATTTTTTAATTTTTGTTGGATTCAGTTTGCTAATATTTTGTTGAGAATTTTTACATCTATATTCATCAAAGATATTGGTCTGTAATTTTCCTTTTTGGTGATGTCTTTGTCTGGTTTTGATATCAGGGTGATGGTGGCTTCATAGCATATCTTTGAGAGTGTTTCTTCCTCTTCAATCTTTTGGAAGAGTTTGAGAAGGATCGGTATAATTCTTCCTTGTATATTTGGTAGAATTTGTGAAGCCATCTGGCCATGGACTTTTGTTTGTAAGAAGTTTATTACAGACTCTATTTCACTTCTGCTAATCAGTCTGTTCAAGTTACCTATTTTTTCTTGATTCAGTTTTGGTTGGCTGTATGTTTCTAGAAACTTATCCATTTCTTCTAAATTGTCGATTAGTTGGCATATAATTGTTCGTAATAGTCTCTTATGATTTTTTTTTTATTTCTGTGGTATTGGTTGTGATTTTTCCTCTTTTATTTCTTAATTTGTTTATTTGGGTCTTCACTCTTTTCCTCTTGGTGAGCCTGGCCAGGGGATTGTCAAGTTTGTTTACCCTTTCAAAGAACCAGCTCTTTGTTTTATTGATTTTTCTATTGTTTTTTTAAATCTATATTTTATTTATTTCTTGTCTGATATTTATTATATCCTTCCTTCTGCTGACTTTAGGTTTTGTTTGTTTTTCTTTTTCTAATATTTTTGGTGGTGAGTTATGTTGTTTATTTGAGATTTTTCTTGTTTCTTAAAGAAGAGCTGTATCACTATGAACTGCCCCCTAGGAACAGTTTTCCCTGCATCCCATAGATTTTGTAGGGTTGTGTTTTCATTGTCATTTCCCTCAAGGTATTTTTAAATTTCTTCTTTTATTGTTCACCCATTGTTTTTTATTAGTGTGTTGTTTAGTCTCCATGTAATTGTTTTTTTTCTTGTTTCTTTCTCTGAGGTTGATTTCTAGTTTCATGCCATTGTGGACAGAAAAGATGCTTGACATAATTCCTATACCCTTAAATTTGTTGAGGCTTGTTTTATGCCATAGTATGTGGTCAATTCTAGAGAATGTTCTGTGTGTGCTTGAAAATAATGTGTATTCTGCTTTTTGGGATGTAATGTCCTGAAAATATCAATTAAATCTAACTGTTCTATTGTATCATTTAGATTCTCTCTTGGCTTATTGATTTTCTGTCTCAAAGATCTTTCCAAGGATGTGAGTGGGCTGTTAAAGTCCCCTACTATTATTGAATTCTCATCAATTTCTCCCTTTATGTCTGTTAATATTTGTTTTATTTATTTGGGTGCTCCTATATTGAGTACATATATGTTGAGGTGTGTAATATTATCTTCTTGTATTGATCCTTTTATCATTATATAGTGTCCTTCTTTATCTTTCTTTATAGCCTTTGTTTTACAGTCTATTTTGTCTGATATGAGTATTGCAACCCTTGCTTTCTTGTCATTTCTGTTTGCATGAAATATCTTTATCCATCCCCTCACTTTCAACCTATGTGTGTCCTTTGTCCTAAAGTGGGTCTCTTGTAGGCAGCATATTGTAGGCTCTTGATTTTTTTTATCCAATCTGCCACACTGTGTTTTTTTATTGGAACATTTATTCCATTGACATTTAAGGTAATTATTGATAGATATGTATTTATTTCCATTTTAAACCTTGTTTTCCCATTGATTTTATATTTTTTTTGTCCCTTTCTTTTTCTTTTTGTTATTCCTTTTGTGGTTTGATGCTTTTCTTTTGTATTATGCTTATGTTCTATTTGGTTTTTTTTTTTGAATCTACTGTATGTTTTTGATTTGCAGTTTCCCTGTTTTTCAAGTATGTTAACCCCTTCCTATATCTACTTGCCTTAGACTGGTAGTCATATAGGCTCAAACACATTCTAGAAAAAAAACCCTGCATTTTCTTTCTCTCCTCCCCCACATTTTATAATTTTGATGTCCTCTTTTACATCTTCATTTTTATCCTTTTGCTGTTCATTGTGGTTATCATCGCTTTAACAGAATTTTTTTTTTTTAAATCTGGGTACTGACTTATTTAAGTAATTCACTTTCTAATCGTGATTTTCTTTTTCCTATAGATTCTTACGTCTTTCTTATTTAGAGAAGACTTTACAATATTTCCTTTAGGATAGGTTTAGTATTGCTGTATTCTTTTAGGTTTACTTGTTTGATAAATTCTTTAACTCTTCTTCTATTCTAAATTATAATCTTGCTGGGTAGAGTATCTTAGGTTGCAGATTTTTCCCTTTCAAGACTTTGAATATATCTTGTCCAGCCCTTCTGGCCTGCAAAGTTTCTGTAGAGCAATCAGTTGATAGCATTATCAGGGCTACCTTGTAATTAACTCTTTGTTTTTCTCTTGCTACCTTTAGAATCCTCTCTTTAACTATTGCTATTTTTGTTATAATATGTCTTGGTGTAAGTCTGTTTGGTTTTATCTTGTTTGGGACCCTCTGTGCTTTCTGTACCTGGATATCTCTTTCTTTCTTTATGTTTGGGAAGTTTTCAGCCATAATTTCTTAAAATACATTTTTTTTTTTTTTTTTTTGCGGTACGCGGGCCTCTCACTGCTGTGGCCTCTCCCATTGCAGAGCACAGGCTCCGGACGCGCAGGCTCAGCGGCCATGGCTCATGGGCCCAGCTGCTCCGTGGCATGTGGGATCTTCCCGGACCGGGGCACGAACCCATGTCCCTGCATCGGCAGGCAGACTCGCAACCACTGCGCCACCAGGGAAGCCCTTAAAATACATTTTTAATCCCTGTTTCTCTTTCTTCTCCTTCTGGGATCCTTATTATGCGTAGATTGACATGCTTTATTTTATCCCATAGGTCTCTTACATTGCTTTCATTTTTATTTTCATTTGGCTTGCTGTCTGTTGTTCTGATTGGGTGATTTCCATTATTGTATTTTTCAGATCACTTACTCATTCTTCTGCTTTATTCATTCTGCTATTCATTGCCTTTCACTCAGCTTTCATCTTGGCACATGAATTTTCTTTTTCTTGGCTCCTCCTTATATTTTCTAGTACCTTTATTACAGTAATCTGTATTTCTATCAATAGTCCTGAATTTCTTCAGTATTTTTATTGTCTCCTTTTTGAACTCAGTGTCTATTAAACTGAAGAGATCTGTTTCATTTTTTGTTCTCTTAGGGGAATTCTCTTTTTTTTTTTTTTTTTAATTATGGAGTGGTTCCTCTGCATCTTCATTTTACTTATATTTCTCTTGCTCTATGAGTTTAGGAGAAACAATTATCTACTCTGGTCTTGGAGAGCTGTTTTTATGTGGAAGCATCCCTGTGTAGCCTGCACAGGTTTAATATTTTATGGTGAAAAGTCTCTTTTTAGTGTGGTTGCCTGTTTCTGCCTTCCTCAGTGTATGCTGGCCATTATCCCCTTGATTGGAGGTGTGATATGTGTTGTGGTGACCAGAGCCTGCACTGGATGTTGAGTGGGGTCTCCTCTTTGCTCTGCTGTCTTTACCCTGTCAGGGGCCAGTTCTGTTCCCTAGTTGTTGGGGTAGAAGCGCCCGGATCTATTTCTGAGCTGCGTTTCTGATCTGCAGTGTGAGTTAGATAGGATTGGAGTGCTCCAATTGGGAGAGGAGCCACTGAGTATTCCTCTGACAGAGCTGTTCACTGGTGAGTGTGTCCTGTTGTGTCACCTGTCACCTGTTGTGCTGGCTCACAATGTACACTGTTGTTGGCTCTGTCCTAAGACTTATCTCAAC
Source organism: Aethalodelphis obliquidens (assembly GCF_003676395.1). Classification (NCBI taxonomy): domain Eukaryota; kingdom Metazoa; phylum Chordata; class Mammalia; order Artiodactyla; family Delphinidae; genus Aethalodelphis; species Aethalodelphis obliquidens. The sequence goes on along the minus strand of NW_020837998.1, from coordinate 1,308,466 downwards.
CTTGGGAATGCCAGCAATCAGTCCTGATGTCCCTCAGCTGTTTTTTTCATGAGGCCACCATCGCAGATCCATTGAAGTCAGGTCTCAGGACTGCAGTAGTCACACACTTGGACCCACTGTGGGAGTCATGGAAGCAGCTCAGACCCTGGCCCAGCCCAGCCCCCATGTGCATGGGCCCAGAAAGCCCACAGCTGTTAATGCCAGACCCATCCCAGCTGTGGGAGCACCTGTTGTCCACTCAGATGTCCCACAGGCACTGAATTTACAAAGCTGGTGGCAGAGGTATTAATCTACAGCTCACACAGCCACAGGGAAAAGTCTCAGCTCTGTTTCCTAATTTGCACAACCCCTGGGGCTCAGTTGTGGTTTCAGCCCCACCTCTGCGAGTGGGTAACCCACTAGCATCTGTTCCTAGAGCCCATTGAGGTTACGGCTGGGGTGCAGGAGCCTGCTGAGGTAAGAACCCCGAGATGGCAGCTGGGGTGCATTCTCTTTGAGCCCACGGAGGCAGGGCTGCATGCCACTCCCTTCTAACCTGCAAAGTTCTGCTGAAAAGATACTTGAGAGTCTTATGGTAGTTTCTTTGTACTTAACACGTTGTTTTTCTCTTGCTGATTTTAAGGTTCTCCCCTTGTCTTTACCTTTTGATGATTTAATTTTAATGTGTCTTGGTGTGGGTCTCTTTGGGCTCATTTCATTTGCAACTCTTTGGGCTTCCTGGTTCTATATATCTATTTCCCAGGTTATAAAATTTTCAGCCATTATTTCTTCAAATAAATTTTCTTCCCCATTCTCTCCTTATTCTCCTTATGGGATTCTATAATATAAATGTTAGTCTGCTTGATGTTCCTTAAGTCCCTCAAGCTATCTTCAATTTTTTTCATTCTTTTTTCTTATTTCTACTCTAACTGGGTGAGTACTTCTGCACTGTCTTCTAGTTGATGAATTCTTTCTTCTGCTTCATCTAGTCTGCTGTTGAATCCCTCTAGTGTATTTTTCATTTCAGTTATTGTATTCTTCAACTCTGTAACTTGTATATAGTATCTTCTTATATTTTCTCTCTTTTTGTTGAAGACCTCACTGTGCTCATTCATTCTTCTCCTGAGTTTGGTGAGCATTTCTATGACTATTACTTTGAACTTCTTATCAGGTAACTTACTTATCTCCATTCCATTACAGTTTGTTTCCAGGGTTTTATCTTGTTCTTTTATTTGGAATATTTTCCTCTGTTTCTTCATTTTGCTTAACTCTCTGTGTTGGTTTCTATGCATTAGGTGAAAGTCATCTCTCTCAGTTTTGAAGAAGTGGCCTTGTGTAGGAGATGAATCTTATTCTTCAATCCTGCCCTAGCACTTGATTGTTTCTTAAATCTTCTGATTGTCTAAGCAGCCAGTTTTATTTTTAGTATCTATCAGTTGTTGAGGGTGCTCCAGGATCTATCAGTGTCCCAAAGGGAAGGATCTTAGTCAGAATCTAGGTTGGGGCTGGTTGGATGCCAGACTAAACCAGCAGCTTTTAAAGTATACAAATATATATAGTCCTGTGGGACTGCAAGCATAAGCCCAGCTGACCACGAGAGCCAAGCAATATGGAAGTGTCCCTTAGACAGCAGTCACAAAAATCAGGGGTCCAGACCAGTGTATAAGCTCATTTCTGGGAAATACCAGTGAGCTCTAGAGAAGTAGAAGGTATGAAGATGGTGTCCCCTGACCTACATTCCCTGAGAGTACCTCCATAATTTCCTAACTGTATGCCAAACCTGAAGCCTACTCCTCAGAATGAAGATCCAGGACAAACAAATAGGCCTATTTTGCAGAGAGACTGGAAGTGTATTTCAGTCTGCAGTCTTTGCAGCGCTCTGGGGTAGCCTGCCAAGAACTTTTTCTCTGATTGTTACAGTCCTGTGAGACTCAGGAATGCAAGACCCTCTGGCCATTAAGGACAGGCGATTGAGACATGTATAAGAGCTTTGCTCTGAGAGACAATGGTGCTCTGGAGCATAGCAGAGAGAGAGCACAAAGATGGTGCCCATCCTCTAAGTTCTCTGGAAACATTTATAGCCAGCCATTAGATGTAAAGTTAATTAGAAGCCTGCCCTTCAGGCTGCAACTGTGATAAGCTATAGGCCTCTTTCACAAAAAGATTGAGCTTCTTGGTCTGTTGTCTCTTGCTGTGCCCTGATGGTGGTAGCTCTTTAAGAACTTTTTCTCCTTTGGCTATAGTCCCTTTGACCTGTGAGCATAAGCCCCACTAGGAACCAGAGTCTGGTAATGTAGAGGCAGCAGCACAAAAATCATGGAGGAGACAAGGTTATAAACACTTTTTTGGAAGATACCAAAAAGATGGAGCAAGGCAGAGGGAGAGTACAAAGATTGTGTCCACTGGCCTCCATTCTTGAGAGCACCTCCATAGGCCCCCTTACCTGTGCCAAACCAAAAGTTTTTCCCTCAGGCCAAAACTCCTAAATGAGGAAATAGGCTTGTTTCTCAAAAAGACTAAGAGTGTGTTTCAATCTGTTCTCTGTGCAGTGCCATTGGAATGGTAATCTGCTAAGAGCTGTCTCTCTGATTGTTACAATCCCATGGGATCCAGGCACACAAGCATTCCTGGCCTCCAAAGCCAGGCAATTAACGGGCATCACCTGGGCTGCATCCACAAAACTTGGATCCCCTGACATAAAAATCAGGACACCAAACTCATGTAGAAGCTCCTCTTCTGGAGATATTGTAATGAGGCTGAGTGAGAGTGCAAAGATGGCAACTACTGAAAAAAGCAAAAAAAAAAAAAAAAAAGAAAAGAAAAGAAAAAGTATAGCATCCATCAGCTTTAGCAAGGTAGAGAAGAGAATGAATATGTCACCCACTAGTTGGATGGAGGTAGAGAGGGTGTGCAAAGATGACATCTGCTGGGAAAAAAAAGAAATAAAAAGAAAACAGGGAAAAAAGGAAAGAATACACAAAAGAAAAATATGGCACCTACTGGCTTTAACAAGGCAGAAAAATAGTGCATGTAGATGGTACCTGCTGACTGTAGTGAAAAGATGGCACCTGTCTGGAAAAAGAAAAGATGATGGCTTTAGTAAAATAGAGGGAGAGTGGGAAGATGGCATCCCTCTGTCTCCATCCCTCAAAGTATCCTAGCAGGTCCCTGCCCTTCACTCTGATGCTTTAAAATTAGCAAATGAATCTCTTTCATGTAAAGTCTGGGCACTTTTCATAGGTGACTTTTGTGCTGGACACTGTGGCAAGAGCATTTTAATAGCCATTTCTGAGTTCACCACAACCCTGCAGGTCTCACAGACGTGACTCCATTGTTTTTCAAAGCTAGATGTTTTGAGGTCTCATCTCTCAGGTGGAGGTCTTAAAAGTTGGGTGACCAATTTGGGGTATGAACCCTTTGCTTCTCAGGGAGAAACTCTCGGTTTTGAGTTCCCTTCTGATTGTGGGTCATCATGCCAAGGGTGGGGTTTGTGGCTAGATTGGGTCTTAGTCTTTCCTACCCATTTCAATGTGTTTTTTTTTATTTGGTTAATGTAAAGGGGTTGTTCCACTAGTTCTAGGGGATTTTCCTAGAGGATTTTTTTCTATATGAAACTGTAGATTTGGTGTCTTCATGGGAGGAAGTGAGTTCAGGATATTTCTATGCCATTGTGAACTGGAACTCTCTCCAGGATATTTTTTAATATAATTAATGTTTTATTGAAATATATTTGATTTACAATGTTGTGTTAGTTTCAGGTGTACAGCAAAGTGATTCAGATATATATATATATATATATATAATTATTATATGTATTCTTTTTTTACATTCTCTTCCATTATAGGTTATTACAAGATATTGAGTATAGTTCCCTGTGCTATACAGTAAGTTTTTGTTGGTTATCTATTTTATATATAGAAATGTGTATATTTTAATCCCAAACTCCTAATTTATCCCTCCACCCAGGATAATATTTTTAATTCAAGACATATGTAGCCATTTCTCTCTTCCTCTCATTTGCACTTACGACATTCTTTCTTGTATTATATGAACTTTCTACATATGCTACTGTTCTTGGCATTAAACTCCTTGACTGTATAAACTATTTCTAATTTATTTTTATATTTCTTGTAGTGCTTAGAATGGTAGGCATTCCTTAAACATTCACTGAATGCATTGACTTTGGAATAGCACCTTATAGCTTGCAAGATTTCAGCTATATAAACCCAGTTAAATATTAGAACCTCCTAGATGAAATAAGCAGTATTACCCCACTCTACAAATTAGAAAACCAAGACTCTGAGAGTTTAATTGGTTTGCTCAATGTCACTCATTAACAAAGTCATAATTCATAAGTTTTCTGAACCTGTCTAGTGTACTTTCCACTATACCTTGACTTTAATATTTTTCCAACTGTATTCCTTTATCATCATGATATCACAGTTGAAGAACAGTGTTCTTCCTTCAGAAGCCTGAACCATCAATTTTACTTTTATTCTTCTTAATTTACATAACATAAAACCAACATTTTTGGTGAACACTTTTATAAGTTTTGACCAATGAATAGCATCACACAACTGCCACTATAACCAAGGTAAAGGACAAGTCCATCATTCCAAAAAATACGCACATTAGTCCTTTGTATTCAAATAGTCCTCCCAACACTTACTCCTGGAAACCACTGCTTTGTTTTATATACTTACAGTTTCACTTTTTCAAGTATGTCACATAAAAGGAATCATCAATTATGTGGCATTTTGAATCTGGCTTCTTTTGCTTAACATAACGCATTTAAACTTCATCTATGTTGTAACATGTATCCTTTTTATTGCTGAGTAGTATTCATAGTATAGATATACTAACATTTGTCCATTCACAAAAAGAAGGAAGTTTCACTTGTTCATAGTTATTGATGATTATGAGTAGAGGTGCTATTTATATTTACATATGGGTTTTTATGTGAATGTAAGTTTTAAATTCATTTGGGTAATTATCTAGAAATAGAACTGTTGGGTCATTTTGTAAGTGTGATTAACTTAATAAGAAACGGCCAAACTGTTTTCCAAAGTGGCTGTGTCATTTTGAATTCTAAAAATTAATGACTGAGAGTTTCACACGTACTTCATTCTTGCCAGTAATTGGTACATGTAAGGGTGGTTTTTGTCTTTATTTGCTTATTTTAGTTATCATAATGGATGTGTAGTGCTGTCTATTTCTGGTTTTAATTTGATTTTTCCCAATAACTAACGATGATGAATAATATTTCAGTATATATTTTTCGTGTAGTATCTTTCCAAATCTTGTAAATTAGGTTTGCTTATCATTTAGTATGGGGAATTCTGTATATATTCCGAATTAAATATCTCTGTAAGAAATATGATTTGCAAATATTTTCATTCTCTTAACACATTTCATAAAGCAATTCTTTTTTTATACTTTTTTATTTTTTAAAAAAAATTAACATCTTTATTGGCGTATAATTGCTTTACAATATTGTGTTAGTTTCTGTTGTATAACAAAGTGAATCAGCTATACATATACATATATCCCCATATGCCCTGCCTCTTGCATCTCCCTCCCACCCTCCCTATCCCACACCTCTGGGTGGTCACAAAGCACCAAGATGATCTCCCTGTGCTATGCAGCTACTTCCCACCAGTCATCCATTCTACGTTTGGTAGTGTATATAAGTCAATGCCAATCTCTCACCTCGTCCCAGCTCAACACTCCCCCTCTCCATGTCCTCAAGTCCATTTTCTACATCTGCATCTTTATTCACGTCCTGCCCCTAGGTTGTTCAGAAATTTTATTTTTCTTAGATTCCATATATAAGTGTTAGCATACAGTATTTGTTATTCTCTTTCTGACATACTTCACTCTCTATGACAAATTCTAGGCCCATCCACTCCACTACAAATAGCTCAACATCATTTCTATTTATAGCTGAGTAATATTCCACTGTATATATGTGCCACATCTTCTTTATCCATTCATCTGTCAATAGACAATTAGGTTGCTTCCATCTCCTGGCTATTGTAGATAGAGCTGCAATAAACATTGTGGTACATGACTCTTCTAGAATTATGTTTTTCTCAGATTATATGCCCAGGATTAGGGTTTCTGGGTTGTATGGTAGTTCATTTTTTAGTTTTTAAGGAACCACCATACTGTTCTCCATAGTGGCTGTATCAATTTACATTCCCACCAACAGTGCAAGAGGTTTCCCTTTTCTCCACACCCTCTCCAGCATGTATCATTTGTAGATTTTTGCTGATGGCCATTCTGACTGGTGAGAGGTGATATCCCAATGTAGTTTTGAGTTATCGCTAATGATTAATGATGTTGAGCTTCCTTTCTTTTGTTTGTTGGCAATCTGTACATATTCTTGGAGAAATATCTATTTTGGTCTTCTTCCCATTTTTGGATTGGGTTGTTTGTTTTTTTGATATTGAGCTGCATGTGCAGCTTGTATATTTTGGAGATTAATCCTTTGTCTGTTGATTCATTTGCAAATATTTTCTCCCATTCTGAGGGTGTCTTTTCATCTTGTTTATGGTTTCCTTTGCTGTTGAAAAGCTTTTAAGTTTCATTAGGTTCCATTTTTTTGTTTTGTTTTTATTTCCATTTCTCTAGGAAGTGGGTCAAAAAGGATCTTGCTGTGATTTATGTCATAGAGTATTTTGTGTATGTTTTCCTCTAAGAGTTTTAAAGAGTTTAGCCTTACATTTAAGTTTTTACTCCATTTTGATTTTATTTTTGTGTGTGATGTTAGGGAGTGTTCTAATATCCTTCTTTTACATGTAGCTGTCCAGTTTTCCCAGGACCACTTATTGAAGAGGCTGTCTTTTCTCCATTGTATAATCTTGTCTCCCTTGTCAAAGAAAAGTTGACCATATGTGCATGGGTTAATTTCTGGGCTTTCTTTCCTGTTCCATTGATCTATATTTCTATTTTTGTGCCAGTACCATACTGTCATGTTTACTGTAGCTTTGTAGTTTACTCTGAAGTCAGGGACATGATTCCTCCAGCTCAGTTTTTCTTTCTCAAGATTGCTTTGGCTATTTGGGGACTTTTGTGTTTCCATACAAATTGTGAATTTTTTTTTCTAGTTTCTTAAAATGTCATTGGTAGTTTCATGGAGATTGCATTGGGTAGTATAGTTATTTTCACAATGTTGATTCTTCCAATCCAAGAACATGGTATCTTTCTCCATCTGTATCATCTTTAATTTCTTTCATCAGTGTCTCATAGTTATCCACATACAGGTCTTTTGTCTCCTTAGGTAGGTTTATTCTTAGGTATTTTATTCTTTGTGTTGCAATGGTAAATGGAAGTGTTACCTTAATTTCTCTTTCAGATTTTTCATCATTTGTGTATAGGAATGCAAGAGAGTTCTTTGCATTAATTTTGTATCTTGCAACTTTGCCAGATTCATTGGTTAGCCCTAGTAGTTTTCTGGTAGCATCTTTAGGATTCTTTATAGATAGTATCATGTCATCTGCAAACAGTGACAGTTTTACTTATTTTTTTCTGATTTGGATTTCTTTTATATTTTTCTTCTCTGATTGCTGTGACTAAAACTTCCAAATCTATGATAAATAACACTGGTGAGAGTGGGCAACCTTATCTTGTTCCTGATCTTAGTGGAAATGGTTTCAGTTTTTCACCTTTGAGAACAATGTTGGCTGTGGGTTTGTCATATATGGCTTTTATTATTTTCAGGTAAGTTCCCTCTGTGCCTACTTTCTGGAGAGTTTTTATTATAAATGGGTCTTGAATTTTGTCAAAAGCTTTTCCTGCATCTCTTGAGATTATCATATGATTTTTATCCTTCAGTTTGTCAATATGGTGTATCACATAGGTTGATTTGCGTATATTGAAGAATCCCTGTATTCCTGGGATAAACACCACTTGATCTTGGTGTATGATACTTTTAATATGCTGTTAGATTCTGTTTGCTGGTATTTTGTTGAGGATTTTTGCATCTATGTTTATCAGTGATATTGGCCTGTAGTTTTCCTTTTTTGTGACACCTTTTTCTGTTTATGGTATTAGGGTGATGGTGGTCTCATAGAATGAGTTTTGGAGTATTCCTCCCTCTGCTATATTTTGGAAGCATTTGAGTAGCATAGGTGTTAGCACTTCTCTAAATATTTGATAGAATTCCCCTGTGAAGCCTTCTGGTCCTGGGATTTTGTTTGTTGGAAGATTTTTAATCACAGTATCAATTTCAGTGCTTGTGATTTGTCTCTTTATATTTTCTATTTCTTCCTGGTTGAGTCTCAGATATTTGTGCATTTTTAAGAATTTGTCTTGTTCTTCCAGGTTTCCCATTTTATTGTCATATAGTTGCTAGTAGTAATCTCTCATGATCCTTTGTATTTCTGCAGTGTCAGTTGTTACTTCTTTTTCATTTCTAATTCTGTTGATATGAGTCTTTTCACTTTTTTTCTTGATGAGTCTGGCCAATGGTTTATGAATGTTGTTTTTCTTAAGGAACCAGATTTCAGTTTTATTGATCTTCCTTATTGTGTCCTTCATTTCTTTTTCATTTATTTCTGATCTGATATTTATGATTTCTTTCCTTCTGCTAACTTTGCATATTTTATTTTTCTTTCTCTAATTGCTTTAGCTGTAAGTTAGGTGGTTTGTTTGAGATTATTCTTGTTTCTTGAGGTAGGATTGTATTATTATAACCTTCCCTCTTAGAACTGCTTTTATCGCATCCCATAGGTTTTGGGTTGTCCTGTTTTCATTCTCATTTGTTTCTAGGTATTTTTTTGATTTCCTCTGATTTCTTCAGTGACCTTTTGGTTATTTAGTAGTGTGTTATTTAGCCTCCATGTGTTTTTATTTTTTTACATATTTTTCCTGTAATTCATATCTAGTCTCATATCATTGTGTTAGGAAAAGACACTTGATATGGTTTCAATTTTTAAATTTATGAAGGCTTGATTTGTGCCCTTGGATATGCTCTATCCTGGAGAATGTTCCATGAGTACTTGAGAAGAAAGTGTATTCTATTTTTTGTGGGTGTAATGTCATTAAATATCAATTAAGTCCATCCCGTTTAAAGTGCCATTTAAGGACTGTGTTTCCTTATTTATTTTCATTTTGAAAGATCTGTCCATTGGTGAAAGTAGAGTGTTAAAAACCCTTATTATTATTGTGTTACTGTTGATTTCCCCTTTTATGGCTGTTAGCTTTTGCCTTATGTATTGAGCTGCTCCTTTGTTGGGTGCATAAATATTTACAGTTGTTATATCTTCTTCTTGGATTGATCCCTTGATCATTAAGTAGTGTCCTTCTTGGTCTCTTCTAACATTCTCTAAAGTCTATTTTGTCTGATTTGAGAATGCTATGCCAGCTCTCTTTTGATTTCCATTGCATGGAATATCTTTTTCCATCTGCTCACTTTCAGTCAGTATGTGTCCCTAGGTCTGAAGTGGGTCTCTTGTAGACAGCATATATAGGTGTCTTGTTTTTGCCTCCATTCAGCTAGTCTATGTCTTTTGGTTGGAGCATTTAATCCATTTACATTTAAGGTAATTATCGATATGTATGTTCCTGTTCCCATTTTCTTAATTGTTTTGGGTTTATTATTGTAGGTCTTTTCCTTCTCTTGTGTTTCCTGCCTAGGGAAGTTCCTTTAGCATTTGTTGTAAAGCTGGTTTCGTGGTGCTGAATTCTCCTAACTTTGGCTTGTCTGTAAAGGTTTTAATTTCTCCATCAAATCTGAATGAGGTCCTTGCTGGGTAGAGTAATCTTGGTTGTAGGATTTTCCCTTTCACCACTTTAATATGTCCTGCCTCTCCCTTCTGGCTTGCAGTGTTTCTGCTGAAAGATCAGCTGTTAACCTTATGCGGATTCCCTTTTATGTTACTTGTCATTTTTCTCTTGCTGCTTTTTATTTTTTTCTTTGTATTTAATTTTTGATATTTGATTAATGTGTGTTTTGACATGTTTCTCCTTTGATTTATCCTGTATTGGACTCTCTGCACTTCCTGGATTTGATTGACTATTTCTTTTCCCATGTTAGGAAAGTTTTCAACTATAATCCTTTCAAATATTTTCTCATTCCCTTTCTTTTTCTCTTCTTCTTCTGGGAACCCTATAATTTGAATGTTGGTGTGTTTAATGTTTTCCCAGATGTTTTTGAGACTGTACTCAATTTTTTTCATTATTTTTTCTTTATTCTGCTCTGTGGTAGTTATTTCCACTAGTCCAGGTTACTTATCCATTCTTCCCCCTCAGTTATTCTTCTACTGAATCCCTCTAGAGAATTTTTTTGTGTGTGTGGTACACGGGCCTCTCACTGTTGTGGTCTCTCCTCTTGTGGAGCATAGGCTCCGGATGTGCAGACTCAGCAGTCATGGCTCACGGGCCTAGCCACTCCATGGCATGTGGGATCTTCCTGGACCGGGGCACGAACCCATGGTCCCTGCATCGGCAGGTGGACTCTCAATCACTGCACCACCAGGGAAGCCCCTTCTAGAGAATTTTTAATTTCATTTATTGTTTTGTTCATCATTGTTTGATTGTCCTTTAGTTCTTCTAGGTCCTTATTGAATGTTTCTTTTATTTTCTCTATTCTATTTCCAAAATTTTGAATCATCTTTACTATCATTACTCAATTCCTTTTTAGGTAGACTGCCTATCTCCTCTTCATTTATTTCGTCTGGTGGGTTTTTAATTTTCTCCTTCATCTCCTGCATATTTTTCTGTCTTCTCATTTTGCTTAACTTACTGTATTTGGGGTCTCCTTTTCACAGGCTGCATGTTCGTAGTTTTCATTGTTTTTGGTGTCTGCCCCCAGTGGGTAAGTTTGGATCAGTGGATTGTGTATGCTTTCTGATGGAGGGGACTGTTGCTTGTGTTCTGGTGGATGAGGGTGTATCTTGTATTTCTGGTGGCCAGGACCACCTCCTGTTGTTCTGGGGTGTCTGTGAGCTTAGTATGATTTTAGGCAGCCTCTCTGCTAATGGTTGTGGTTGTGTTCCTGTCTTGCTTGTTGTTTGGCATGGGTAGTCCAGCACTGGAGCTTGCTGGTCATTGATAGGAGCTGGGTCTTAGCACTGAAATGGAGATCTCTGGGAGAGCTTGTGCCAATTCATATTACATGGGGCTGGGAGGTCTCTGGTGGACCAGTGTCCTGAACTCAGCTCTCCCAAGTCTGAGTCTCAGGTATGACACCTGGCCAGAGCACTGAGACCCTGTCGGCCACACAGCTCATTCTGGGCTTCTATTTTGATGATGAGGCTCTGGAGAGCATGGGCCACTTTTCCGGGAATTGTGGAGAAGCACAAGCATGCTGAGTTTCTTGAAAATGCAAAACCTGTGCAGTCACTGCCCTCTCTTCCAGGAGAGCAGAAGCCTCCCCAAGATGAGTGGGGTAAAACCCAAGATACTGTGGGAACCTTTGTGTTCATGGAGAAGAACCTGTACCAAGCTTCTGTGGACTTGAATTCCCTGGGTTCTGGCCCTACAGACCCCCACCTCTGTTACTTCCGGGAGAGGTGCTTCCTGGAAGAGCATTTGAAACTCATCAAGAAGATGGGTGACACTTTATTTACTCCTTGGTTTTGTTGTGGCAATTTTCCACTAGCTTCCTCCTCTTGAAGGTTGGGAGGGGGTAAAGACTGTGCAGCTGAGCCAGCTGCAGCAGTAGCCACCTCCCTCCCTCATAGCAATTCTTTCTTAAATTTTTATTTAGTCCACCTATTCATTTTTATTTCCTGCATTATGGTTTGGAATTGTTTTAGGAATATTTGCCCAGTCCAAAATCAAAAATTTTATCTCCAAAATATTCTTTTTTAAAATTATTTTTATTGGGGTATAATTGCTTTACAATGTTGTATTCATTACTCTCATACAGCAAAATTCATCAGCTCTACATATACATATATCCCCTGTTTTTTGGATTTCCTTCCTATTTAGGTTGCAACAGTGCATTAAGTAGAGATTCCTGTGCTAAACATTAATTTCTTATTAGTTATCTATTTTACTCATAGTATCAATAGTGTATATGTGTCAATCCCAATCTACCAGTTCCTCCCACACACACCTCTTACCCCTTAGGATTCATCCATTTGTTCTCTACAACTGTCTCTATTTCTGCTTTGTAAATAAGATTGTCTATACCATTTTTTCTAGGTTCCACATATATGCATTAATATATGATATTTGTTTCTCTTTCTGTCTTACTTCACTCTGTATAACACTCTCTAGGTCCATCCACGTCCCTATAAAGGACCCAATTTCATTCCTTTTTGTGGCTGAGTAATATTACATTGTATATATGTACCACATCTTCTTTATCCATTTCTCTGTTTATTGACATTTAGGCTGCTTCCATGTCCTGGCTATTGTAAATAGTGCTGCAGTAAACATGGAGGTGCATGTGTCTTTCTGAATTATGGTTTTCTCAGGGTAAATGCCAAGTAGTGGGATTGCTGGGTCATATGGCAGTTCTATTCTTAGTTTTTTAAGGAACCTCCATACTGTTTTCCATAGTGCCTGTATCAATTTACATTCCCTCCAACAGTGCATGAGGGTTGCTTTCCTCCACACCCTCTCCAGCATTTATTGTTTCTAGATTTTTGATGACGGTCATTCTGACTGGTGTGAGGTGATACCTCATTTAATTTTGATTTGAATTTCTCTAATAATTAGTGAGATTGAGCATCTTTCCATGAGTTTGTTGGCCATCTGTATGTCTTCTTTGTAGAAATGTATATTTAGATCTTCTGTCCCTTTTTTAATTAGACTATTTGGGTTTTTTTTTTTTTGATATTGAGCTGCATGAGCTGCTTATATATGTGGAGATTAATCCTTTGTCAGGTGCTTCTTTTGCAAATATTTTCTCCCATTCTGAGGTTCATCTTTTCATCTTGTTTATGGTTTCCTTTGCTGTGCAAAAGATTTTGAGTTTGATTAGGTCCCATTTGTATATTTTTGTTTTTATTTTCATTACTCTAGGAGGTGGGTCAAAAAAGATCTTGCTGCAACTTATGTCATAAAGTGTTGTGCCTATGTTTTCCTCCTAACATTACACCTAAGGCAAGTAGAGAAAGAAGAAAAAGCAAAACCCAAATTTAGTAGAAGGAAAGAAACCATAAAAATCAGAACAGAAATAAGTGAAACAGAAACAAAGAGAACAATAGCAAAGATGAATAAAACTAAAAGCAGGTTCTTTGAGGAGATAAATAAAATTGATCTACCTTTATCCAGACTCATCAAGAAAAACAGGGAGGGGACTCAAATCAATCAAGTTAGAAATGAAAAAGGAGAAGTTACAACTGACATCACAGAAATACAAAGGATCATAAGAGACTACTACAAGCAACTCTATGCCAATAAAATGGACAACCTGGAAAAAATGGACAAATTCTTAGAAAAGTATAACCTTCCAAGACTGAACCAGGAAGAAATAGAAAATATGAACAGACAAATCACAAGTAATGAAATTGAAACTGATTAAAATTCTTCCAACAAACAAAAGTCCAGGACCAGATGGCTTCACAGGAGAATTCTATCAAACTTTTAGAGAAGAGCTAACACCTATCCTTCTCAAACTCTTGCAAAAAATTTCAGAGAGTGGAACACTCCCAAGCTCATTCTACAAGGCCCCCATAATCCTGATACCAAAACCAGGCAGAGATATCAAAAAAAGAGAATTAGAGGGCAATGTCACTGATGAATGTAGATGCAAAAATCCTGAACCCAATGCTAGCAAACCTGATACAACAGCACATTAAAAGAATCATACACCATGATCAAGTGGGATTTATCCCTGCGATGCAAGGATTCTTCAATATATGCAAATCAGTCAATGTGATACACCATATTAACTAAATGAATAATAAAATCATATGATTATCTCAATAGATGCAGAAAATTCTTTTGACAAAAGTCAACACCCATTTATAATAAAAACTCTCCAAAATTTTCTTTTAAACAGTTTTACAGTTTTATAATATACATTTAGATCCATGATACATTCTGAGACAATTTTTGTATGAAGTATAAGCTTTAGGTTGTGATCCATTTTTCTGCACATTCATGTCCAATTGTCCCAGTGTTGTCTGTTGAAAAGACTATCCTTTCCCCATTGAATTGCATCTTTTTCAAACTTCAATTGATCATAGTTTGATATCTGTGCTCTGTATCATGTCCGTTGATCTATATGTCTGTATTTTCACCAATACTTGATTATTGTACATTTACAGTAAGTCTTGAAATCAAGTCCACCAACATTGTTCTTCTCTTTCTAAATCATTTGGATATTCTAATTTCTTTATCTTTCTATATAAATTTTAGGATCAGCTTATCTGTATCTACGAAAATATCTGCTGGGATTTTGATCAAATTTGAGTTGAATCTATAGGTCAAATTGGTTATAAAGACATTTTTGTTGATAATTTTTATCATGAATGTATATTGTATTTTCCCGAATGGTTTTTCTGCATCTATTTAAATTATTATTTGATATTTTCCTCTAACCATGGTGAATTGTTTTCTATCTTAGTGGATGTTCCACAGATGTTCAAAAACAACGTGTATTCTGCCTTTAGCTGGAGTGCTTGACAAGTGTCAATTTTGTCAAGTCAGTTGATAGTTTGTTCAAGTATTCTATATTCTTGCTGATTTTCTGTTTACTTTTTCTATCAGTTGGTAAGAGACAAATATTGATGTTTCCAATTATAATTATGGATTTATCTATGTCTCCTTTTAGTCCTGTAAGTTTTTGCTTCATGTATTTTGGAGCTCTGCTCTTAAGACAATATACACATACAGGATTTTTATGCTTTCTTGGTAAAATGACCCTTTTATCACAGTGTAATACCTCTATTTATTCCTGGTAATTTAACTTGTTATGAAGTTTACTTTATCCAGTATTAATACATCTATTTGAGCTTTCTTTTGATTATTGTTTGCATAGTATAGTGTTTCTAATTCTTTTCACTTACCTATATGTTCTTATTTAATGTAGAATTATTGTAGGCAGTAAGCTGGGTCTTGTTTTTCATTCATTTAAATTCTTTGACTTTTAGTTTGTGTATTTAGAAAATTTGTATTTGCTATAATTATTGACATGTTTGGATTTAATTTTATGGTTTTATAATTTGTTTTTGTATGTCTCTCTCTTTTCCTATCTTTCCCCTTTTTCTGTCTTCTTTTGGATTATTAAATTGTTTTAGTTTTCAACTCTAATTTATCTATTGCTTTTGACTGCATCTTTTTGTATTATTATTTCATTGGTTACTGTTGGGATTACAATATACCTACACTTTCATGTCTACTTAGGATTAATACTTATCACTTCAAATCACACCCTTCTACTCTTTTCCTCCCTCCTTTATGTTACAACATTCATTTGTATTATATCTGTAAATGTTGAGTTACATTCCAATAAAGTTATAATTTTTCATTCAACAGTATGCATATTTTAAATAATTTGAGAGAAAAATTTAGTGTCTTATATTTCCCCAGGAGTTTGTCATTTATGTTTCTCTTTCTTATTTTCTGATGTTTCAAGTTCTTTCAGCCTGAAACTCTTACTTTATCTTTTCTTTTAGAGCAATTATTCTTACACTGAATCCTAGTTTTCATGCACCTGAGAATGCCTTTATCTTTCCTTCATTCTAAAGGATAGTTTTGCTTGATATAGAATTGTAGATTGACAGTTTTTTCTTTAAGCACCATTATCTTCTCACTTTCATGTTTTCTGGAAAGAAGTCATCATTTGAATCTTTTTTTCCCATATGTAATGTTTTATATTTCTCTTAGCTGCTTTCAAGATTTTTTCTTTATATTTGGTCTTCAGCAGTTTAGTTTCATGTTTGGTTTCTCTAACATCCTGAATCTATAAATTTTCAGTAAATTTGAGACAGGCTTAACCATATATTTCTTTAAATATTTTTCTTTTCCAATCTTTTTTACCTCTGCTTTTGAGAATCCAATGACATAATTGTTAGACATTTTGCTATTGCCTCACATTTTCTTGATTCTCTTGTTCACTTTTCTGTAATTATTTTTCTCTGTGCTCTTAAACTTGGATAATTTCTATTAATCTGTCTTCATTTTTACTATTTCCTCTATTGTCTCCATTTTACTGTTGAACCAATCCAATAATTCTCTTTCAAATATTTTAATTTTAGGTCTGAAGTTTCCATTTTCTTTTTTATAGTTGTAATATAAAGTTTATATTTCTATGCCACAAGCTTATATTTTTTAAATTCATTTCAAGATTGCTAAACTCTACTTCTTTTTTTTCAAGGGTTTGTCTAAGTCCAGAAAAATCCCTTGGTTTACTTACACTGATATTTTACTTTCAAATTTGAATGCTTTCGAACTCAGAAGTAACCTATATTTCAAAATATTTAAGAATGTATATGAAGAAACCTGCTTAGTTATATAACCACCCTCTACTTAAAGCTAAGTATTATTAACTACACAGTATCAAACAACTTCCCTAGTAAGATTTCAGAAAACATTATCTGTAATAGGCAAGTTTGGAATGGTTAGTCATACTGTTGGAGGGCAGTACGACCTCTTAACAGAGGTTAAGAACAGAGGTTAACAGAGGTTAAGAATGTGTGAGCTGAAGTCCAACAACACTTGTTTTTGTTTTATTTTTAACTTTTTACTTACTATCCCTGTTATATTAAACAGATTGTTTAAACTTACTGACCATTAATTTCCTCATCTGTCAAATAAAAATAATAATTATAAAGAAATCACAGAGCTATTGTAATGACTAAATGAGTTAATATAAGTAAAGTATGACATATCAATTATTAATTAATAAAGAGTAGTTATTATCAGTATACTAAAAAATGAGGAATGGCTCACAGTTGGTCCCACATGGTCATTAAGTCACAACTCAGATTTTAAAACTGTTTTCATAAAAGTTACTTCTTTCTTGTTCTAGATGAATAGAAACAACTGCACATCATTAAAGTTCATGTTGAATTCAGCATAAAATTCACTTTGTAAGACTAAATGTTAGATACGCTTTTAAGTCCTTTTGGGGAATCTATCTCTTGACCTTGGAGTTACCACTACTACCCATATATAACCTTGTAAATGGTAGTATATCAGTACAGACCTCAAAAGCTAACTAGAAACATTTGGGTGTTAGGAGCAAAAGAGCAACCTAATGTAGAACAAACTAAAGTGAACACACCCTGAGTCACTTGATACTATTTGGGGGAATCTAAGTAACACAAAATTTCAAGCCAATAACATCTAAAGTCATAAAAAGTCTAATATTTATTTAGCTTACTTTGTAATATTCCTAACATATAATTATTCACTTACTTGAATCACAAGATTGGTAAATACCTGTGCCTCTTTCCTTTACTTATATAGTGATGCTGGAACAAGGGTGTCAAAGATGACACTAAAAGTGTCTAGACAAAGAAACGGAACAATAACTTTTTTCATGTGTTTTATGGTTTTGAGGATATATTCATCATACTTTTATGAAATTGGAAATTATAAAAAATATCTGATGAGAATTCATTTCTGCCGTTATAGATTTTAAATACCTTGGTATTTTTAATTTTCTTTATCCTTTCAAAGAGTGATCAGTGTATCACACCTCAGCTGGAAAATATCAAAATCTATTATGTAGTCCACAAAAGTATAAATCAAAGTAGGAAATGATGTGGGGCTCAAAATTTTCAGGAAAACTAGTGGAAATATTAGAAATAATTTACACAAAGGACCAGAAGTTAAGGCTTTGGGGGATATATTTGTACTCCTTTTTTTTTTTTTTTTTTCAGTACACAGACCTCTCACTGTTGTGGCCTCTCCCATTGCAGAACACAGGCTCTGGACGTGCAGGCTCAGTGGCCATGGCTCACGGGACAAGCTGCTCCGCGACATGTGGGATCTTCCTAGAGCGGGGCACGAACCCGTGTCCCCTGCACTGGCAGGCGGACTCTCAACCACTGCACCACCAGGGAAGCCCTGTACTCCTTATAATGACCAATATATGAGAAAAATAAAATGAAGGGGATGTTGTGGAGTTTCTGAAACCAATTCCTGACTACTGATTTAAATAACCAAATGCTTTCATTATGTGCTCTATCATGCAGAATTAACATCATACGTAAGGAATTTCACACTTTTATTGACATAATTTTCCTAGAAAATGTTAACCTGCTCAGCCTTTGTTGTAATATTTCTAATATCTTATTATTAGTCTCATTAATAAGATAGTGAATAAAAATAAGATAGTGAAGCATTTTGTCAGCCTGTCATGAAACAATTTATCTACTGCTTAATAACATTTCTAATGAATTAAGTTTGTTCATCTTAATATGTATAATATTTAAAAGGAACTTACAAATCAAATAGTACTAAAATCCTCCAGCATACATCCTCATTTTTATTATGCAGAAAATTCAATTGCAGATAATTTTAAAGGGTTATATTCTCAAAAAGAACAAGTGTTTTTCATTGTTTAAAATGCTTATTGCCTTAATATTATGATTTGTCCATGTGTTATTCAAAATAAATGCTAATCACTTGGATATATGACATTTCATTATGAGTTTTACTAGTAATTAATTGCAATCCAGTTACTTGAAATATGTTTATTGTCAAATTTGGTCAAGTCTTCTAAATTATAAGTGAGCAAACTGGTTTTTCAGTGAATTTTAGTTTTCAAATAAATATCTCCCCTTGCAAAGTGGAATGTTCTAGTCGAACCCCCATACAATTTTATTTTGTGTTTCTCTTTTCTACATTAGTGAAAGCAGATAGAATATTGCATTGATTTATTTTCATACTAAACCAATAATATATCTTTGATATATTTGAACAATCTACTTTATTACTAGATATGATTCATCAATTCTATTGTTTTGCTTTATGCATTCATTTTTTTGCAAACTCATCCAGCTATAGTTATTTTAAATTAATTTTTATTGGAGTATAGTTTCTTTACAATGTTGTATTAGTTTCTCATGTACAGGAAAATGAATGAGCAATACATACACATATAACTCCTATTTTTTGGATTTCCTTTCCATTTAGGTCACCATAGAGCATGGAGTACCTTCCCTGTGCTATACAGTACCTTCTCATTACTTATCTATCTTACACGTAGTATCAATAGTGTATATATGTAAATCGCACTCATCCAATTCATCCCATCCCCCTCCTTCCTCCTTGGTAACTATGTTTGTTCTATACGTCTGTGTCTCTACTTCTGCTTTGTAAATAAGATAATCTATACGATTTTTCTAGATTCCGCATACATACGTTAATATACGTATGTTTGCTTTTCTCTCTTACTTCATTCTGTATAACAGACTCTAGTTCCATCCACGTCTCTGCAAAAGACTTCATTTTGTTCTTTTTTATGGGTGAATAATATTCCATTCTATATATGTACCATATCTTCTTTACCCATTTCTCTGTTGATGGACATTTAGGTTGCTTCCATGTCCTGGTTATTGTAAATAGTGCTGCTTTGAACATTGGGGTGCATGTGCCTTTTTGAATTATGGTTTTCCCAGGGTATATGCCAAGTAGTGGGATTGCTGGGTCATATGGTAGTTCTATTTTTAGTTTTTTAAGGGAGCTCCATACTGTTTTCCATAATGGCTGTATTAATATAAATTCCCACCAACAGTGTAAGAGGGTTCCCTTTACTCCACGCCCTCTCCAGCATTTGTTGTTTGTGTATTTTTTGATGGTGGCCTTTCTGACTGGTGTGAGGTGATACCTCAGTGTGGCTTTGATTTATATTTCTTGAATAACTAGTGATGATGATCATCTTTTCATGTGTTTGTTAGCCATCTGTATGACTTCTTTGGAGAAATGTCTATTTAGATCTTCCACCCATTTTTGGATGGGTTTGTTTGCTGTTTTGTTTGTTTTTGATATTGAGCTGCATGAGCTGTTTGTATATTTTGGAGATTAATTCTTTGCCAGTTTCTACATTTCCAAATATTTTCTCCCATTCTGAGAGTTGTCTTTTCGTCTTGTTTATGGTTTCCTTTTCTGTGCAAAACTTTTAAGTTTACTTAGGTCCCATTTATTTATTTTTGTTTTTATTTTCATTACTCTAGGAGGTGGGTTGAAAAAGATCTTGCTGCAATTTATGTCAAAGGGTGTTCTGCCTATGCTTTCCTCTAAGAGTTTGATAGTGTCTGGCCTTACATTTAGGTCTTTAATCCATTATGAGTCTATTTTTGTGTATGGTGTTAGGGAGTGTTCTAATTTCATTCTTTTTCATATAGCTGTCCAGTTTCCCCAGCAGCACTTATTGAAGAGGCTGTCTTTTCTCCATTGTATATTCTTGCATCCTTTGTCATATTAGGTGACCATAGGTGTGTGGGTTTATCTGTGGGCTTTCTATCCTTTTCCATTGATCTATATTTCTGTTTTTGTGCTAGTACCATGCTGTCTTGACTACTGTAGCTTTGTAGTATAGTCTGAAGTCAGGGAGCCTGATTCCTCCAGCTTCATTTTTCTTTCTCATGATTGCTTGGCTATTCGGGGTCTCTTTTGTTTCCATAGAAATTGTAAAGTTTTTTGTTCTAATTCTATGAAAAATGCCACAGGTGCTTTCACTGGGATTACATTGAATCTGTAGATTGCTTTGAAAATTATGGTCAGTTTCACAATATTGATCTTCCAATCCATGAAAATGTTATATCTCTCCATGTATTTGTGTATTCTTTGATTTTTTTTCTTCAGTATCTTGTAGTTTTCTGAATACAGGTCTTTGGCCTCCTTAGGTAGGTTTAGCCCTAGGTATTTTATTCCTTTTTAAAATAAATTTATTTATTTATTTTTGGCTGCATTGGGTCTTTGTTGCTGTGTGCAGGCTTTCTCTATTTGCAGCAAGCAGGGGTTACTCTTCATTGCGGTGCATGGACTTCTTATTGTGGTGGCTCCTCTTGTTGCAGAGCATGGTCTCTAGGCAGGAGGGCTTCAGTAGTTAGTGTACAGGAATGCAAGAGATTTCTGTATATTAATTTTGTTTCCTGCGACTTTACTAAATTCATTTATTACCTCTAGTAATTTTCTCGTGACATCTTTAGGATTTTCTATATATAGTATCATGCCATCTACCAAAAGTGACAGTTTTCCTTCCCTTTTTCCAAATTGTATTCCGTTTATTTCTTTTTTTTTCTCTGATTGTCAAGGGTAAGTCTTCCAAAACTGTGTTAATAATAGTGGCAAGAGTGGACATCCTTGTCTTTTTCCTGATTTTAGAGCAAATGCTTTTAGGCTTCACCATTGAGAATGATGTTTGCTGTGGATTTGTAATACATGGCCTTTATTATGTTGAAGGAAGTTCACTCTATGCCCACTTTCTGAAGAGTTTTTATCATAAAAGTGTGTTGAATTTTGTCAAAAGATTTTTCTGCATCTATTGAGATGATCACATGGTTTTTATTCTTCAGTTTGTTAATATGGTGTGTCACACTGATTGGTTTGTGTATATTGAAGAATCCTTGCATCCTTTGTATAAATCCCACCAGATCATGCTGTATGATCATTTTAAGATGTTATTGGATTAGGTTTGCTAATATTTTGTTGAGGATTTTTGTGTCTATGTTCATTAGTGATATTGGCCTCTAATTTTGTTTTTTGGTGGTTTCTTTGTCTGGTTTTGATATTAGGGTTATGGTGGCCTTGTAGAATTAACTCAGGTGTGTTCCACACTCTGCAACTTTTTGGAAGAGTTTGAGAAAGATAGGTGTTAGCTCTTCTCTAAATGTTTGGTAGAGTTCGCCTGTGAAGTCATCTCCTCCTGGAATTTTGTTTGTTGGAAGATTTTTTTTTTTTCTGTACGCGGGCCTCTCACTGTTGTGGTCTCTCGCATTGTGGAGCACAGGCTCCAGATGTGCAGGCCCAGTAGCCATGGCTCACGGGTGCAGCTGCTACATGGCATGTGGGATCTTCCAGGACCCGGGCATGAACCCGTGTCCCCTGCATCGGCAGGCGGACTCTCAACCACTGTGCCACCAGGTAAGCCCCCGTTGGAAGATTTTTAATCACAGTTTCAAATTCATTACTTGTGTTTGGTCTGTTCATATTTTCAATTTCTTCCTGGTTCATTCTTGGAAAGTTGTACTTTTCTAAGAATTTGCCCATTTCTTCCACGTTGTCCATTTTATTGGCATATAGTTGCTTGCAGTAGTCTTTTATGATACTTTGTATTTTTTGTGGTGTCAGTTGTAACTTCTTTTAATTCTAATTTTATTGATTTGAGTAATCTCCCATTTTTTCTTGATGAGTCTGGCTAAAGTTTTATTGATTTTGTTTGTCTCCCAAGGGACAACCTTTTAGTTTCATTGATCTTTGCTATTGTTTTCTTTATTTCTATTTCATTTATTTCTCCTGTAATCTTAAGAATTCTTTCCATATATTAACTTTGGGTTTTTTTTCTCTCTAGTTGTTTTAGGTGTAAAGTTATGTTGTTTGTTTGAGATTTTTCTTGTTTCATGAGGTAAGAATGTATTGCTATAAACTTCCCTCTTAGAACTGCTTTTGCTGCATCCTATAGGTTTTGGATTATCGTGTTTTTGTTGTCATTTGTCTCTAGGTATGTTTTGATTTCCTCTTTGATTTCTTCAGTGATTCCTTGGTTGTTTAGTAACATATGGTTTAGTCTCCATGTGTTTGTTTTTATATATTTGTGGGGTTTTTTCCTGTAATTGATTTCTAATCTCATAGAACTGTGGTCGGAAAATATGCTTGATATGATGTCCATTTTCTTAAATTTCCCGAGGCCTGATTTCTGACCCAATAAGTGATCTATCCTGGAGAATGTTCCATGTGTCCGTGAGAAGAAAGTGAATTTTGATGCTTTCGGATGGAATGTCCTATCAATAAGGTATATGTATTCTAACGTGTCATTTAATGCTTTTTTTTTCTTATTAATTTTCTGTCTGGATGTTCTATCCATTGGTGTAAGTGGAGTGTTAAAATTTCCCACTATTACTGTGTTACTGTTGATTTCCCTTTTTATGGCTGTTAACATTTGCCTTATGTATTGAGGTGCTCCTATGTTGGGTTCATAAATATTTACCATTGTTATATCTTCTTCTTGGACTGATCCCTTGATCATTATTTAGTGTCCTCTTTGTCTCTTGTAATAGCCTTTACTTTAAAGTCTATTTTGCCTGATATGAGAATAGCTACTCTATCTTTCTTTCTTTTTTTTTTTTTTTGTGGTACACGGGCCTCTCACTCTTGTGGCCTCTCCTGTTGCAGAGCACAGGCTCTGGACGTGCAGGCTCAGTGCCCATGGCTCATGGGCCCAGCTGTACCGTGGCATGTGGGATCTTCCCGGACCGGGACACGAACCCATTTCCCCTGCATTGGCAGGCAGACTCTCAACCACTGCAACACCAGGGAAGCCCTCCAGCTTTCTTTTGATTACCATTTTCATAGAATATCTTTTTCCATCCCTTCACTTTCAGTCTTTATGTGTCCTTAGGTCTGCAGTGGTTCTCTTGTAAACAGCATATATATGGGTCTTCTTTTGTATCCATTTGTCCAGTCCATGTATTTTGGTTGGAGCATTTAATGCACTTACATTTAAGGGAATTATTGATATGTATCTTCCTATTGCCATTTTCTTAATTGTTTGAGGTTTGTTTTTGTAGGTCTTCTTCCCTTCCTCTTTTGTTCTCTTCTCTTGTGTTTCCTGCTTAAAGAGGTTCCTTTAGCAATTGTTGTAAAACTGGTTTGGAAGTGCCTAATTCTCTTTCTTTTTGCTTGTCTGTAAATCTTTTGATTTCTCCATTGAATGAGATCCTTGCTGGGCAGAGTAATTTTGATTGTAGGTTTTTCCCTTTCATCACTTTAAATATGTCCTGTCACTCCCTTCTGGCCTGCAGATTATCTGCTAAAAATCAGCTGATAATCTTATGAGAATTCCCTTGTATGTTTTTTGTTGCTTTTCCATTGCTGCTTTTAATATTTTTTCTTTGTACTTAATATTTGTTCGTTTGAATAATATTTGTCTTGGTGTGGTTCTCCTTGGGTTTATCCTGTATGGGACTCTTTGCACTTCCTGTACTTGATTGACTATTCCCTTTCCCATATCAGACAAGTTCTCAACTATAATCTCTTCAAATATATTCGCAGACTCTTTCTCTTCTTCTACTGTGACCCCTATAATTCAAATGTTGGTGCATTTAATCTTGTCCCAGATATCTCTGAGACTGTCTTAATTTCTTTTCATTCTTTCTTCTTCTCTGTGACAGTTATTTCCAACATTCTATCTTCCAGCTCACTTATCCTTTCTTCTGTCTCAATTGTCTGCTATTGATTTTTTCTAGTGTATTTTTCATTTCAGTTATTGTGCTGTTTATCACTGATTTTTTGTTCTTTAATTCTTCTTGGTCCTTGTTAAACATTTTTTGTGTCTTCTTGAAACATGCCTTCATTCTTTTTCTGAGATCTTGGATCATCTTTACTATCGTTTTTCTGAACTCATTTTCAAGTAGATTGCCTATTTCCTCTTCATTTATTTGGTCTTGTGGGGTTTTACTTGCTCCTTCAACTGCAACTTATTTCTCTGTCATCTCATTTTATTTAACTTACTGTATTTATGGTCCCCTTTCCACAGACTGCAGGGTTGTAGTTCCTCTTGCTTCTGTTGTCTGCTCCCTTTTGAGTGAAATTGGTCCAGGTGCTTTTGTCAGCTTCCTGGTTGGAGGGACTCGTGCCTGTGCTCTGATGTGTGGAGCTGAGTCTTTTCCCTCTGATGTGCCAGACCACATAAGGGGGTGTGTTTTAGGGTGTTTGTGAGCTTAGTACAACTTTAGGCAGACTGTCTGCTGATGTGTAGGTGTGTGTTCCTGTCTTGCTGGTTGTTTGGTGTGAGGTCTCCAGCACTGTAGCCTGTAGACGGTTGGGTGGAGCTGGGTCTTGGTATCGAGATAGATACCTCTGGAAGAGTGCATGCTGATTAATATTCCCTGGGCCCAGGAATTCTCTGTTGGTTCAGAATCCTAGACTTGGCATTCCCACCCCAGAGGCCCAGGACCAACCCCTGTTTGGGGAACCAAGAGCCCACAAGCTGAACAGCACTGCCAGAGAAAAAAGAAAGAAATGAAAGATAAATAAACAAACATACAAACATACAAAATCCAAGACAAATGGTAAAAACCAAAACAAACAGCAGCAACAACACAACACACAGGCAAAAAAAATAAACAAAACAAAAACATAAAAATGATCAAAAAAATAAAGAATAAAAACAAGAAAAAACACAGAGTAGTAAGAAAGTAAATAAAAATAGAAAAATAAAAAAGGTGTATTTTAAAAAGTTAAAGTAAAGTAAAAAATGAAAAATAATAAAAACAACACTGCCAACAACTGAACAAGACAAAACAAAACAAAAATAATAGTAACGAAAATATTATCCTGGGGCCTCCTCTGTCTGTTTCCTTGTTCTCACAGTGAGCAACAGCCAACCCCTGCCTCCCCAGCAGGCCCTCACATAACTCTAGGTAGATCTGTGGATCTTCTGTGGGAACTGTGGGGGCAGCTCACTCTGATCTGTCCCATCTCATGCCAGTACTTACACCCAAAGTCTACTGCTGCCAAATTTAGACTGGTATCAGTTGTGGGAACACTTGTGTATTCATATGTTCCATGGAAACAGGATTTACCAAACCAATCACAGAATTTAATCTATGGCTTGTGCAACTGCGTGGAGAGATTTCCTTTTCTCTTCCTTAGTTGTACCACCCCTGGGGCTCAGCTTTTATTTTGGCCCCACCTCTGCATGTGCACCACCCTCAGCCATCTGTTCCCCACCCAGGTGAGAGGGAGCAAAAGCAGCAGCTGACTGGGATA
Source organism: Aethalodelphis obliquidens (assembly GCF_003676395.1). Lineage (NCBI taxonomy): Eukaryota > Metazoa > Chordata > Mammalia > Artiodactyla > Delphinidae > Aethalodelphis > Aethalodelphis obliquidens. Next base: position 1,282,642 of record NW_020837998.1, on the reverse strand, counting down.
CACTTACTCACTCAGGTCAGAGAGGGATATGGTAGTCACAACTGAGGTGTGCATGAATTGCCTGCAGCATCATAGACCAGAAGGCAGTTGCAAGAGATTGGGGTGCACTCACTCTGGTGGGAGTCCTACCCAGTGCCCTTGAAGGCAGGGGCTGTCATGTGGGGGTGGCCCCACCCCTTGCCTACCACTCAACAATGGCACCTCATTTCCTAGGTAGACCTCATTTCCTCTAGGGGCCACAGAGCCCCTCACTCCTGTCCCCTCTGTTGTATCTGTGCAGCCAACAGCTGTCCTCTCCCTGGATCTGGTCTCTTTACCCTATGCTTTAGAACTCAGCCCCCATCAACACTGGCAGATTCCCATCTCAGGCAGGGGAACCCAGGGCTGATTCCCAAGGAGGCTTTGGGATGGGTGGTGCTCATTACCCTGGAGCCTACGTGAGTGGAGACTTTGGCTTCAGGGATGGGTGAGCCTGCTTAGATGAGTACTCTCCCCAGTACCTGCAGAGGCCAAAGAAGCCAGCTGGTGGGGAAAGGGTTTGCAATGGCAGCTCTGTGCCTTGCACGCCCCTCAACAATGATGCCTTGCTGTATGGTGTCCCTGGCTTTTTCCTCAAATATTCCCAGTTGTGGAGCTCCTTAATCCTCTCCCATCAGACTGTCTTTTCACAGCCAACAGCTGTCCCCTCCCTGGATCCATGCTCCAAACACCACTTTCTAGCACCCAGCCCCCCTCTGCAACAGGAGATACATGACTCAGGCTGAGGTCTGCACAGCTGCAGCACAGACCATACACTCAGTTCTTACTTTGTTCTGCCTTCCATAGACTGTCCGCTGCTTTCCCCTTTAGTCCCCTGAAGGTCCCTTTCTGTCCCAGCTGATTTTCCCACTGTAAGGGGGGTTTTCTGAATGGAGGGGTCTCTGCTCAATTTCAGCTTCCCACCAGGGTTTCTGGTCCCTTTTTTGATTCCTTTTTCTTTTTCTCTTTCTTTTGTGAGGGGATTTTTCTTGTCCTTTTAGGTGTCTGAAGTCTTCTACTAATGTTCATCATGTGTTCTGTGAGAATTGTTCCATTTGTAGATGTATTCTTGATGTACTTGTGAGGAGAGAAGAATTCTGCATCCTCCTATTCCACCTTCTTGACTCCTCCCCCATCAATTCTATTGAGAACTCAGAATGTGGTTTTAAACATTCATTCATTTGACAAATACTTATTGAGTACTTACATTGTTCCTGGCACTAGTCTAGATGCTGGTGATTTACCAGTGAACAACAACAACAACAACAACAACAGATTCCTATCCTTATAGCACTCAAGATCTAGTTGGAAGAAGAATGATACAGGAGACAATCAACACCATAAATATAAAAATACCACTTGTATATTAACTAATTTAAAAACTTTTACCAACTCTGCCTAATGCACTGGTGTCAAGACTGGTAACAAGGAAGAGCTCTGATGTATTTGCATGGTTAACTTTCACAAACCCAGTTTACTTTATCCATAAATGTCCTAGTAATTGAAGCAACGGTAAAATTTAGTTTAGCATTTTACTATTAAGCAGTAGTCATTGAATATTGGAAAGATGGTTCTGGGGGATCATTTCACAGAAAAACCAATTATCTGTTCTTTTAACCATTATTTGACCATGTAAAATAATGAGAACCAACAATTAAATATATTTTTCTCTACACACAATAAGATGACATATATAGATACAGAAGTAATATTGACAGTTTAATAACTAAACTAGAAAAATTTCATTTTAACAAATTCAATAGGCCATAAAAATTATTGTCACATTAACTTTTTTTAATGGTGAATTACCATTAGTGTCCAAAGGGAAATGTTGTTTACAATTTCAGAAAAAAAAAACCAAACTTGTGAGTGTTAATGGAATCATTATTCAACACTTAACACTTTTTCACATCTCCTCCCATTCTGGGTTTGTTCTATTCATCCAGTGCCTCTTGGATTCCACGTCTCAATTACCAACAATTTTTTTTTATAAATTCTATAAATCTTAAAAACACTTTACAATTCTGGGAAATATGGTTTTAACATAAAAGATAAATGCAAAAGCAGCAATGTCTTGTTATATAGACCTTGACATCTCCATGGGCAAGTGCTGGATGAAACCATCTGTTATACAGGATTTGAGGTTTAATAGATGTCACTGTCACCAAATCAACAAAGCATTATGATTATGGGCCGCCTGCTACAACATGGAAATAGCCTCATTATAACAAACAAGATGTTATAATGGTGACTATTTAGATATGATTCTCCTGTAAAAGTATTTCCTATTCTACTGTTTGCTTGCCACTCAAATGGATGTAGATGTATTCTATAAACTGGTCACCAGTTTACACAAATACTTTCAAATATCCTTTAGCAATGTAATGTCTTAAATTGGCCTCAGGCTAAGTATATGAAATCTCTTATTTCATTTTCAGTTGAAGATGATTTCATCTTTACTTTTCCTCCCCCAATATTGGGAGGATACTGCTCTGGACACATGATTTTAAATGCACTCATTGCATGTCTAAGAAAAACTTTATTTGGATTGATTTCTACTATATCTGCCTGTCAGGTGGGTTTCTTAAAACAGTTGATATTATTAGCATGACAATTCATTATTTTTTTCTTAAATAAATACATCGATTGAGTCTTTACATGGCATTAAGGAAGAAAAAGTCATTTTGTGGTAGCAAATAGGTACATTTCCAAACCTTCCACTTACAATTTGAGGATTGCTACATTATTTTTCCCAAGCTGTCAACATTCTCAATGCAAAACAACTAAAAATATAACTCCAATGATGTTAACAATTTACATCTGAACCATGCTAATAATTATAGTAACACTAATATTAGTACAGTTTATATTAATTTATTTTTCTTTTTGTCATACCCAGTTATTTCAGAGGGCCATTTTTTTATATACAGAAACATTCTACTAACCAGAATTGAATTCTATACAATTATGTGGCTACAATTTTTGTTCTTGCATGTCCACATGTGTGTGTATATGTGTGCACTGTCAGAGAATGATCTCTGGAATCCATTGGAGCACATTTGTTCAATAACATGATTTATTGCTGCTTATGAAACAAATGCAGCAACTGTAAACAGAGAGCAGATTGGCTAATAAACCACAAATATGTGTTGTGCAAACAAAATTCTACAGATGTCTGGCATTATAGTATCTTAGTTAAAGCACTTTGGGTATATATGAAAGACTTATTTATGTATGAAATTAAATGGTGCATTTTCCTTGCAAGCACACTGCATTTCTGCACATATGGAGGTGTGTCTTTCTAAGTTAAGTAAAAATAAGAGTGTTTAAATAAATGTATGGGAGTGTTCATGATAGCAGTGACTCTCTACCTCAATTTTTTAAAAGGAAGTTTCTTTTTATAAGTAATAGAAAGCAATGTGTTTATGAAGGCTGCTGACATAAAAGTAAGTTGATAGTCAGCTAACATATCAGTTAGTTGACTTGAAGTTATGTTTGTAACAATACAGAGACTTTTATTTGAAAATCCACATTAAAATGGAAACATGATAAAGTCTTATCATTGGGTTAGAAGCTCACAGTATGCATTAGAAATAAATGTAAATATCCAAAATTATTTTTCTACCTAGCCTATTTAAGGCATGGGCACGTGGATATGCAAATAAATATTTCATGTAATATTTATTACATGGCTCTGCACCATGTAATATTAAATTTTCTGTTGTTGGAATAAAATGTAAGGCGATCAGACAGTATAAGAATATTATTCTGATAACTGAGTACACGTGGGAACTATTGTAAACAGGATTTCAGTGTGTAATATGTTATAAATCTTTGTGAGGGCCTCAATTTTTATTGAATTCACAGAAGGTGATTTTCCTTATTAAATACTGAAGGAAGGGGGGATCTCCAGATGATTCAAACCTTTTAAAATATCTTCATGATAATTTTATTTCTGTCTAGTCTATAGGTCCTAGAAGACTGAGAAAAAGAGAGTAAGCATTCCTGAAAACTTGCCAAATGTACAATAAAGGCAAGCTCTAAAAAATGTTTTGTTTCTTTAGTGGAAAAACAATTTTGCATTTAAACATGCAATACTAGTCTGTTAAAATATAATAACCTGAAAAATCTTTGAATCTCTATAAGATTAATGTTTTTAGGTGACTATAACCTCTTGAATTATATAATTATATAATTAATTATTTATATAATTATAATTAATTAATTATATAATTAACCTAACAGTATGCTATGTTCACCTGTGCTTATAAAACTTAAAATGTAAAAGTAAATGATTAATGGAAATTGAGAAATGTCCATAGTTGGGCCTCAGCATAATCGTGATTTTTTAACCAAGGTAAAACACGTAAATGTTTTCTCTCATTAATTTCTAATAAAGATTTCTCCCGCCTCCCAAAAATATTTTTCCTTCCCCAAAATATTAATTTTATAATTAATATCGAGTTAACAGACTTTTTTTCTGTCTTCTTTTGGCTTAACACTGTTACTCTTCACTCAGCCATTGAACACTGCATCAAAATTTTAATGTTTTACTGAAAGCAAGTTTCCAAAAGCTGTTTAATCAAACTGATATGTTTTTCATTACTTCAGAAAACATGCAGACTGTCTAAAAGTCTGTTAATGCCTTTGAAAATGAGAGAAGAATTTTCAGCAAAATATTTTCTGCTGATAGTCTAAAAATCAATTTAATTAAAAGTTTATTTATTAAGTGTCTTCTATGCACATAACATTAATTTAGTACGTTTCTCAATATAATTTAAATTGTGTTTATCAATAAAGAAACATTTTTAGTCTTATAATTAATGAGCTATGATGGAATTTAGAGTTGGTAAGTTGGATCTATGCATGTATATGTGTTTATGTTAGCAAAGCAATAGTACATTTTGTACAAAGACAGATCAAAATACACTTAAATCTGTAGAGTTTAAAGAATATTTTTATTAAATGTATCAATAGACACAAGACTTTTTCAAACTTGAATATCTATTGTAATTTACAGAATAATTTGTAACCTGTCAGCATTAGCCCTAGTAAGAATTCAAGAGGTTATAGTCACCTAAAAACATATACCTTTGTTATAATTTTAAACTCATTCAAGGTACAATGGATTGTTTTAAAGCAGAAACTGAATATTCATCTATGAAAGAAATTATAGATTTAGCATTGGTTAAGTAAGTAAATGATATGGTTGGCTTATGTGACAACCATCCTATTGATTGGCTTTGGGTCATTTCATTCTTTTATTCATGATTTTTTCATTTACTCATAGAAAAGAGTTATTGAATGCCACTCTGTTCTCAGTGCTGTGGTAGATAATACCAATACACCAGTGAAAAATATATGATGTTCCTGCTCTCCTGGAGCTTACAGCTTAAATAAAGAAACAGTCCTCTTCCTACATCAAAAAATATTTATTACTATTCTGATGTATGTTATGAGGAGATAACATTTGGAAGATTACATTGTAGTGTAACACAACAAAACTTAAAATCTAATGTCAAAAAGTTCAGTTTTTAAAGTCATTTACTTTTACATAGTAGCTAAAACTTTTCCCTAGACAAATCTTTTTATAGATTCCAGCTTTCTAAGATATTCTTTATGCTTAATATTTTGTTATTTCCTGGGATTTTCAATCCTTAATCTAAAGTTTCTCACAAAAATAAAAATTATTCTTACATTTTTGTGCAAAGGATGTGAAACACATTGAGAGGAAATACAGTGATAAGACCACAAACTCTAGAGCCTCACAACCTGGGTAGAAATCTTGGTACTATATTAGCCATAGGCAAATTCACCACTCTTTGCCTCAGAATGACAGTACTATCAGTGTTTTTGTTGTGAGTTTTTTTCCTTCCAGTTTTAGAGATAAAATTGACATATAGCAATTTATAAGTTTAAGGTATACTGCATAATGATTTGACTTATCTCTTAACTTCCATATAATACATCCAGCAGTGTTTAGTATATTGATCATGTTTGTACATTACATCTCTAGTACTTATTTATCTTATAACTCAAAGTATGTACCTCTTGAATGCCTTCATCCAATTCCCCCTCTTCCAATGCCAGGCCTCTGGTAACCACAAGTCTAATCTCTTTTACTATGAGTTTGGCTTTTCGTTTGCATGTTTGTTTTGAAATATAATTAACACTGTCAGAAAAATAAAAATATTCTTAAGGTGGGAAACAGAATGTAAATTCTCATACAATTGCAATTTGTAAACAAGGATCAGATGAAAGAAGTAGGGGTGATTTAGCCAAGAGTGGAATACCTTTATGTTCAATCTATCAGTGCTGTTTTGTTTTTTTTTTAACATCTTTTTGTTTGTTTGTTTGTTTTTTTAACCACAAACTTCCTTTATTTGGCTTGCTTTTTGCCTATTAATCAGGAAGGGTCTATATCAGAAAATATAAGCCAAACTGTCCCCACAATGAGTGGTTTCATGTTCTGGCTTCCTACAATATTTTTCTCATCTCTTTGTTCCAGCCCATAGAATGCCGCATTATAATTTATCAGCTTACATATCTGTCTATCTACAAGCCAAGGGTTTTTTTTTTTACATCTTTATTGGAGCATAATTGCTTTACAATGGTGTGTTAGTTTCTGCTTTATAACAAAGTTGATCAGTTATACATATACATATGTTCCCATATCTCTTCCCTCTTGCATCTCCCTCCCTCCCACCCTCCCTATCCCACCCCTCTAGGTGGTCACAAAGCACCGAGCTGATTTCCCTGTGCTATGCGACTGCTTCCCACTAGCTATCTATTTTATGTTTGGTAGTGTATATATGTCCATGCCACTCTCTAACTTTGTCACAGCTTACCCTTCCCCCTCCGCATATCCTCAAGTCCATTCTCTAGTAGGTCTAATTTCTTTACAATGGTGTGTTAGTTTCTGCTTTATAACAAAGTGAATCAGTTATACATATACATATGTTCCCATATATCTTCCCTCTTGAGTCTCCCTCCCTCCCACCCTCCCTATCCCACCCCTCTAGGTGGTCACAAACCACCTAGCTGATCTCCCTGTGCTTTGTGGCTACTTCTCATACACCCACTATGGAAAACAGTATGGAGGTTACTTAAAAAACTACAAATAGAACTACCATATGACCTAGAAATCCCACTACTGGACATATACCCTGAGAAAACCATAATTCAAAAAAAAAGTCATGTACCAAAATGTTCATTGCAGCTCTATTTACAATAGCCAGGACATGGAAGCAACCTAAGTGTCCATCAACAGATGAATGGATAAAGAAGATGTGGCACATATATACAATGGAATATTACTCAGCCATAAAAGGAAACAAAATTGAGTTATTTGTAGTAAGGTGGATGGACCTAGAGTCTGTCATACAGAGTGAAATAAGTCAGAAAGAGAAAAACAAATACCGTATGCTAACACATATATATAGAATCAAAGAAAAAAAAAAGTCATGAAGAACCTAGGGGTAAGAGAGGAATAAAGACACAGACCTACTAGAGCATGGACTTGAGGATATGAGCAGGGGGAAGGGTAAGCTGGGACAAAGTGAGAGAGTGGCATGGACATATATACACTATCAGTGCTGTTTTGTTTTAGGTGTGTTTTAAACAGAATGGAACTAGACTGTTAAAAACTCAATCTAAATAGAAAGCCAAGAAATAAACCTTCATATACTTGGTCAATTAATTTATGACAAAGGAACCAAGAATATACAATAGGTAAAGGACAGTCTCTTCAATAGATGGTGTTGGGAATACTGGACAGCAACATAAAAAAAGAATGAAACTGGACCACTATAAAATTCCATGCAAAAATTAACTCAAAATTGGTTAAAAACTTGAATGTAAGACCTGAAAACATGAGACTCCTAAAATAAACATTGGGGGTAAGCTCCTAAACATTGGTCTTGGCAAAAATTATTTTGGATTTGACACCAGAAGCAAAAATACACAAGTGGGACTACATCAAACTAAAAAGCTTTTGTACAGCAAAGTAAAACATTAACAAAATGAAAAAGCAATGCAGAGAATGGAGGAAAATATTTGCAAATAATATATATGATAGAGAGATTAATATCAAAATATATGGAGAATTCATACAATTTAATAACAACAAAGGTCTGATTTTAAAATGGGCAGAGGAACAGACATGTTTCCAATGAAGACATACAAATTACCAACAGGTACATGAAAAGATGCTCAGCATCACTAATCATCAGGGAAATGTGAATCAAAAACCACAATGAGATATCACCTCATACCTAATAGAATGATTATCATCAAAAAGACAAGAGTGAGCAAGTGTTGGAAATGATATGGAGGAAAGGGAACATTTGTGCATTGTTGGTGGGAATATAAATTGCTGCAGCCACTATGGAAAACAGTATGGCGATTCCTCAAAAAGATAAAAACAGAACTTCTATATGATCCAGCAATTCCACTTCTGGGTATTTATCCAAAGGAAACAAAAGAGATATGAGTACCCCATGTTCACTGAAGCATTATTTACAGTAGCTAATACATGGAAAAAGCCAAAGTATCCATTGATTGATGAATGGATAAGGAAGATTTGTATATACATATAATGAAATATTATTCAGGCATTAAAAAGAAGGAAATCTTGCCATTTGTGATAGCATGGATCAACGTTGAGGGCATTATATTTTGCTAAGATAAATTAGAGTAAAACAAATAATATATAATCTCATTTATATTTGGAATCTAAAAAAAATTAAAAAGTAAAAGCAGGGCTTCCCTGGTGGCGCAGTGGATGAGAATCTGCCTGCTGATGCAGGGGACACGGGTTTGTGTCCTGGTCCAGGAAGATCCCACATGCTGCAGAGCAGCTGGGCCCGTGAGCCATGGGCGCTGAGCCTGCACGTCCAGAGCCTGTGCTCTGCAATGGGAGAGACCACAACAGTGAGAGGCCCGTGTACCGCAAAAAAAATAAATAAATAAAAAAATAAAAGCACCAGGTTCATAGGTACCCAGAACAGATTGGTGGTTGTCAGTGGCAATGAGTGAGGAGTGGGTAAAATGGGTGAGTGGTCAAAGGGTACAAACTTCCAGTTATAAGATAAATAAGTCTTAGAGATGCAATATGCAGCCTAGTGACTGTTGTTAACACTGCATTTTGTATTTGAAAGTCATTGAGAGAGTAAATCTAAACATTCTCATCACAGCCAAAAAATTGTAAATGTGTGGTGATGGGTGTTAATTAAACTTATTGTAGTAACCTTTTCCTAATATATACATATATCAAATTCTGGGGGCTTCCCTGGTGGCACAGTGGTTGAGAGTCCACCTGCTGATGCAGGGGACACGGGTTTGTGCCCTGGTCCGGGAGGATCCCACATGCCGCAGAGCAGCTGGGCCCTTGAGCCGTGGCCGCTGAGCCTGTGCGTCTGGAGCCTGTGCTCTGCAACGGGGGAGGCCGCAGCAGTGAGAGGCCCACATACTGCAAAAAAAAACTACTACAACATTACATGTCAATTATATCTCAATAAAAACAAAATGATTAAAAACTAAATCTGAGTCTCTCTCTTTAATAGTTGAATTTTATTGATTTACTCTTATTATAATTCCAGGCCTGCCAGTTAGTGCTTTCTCTTTATTTCATTTTTCCATTTTATTGCCTTGTGATGGTATAAATGGGTTTTCTGTATTTCTTTAATGGACTAATATCATACGTTATTTGTCTCTTATTTTAATAATTACCTTTAATATTTTCACTGAAATATTTAAATTTATATTTGTTTTAAAATGCTTTTTTCAGTAAAAATTTTTTTCCAAAACAATTCGATAATTTTGGGAAGCTTTTACTGTTCTATGCCTCTCTCTCCTACTTCCCATGTTGGTATCTTCTAAATTTTATGTCCAGTTTTTATTTAATTTCATATGCCTAAAATCTATAAACTTTAGAGGTGGTAGGATATTATTTTAGATAATAAGCTGATTTTCCCTGCCCTTTCCTCATTCCCACAGACTGCTCATCATACTTTCAATTATATGCTCTGTGCCCCCTGAGTCTCTGTCCAATCTTCCTTCATTCATAGACTAGCTATACAGATGCCAGTTCTTTGGACAGACCTAGAGAAATAGGGGCATTGTACTCATGGATCAACTCTTCCTCCCCTGGTGGAATCTGAGAGCTGGGATTTTTTTGTCCACTGGCTCTGTGCTGAGCAGGGGGAAGGTCTATGGCATCTATCATTCTAAACCTCCATTTCTATTCTCCCATAGGCAGCTAGATTCTGCTGGACCCATCAGAACTTCAAGAGAGACAAGACAGAAGCCTGTCTCCTATGGAGTCCCCTCTGAAGGGTTGAGATGCTGGACACATGAACCTAATTCCTCCCTCCCTTGAGAGAAGTTGAGAACTAGGGGGTCTCTTCCTGATCACAAGGCAGGGACTCCAGGAAGAGTGCCCAGAATCTCCATACTTGCTTCATTGACTCTGCTTTTCATATTCACCTGGGGTGCAGAAGCTTTTCAATTAGTTTTTGTATTTCTCACAATGGGAATTTGTCCATGGATTATTGTTGCATTATTGTATTTGTGGGCAGAGGAAGAGTCCAGGGCTTCCTACTGTGCCATCTTGTTGACATCACTCTTGTCTTTTTCCAGTGTCTTAGGGTGGAAGATTAACCTATTGATTTGAGATCTTTCTTCTTTCTTGACATAGACATTTATTGTTATAAATTTCCCTCCAAGGACTATGTTAGTTGTGTCACACAAATTTTGGTATGTTCTGTCTCCATTTCATTTATCTCAAAGTATTTTCTGCTTTTCCTTTTGATCTATTCTTTGATACATTGTTTATTTAGACATGTGCTGTCTAATTTCCATGTCTTCATGAGTTTCCCAAAATTTTCCTGCTACTGATTTCTAATTTTACTCAATTGTTGTTGAAGAACTTTGTATTATTTCTATACTTTTAGGTCTGTTGAAGTTTGTTTTATACCCTGGCATATTGGGTATCAGGAAACTTCCTCATGTGCACTTGAGAAGAATGTATATTCTGTTTCAGTACTGGGGAGTGTACTATGGATGAATGTTAGGTCTAGTTGGTTTATTAAGTTGACCAAATGTTCTATTTCCTTGTTAATACTGTGTCTAGCTCTTCCATTCATAATTGAAATTGGATATTAAAGTCTCCAATTATTATGTTTAATTGAATAGTTCATTCTTTATTTCTGTCAGTTTTGTTTCAGGTAGGTTGATGCTCTGTTGTGAGGGGCATATATGTTTATAATTGTTATATAGTTCCTGATTAATTGACACTTTAACATCATAAAATGTCCCTCTCTATCTCTAGTAAAATTTTTTGCTTTAAAGTTTATTTTGTCTGTTATTAGTGTAACAACTTTAGCTTTCCTGTGGTTGCTGTTTGCATGAAGTATCTTTTTGTTCATTCATTTTCAATTTACATCTTTCAATCTAAAGTGTGTCTCCTGTAGATCCCACACAATTAGATCATGTTTTTATACAGTGTGCAGTCTCTGTCTTTGAGTAGGACTGTTTAATTCACATGTAATATAATTGGATTAATATCTGCATTTTACTTTTTTAATATGAATCTTGTCTTTTTCTATTTTTATTTCTACTTTACTGCTCCCATTTAAATTAAGTGAATAGTTTCTAGTGTACCATTCTAATTTCTGTAATCTCTTTTTGATTACAGCATTTTAAATTAATTTTTTAATGGTTGCCCTAGAGTTTACCATGTGCATTTTAACATATCAGAATTAGCTTATTTATACTCTCATAATTCTAGTGATGTATAGAAATGTTACTACTGCATAATTCTATTCTCTTTTCCTCCTATCATAGTATTATTGTTATACATAGTTTATTTATGAATTTACCACTGATACCCATTTCATCAGCTGATAGTTTTGCTCCACCCACCTTCTTTTTGGTGATATTGGCAAATATATTGCACATATGTGATATTTCTATGTTGTAGACTCAACATTATATTATATACATATTATTTTATACAATTTAAAAATAAGTTATGAGAATGAAGGAGAAAATATGTATTAATACTGAGCTTTTTATAGTTACATTATTAATTTTACGGTTGCTCTTTATTTCTTCATGTTGATTCAAATAAACAGGTAGAACCACTTGCTTTCAACCTGAAGAACTTCCATTAGCAGTTCTTGTAAAGTGGTTAAGTTAACAACAAATTCCCTCAGCTTTTTTATTTTTTAATCTGGGAGTATGTTTTTCACCTTCATTTGTAAAGAAAGCTTTTTTTTTTTTTTTTGCATGGCTATTTATTTATTTATTAGGGTATAGTTGTTTTACAATGTTGTTTTAGTTTCTACTGCAGAGAGAAGTGGAGTTACCTGTGCTATACAGCAGGTTCTTATTAGTTATCTATTTTATACATATTAGTGTATATGTGTCAGTCCCAATCTCCCAATTCATCCCAGCTCCCACCACCAACCTCCCCATTTTCCCCCTTGAAGAAAGATTTCTGTATATATGATTCTTGGGTGACAGTTCTTGTTCTTTGAGCACTTTGACTATTTTAACCCATTGCTTTCTGGCTTTCACTTTTTATACTGAAAATTCAGTTTTTAATCTTATTGGAATTAATTTGTAAGTATATGTTCTTTGTCTCTTGCTACTTTCAAAATTTTCTCCTTGTCTTTGAGTCTCAGCATATTTTCTATAATATGTCTTTTTGTGGATCTCTTTGTATTTATCCAACTGGGATTATTTGCTTCCTGTATGCATAAATTATTGCTTTTTAAAATAAATTTGGATATTTTTCTGTCATTATTTCTTTGAATATTTTTTTCTGCTCATTTATCTTGCTTTTCTTCTCTGGTAATCCCATTACACATGTATTATTGCACTTAATACTGAGGCTTTGATCAATTTTCTGAGGCTCTGTTCATTTTTCTTCATTCTTTTTACTCTCTGTTCTTCAGCTTGTAAAATCTCTATTGATATGCTCTTGAGTACATTATTTCTTTTTCCAGTTTAAGTCTACTGTTGAGCTCCTCTAGTGAATTTTATTTTATTTTATTTTTTTTAACATCTTTATTGGGGTATAATTGCTTTACAATGGTGTGTTAGTTTCTGCTTTATAACAAAGTGAATCAGTCATACATAAACATATGTTCCCATATGTCTTCCCTCTTGCATCTCCCTCCCTCCCACCCCTCCAGGCTGTCACAAAGCACCGAGCCAATATCCCTGTGCCATGCGGCTGCTTCCCACTAGCTATCTACCCTACTATGTTTGTTAGTGTGTATATGCCCATGACTCTCCCTCGCCCTGTCACAGCTCACCCTTCTCTCCTCTAGTGAATTTTAAATTTCAGGTATTGTACTTTTCAACTCTAGAATTTCTAATTGATTCTTTTTTTCAATTTTTAATCTCCTTTTAGATAGTCTCTATTAGATGCCATATTTTTATCATGCATTCCTTAACTTCTGTAATCACACTTTCCTTTAGTTCTGTGAGTATGTCATAATATCTATTTTGAAGTCTTTTTTCTGTTAGGTCTGATATCTGTTTACTCTCATAGGCAGTTTGTGTTGCCTGATATTTTTCCAGTGTATTATTAATAATTTCTAGTTTTTTACATGACTTATAATGTTTTATTGGAAATTAGCTGTTTTATATAACATATTGTAATCTCTGGGTCCTGATTCACTCACTCTGAGACTTGTCATTGTCATTTGTTTGTTTAGTTTTTAGTGACTGGCTGGATTATTTTAGTAAAGTCTACCCATCTTATAGTGTTAAGAGTCTAATATTGCTCCTCAGGGATCCTCAGCTTCTGATAGGCTCACAGTCACCCTGTGATGATATTGATATGGGTAGAATTGTCTTTCTCCCTTTCCCTGACACAAATGTTAAATTTCTCTAATTGTTCTCTTATTGCTCTATTGTTTTGACCAATACTGTGGGACAGAATTTCCTCTACACGGTAGCCAAATCAAATTGTGGTTCCTGTGAAGGAATAGTTTCTGAGGTCTGAGGTTGATATTTGTCCTGACCACAAGATGACTTCCCCCAGATTTTTTATATCCCAATTCTCTCTTACAAACTAGCTGATCCTCATTCAATCCATAAATCTTCCAGTGCATTTTACTATAGCCTCTACCTTTTTTAAGAGCTTCTTTAGATTTGAAAGAAGCTTTAAAAAGTTCTCTGTCACAAATGAAGTCAATTATTTTGGGAAAAGAACTTACTAGAGGGCGCACTTTGAAGTCCTCTTGGCTTGCCACTCGGTTTGGAACCATTGCCTCATGAATGATAGTAAGGTCAATCAGGGCCCTATTATTCCTATTATGACATATTCAAGGTGGAGTTACCATTCTTTGAGTAGGAACTGGGTGGAAGAATGGATTCTCCACCTCTTGAAAATAACGTGCCCAGGATTTAGCCTCAGCAACAGGTAGCTTAAGGCAGGATGTGAAATGCTGAAATCCAGCTCCTTACAAAAAGAAAGCCTCTGACTAGAAGCTGGAGGTGAGGGAGCCCTGTGTTATTGGCTGTTACAGTCTAGAGTAGAGTCTCCATCTCACTGAGTTGGGAGGAAGTGGTTCTTGTTCAAGTATTGGAAATTCTAACCTTTATTACCAAGTTTCTATAGATTTTCTTCAGTAGCTGTTTCTTCATTTATTCTTTTATCTTAGGAGAATTGCCTGAGGCTTCAAATGGTTGTTTTTGTATAACTTTAACCAATTTCACTGGGGAGAAGGCTGACATGTTGCAAACAATTCACATGTTATATCTTTTATCTTTTTTTCTTTTGGCTGCACTGCGCAGCTTTTGGGATCTTCGTTCCCTGACCAGGGATTGAACCTGGGCCACATTAGTGAAACTGCCAAGTCATAACCACTAGATCACCAGGGAATTACTTATTTTATCATTTTTATCATTAGTAAGAACTTCCAGAATAAGGCTAATTATTACTGATAAAAGGGAGAGCCTTATTTTATTCATGAATATAATGATAATGATTGCATTTTATCTTTAAATATGATAGTTGTTCCTGTAATGAGCTTGGAATTCTTTTTTTTTTTTTAAACATCTTTATTGGGGTAAACTTGCTTTACAATGGTGTGTTAGTTTCTGCTTTATAACAAAGTGAATCAGTTATACATATACATATGTTCTCATATCTCTTCCCTCTTGCGGTTCCCTCCCTCCCACCCTCCCTATCCCACCCCTCCAGGCAGTCACAAAGCACCGAGCTGATATCCCCGTGCCATGCGGCTGCTTCCCACTAGCTATCTACCTTATGATTGTTAGTGTGTATATGTCCATGACTCTCTCTCGCCCTGTCTCAGCTCACCCTTCCCCCTCCCCATATTCTCAAGTCCGTTCTCCAGTAGGTCTGTGTCTTTATTCCTGTCTTACCCCTAGGTTCTTCACGACAATATTTTTCTTCTTAAATTCCATATATATGTGTTAGCATACGGTATTTGTCTTTTTCTTTCTGACTTACTTCACTCTGTATGACAGACTCTAGGTCTATCCACCTCATTACAAATAGCTCAATTTTGTTTCTTTTTATGGCTGAGTAATATTCCATTGTATATACGTGCCACATCTTCTTTATCCGTTCATCTGATGATGGACACTTAGGTTGTTTCCATCTCCAGGCTATTGTAAATAGAGCTGCAATGAACATTTTGGTACATGACTCTTTTTGAATTTTGGTTTTCTCAGGGTATATGCCCACTAGTGGGATGGCTGGGTCATCTGGTAGTTCTATTTGCAGTTTTTTAAGGAACCTCCATACTGTACTCCACAGTGGCTGAAACAATTCACATTCCCACCAGCAGTGCAAGAGTGTTCCCTTTTCTCCACACCCTCTCCAGCATTTATTGTTTCTAGATTTTTTGATGATGGCCATTCTGACTGGTGTGAGATGATATCTCATTGTAGTTTTGATTTGCATTTCTCTAATGGTTAATGATGTTTAGCATTTTGTCATGTGTTTGTTGGCAGTCTGTATATCTTCTTTGGAGAAATATCTATTTAGGTCTTCTGCCCATTTTTGAATTGGGTTGTTTGTTTTTTTGTTATTGAGCTGCATGAGCTGCTCGTAAATTTTGGAGGTTAATCCTTTGTCAGTTGCTTCATTTGCAAATATTTTCTCCCATTCTGAGGGTTGTCTTTTGGTCTTGTTTATGGTTTCCTTTGCTGTGCAAAAGCTTTGAAGTTTCATTAGGTCCCATTTGTTTATTTTTGTTTTTATTTCCATTACTCTAGGAGGTGGGTCAGAAAGGATCTTGCTGTGATTTATATCATAGAGTGTTCTGCCTATGTTTTCCTCTAAGAGTTTGATAGTTTCTGGCCTTACATTTAGGTCTTTAATCCACCTTGAGCTTATTTTTGTGTATGGTGTTAGGGAGTGATCTAATCTCCTACTTTTACATGTACCTGTCCAGTTTTCCCAGCACCACTTATTGAAGAGGCTGCCCTTTCTCCACTGTACATTCCTGCCACCTTTATCAAAGAAAAGGTGTCCATATGTGCGTGGGTTTATCTCTGGGCTTTCTAACCCATTCCATTGATCTGTCTTTCTGTTTTTGTGCCAGTACCATACTGCCTTGATTACTGTAGCTTTGTAGTATAGTCTGAAGTCAGGGAGCCTAATTCCTCCAGCTCCTTTTTTCGTTCTCAAGATTGCTTTGGCCATTCGGGGTCTTTTGTGTTTCCATACAAATTGTGAAATTTTTTGTTCTAGTTCTGTGAAAAATGCCAGTGGAAGTTTGTTAGGGATTGCATTGAATCTATAGATTGCTTTGAGTAGTAGACTCATTTTCACAATGTTGATTCTTCCAATCCAGGAACATGGTATATCTCTCCAGCTATTTGTATCATCTTTAATTTCTTTCATCAGTGTCTTATAATTTTCTGCATACAGGTCTTTTGTCTCCTTAGGTAGGTTTATTCCTAGATATTTTATTCATTTTGTTGCAATGGTTAGTGGGAGTATTTTCTTGATTTCACTTTCAGATTTTTCAGCATTAGTGTATAGGAATGCCAGAGATTTCTGTGCATTAATTTTGTATCCTGCTACTTTACCAAATTCATTGATTAGCTCTAGTAGTTTTCTGGTAGCATCTTTAGGATTCTCTATGTATAGTATCTTGTCATCTGCAAACAGTGACAGCTTTACTTCTTCTTTTCCAATTTGGATTCCTTTTATTTCCTTTTCTTCTCTGATTGCTATGGCTATAACTTCCAAAACTATGTTGAATAAGAGTGCTGAGAGTGGGCAACCTTGTCTTCTTCCTGATCTTAGTGGAAATGCTTTCAGTTTTTCACCATTGAGGATGATGTTGACTGTGGGCTTGTCATATATAGCCTTTATTATGTTGAGGAAAGTTCCCTCTATGCCTACTTTCTACAGGATTTTTATCATAAATGGGTGTTGAATTTTGTCAAAAGCTTTCTCTGCATCTATTGAGATGACCATATGGTTTTTCTCCTTCAGTTTGTTAATATGGTGTATCACGTTGATTGATTTGCTTATATTGAAGAATCCTTGCTTTCCTGGAAGAAACTCCACTTGATCATGGAGTATGATCCTTTTAATGTGCTGTTGGATTCTGTTTGCTAGTATTTTGTTGAGGATTTTTGCATCTATGTTCATCAGTGATATTGGCCTGTTGTTTACTTTCTTTGTGACATCCTTGTCTGGTTTTGGTATCAAGGTGATGGTGGCCTCATAGAAGGAATTTGGGATGTTCCTCCCTCTGCTATATTTTGGAAGACTTTGAGAAGGATAGGTGTTAGCTCGTCTCTAAATGTTTGATAGAATTCACCTGTGAAGCCATCTGGTCCTGGGCTTTTGTTTGTTGGAAGATTTTTAATCACAGTTTCAATTTCAGTGCTTGTGATTGGTCTATTCATATTTTCTATTTCTTCCTGATTCAGTCTTGGCAGGTTGTGCGTTTCTAAGAATTTGTCCATTTCTTCCAGATTGTCCATTTTATTGGCATAGAGTTGCTTGTAGTAATCTCTCATGATCTGTTGTATTTCTGCAGTGTCAGTTGTTACTTCTCCTTTTTCATTTCTAATTCTGTTGATTTGAGTCTTCCCCCTTTTTTTCTTGATGAGTGTGGCTAGTGGTTTATCTATTTTGTTTACGTTCTCAAAGAACAAGCTTTCAGTTTTATTGATCTTTGCTATCGTTTCCTTCATTTCTTCTTCATTTATTTCTGATTTTTATGATTTCTTTCCTTCTGCTAGCTTTGGGTGTTTTTTGTTCTTCTTTCTCTAATTGCTTGAGGTGCAAGGTTAGGTTGTTTATTCGAGATGTTTCCTGCTTCTTAAGGTGGGCTTGTATTGCTTTAAACTTCCCCCTTAGAACTGCTTTGGCTGCATCCCATAGGTTTTGGGTCATTGTGTTTCCATTGTCATTTGTTTCTATGTATTTTTTTATTTCCTCTTTGATTTCTTCAGTGATCACTTCATTATTAAGTAGTGTATTGTTTAGCCTCCATGTGTTTGTATTTTTTACAGATCTTTTCCTGTAATTGATATCTAGTCTCATGGCATTGTGGTTGGAAAAGATAGTTGATACAATTTCAATTTTCTTACATTTACCAAGGCTTGATTTGTGACCCAAGATATGATCTGTCCTGGAGAATATTCCATGAGCACTTGAGAAAAATGTGTATTCTGTTTTTTTTGGATGGAGTGTCCTATAAATATCAATTAAGTCCATCTCGTTTAATGTATCATTTAAAGCTTGTGTTTCCTTATTTATTTTCATTTTGGATGATCTGTCCGTGGGTGAAATTGGGGTGTTAAATTCCCCTACTATGAATGTGTTACTGTTGATTTCCCCTTTTATGGCTGTTAGTGTTTGCCTTATGTTTTGAGGTGCTCCTATGCTGCGTGCATAAATATTTACAATTGTTAGATCTTCTTCTTGGATCAATCCATTGATCATTATGTAGTGTCCTTCTTTGTCTCTTCTAATAGTCCTTATTTTAAAGTCTATTTTGTCTGATATGAGAATTGCCACTCCAGCTTTTTTTGGTTTCCATTTGCATGGAATATCTTTTCCATCCCCTTACTTTCAGTCTGTATGTGTCTCTAGGTCTGAAGTGGATCTCTTGTAGACAGCATATATAAGGGTCTTGTTTTTGTATCCATTCAGCCAATCTGTGTCTTTTTGTGGGAGCATTTAGTCCATTTACATTTAAGGTAATTATCAATATGTATGTTCCTATTCCCATTATTTAAATTGTTTTTGGTTCGTTATTATAGGTCTTTTCCTTCTCTTGTGTTTCTTGTCTAGAGAAGTTCCTTTAGCATTTGTTGTAAAGCTGGTTTGGTGGTGCTGAACTCTCTCAGCTTTTGCTTGTCTGTAAAGGTTTTAATTTCTCCATCAAATCTGAATGAGATCCTTGCTGGGTGGAGTCGTCTTGGCTGCGGGTGTTTCTCCTTCATCACTTTCAGTATGTCCTGCCACTCCCTTCTGGCTTGTAGGGTTTCTGCTGAAAGTTCAGCTGTTAACCTTATGGGGATTCCCTTGTGTGTTATTTGTTGTTTTTCCCTTGCTGCTTTTAATATGCTTTCTTTGTATTTAATTTTTGACAGTTTGATTAATATGTGTCTTGGCATATTTCTCCTTGGATTTATCCTGTATGGGACTCTCTGTACTTCCTGGCCTTGATTAACTATTTCCTTTCCCATATTAGGGAAGTTTTCAACTATCATCTCTTCAAATATTTTCTCAGTCCCTTTCTTTTTCTCTTCTTCTTCTGGAACCCCTATAATTCGAATGTTGGTGCGTTTAATGTTGTCCCAGAGGTCTCTGAGACTGTCCTCAGTTCTTTTCATTCTTTTTTCTTTATTCTGCTCTGCAGTAGTTATTTCCAGTATTTTATCTTCCAGGTCACTTATCCGTTCTTCTGCCTCAGTTATTCTGCTATTGATCCCATCTAGAGTACTTTTAATTTCATTTATTGTGTTGTTCATCGTTGCTTGTTTCATCTTTATTTCTTCTAGATCCTTGTTAATTGTTTCTTGCATTTTGTTCATTCTATTCCCAAGATTTTGGATCATCCTTACTATCATTATTCTGAATTCCTTTTCAGGTAGACTGCCTATTTCCTCTTCATTTGTTAGGTCTGGTGCATTTTTATCTTGCTCCTTTATCTGCTGTGTGTTTTTCTGTCTTCTCATTTTGCTTATCTTACTGTGTTTGGGGTCTCCTTTTTGCAGACTGCAGGTTCATAGTTCGTGCTGTTTTCGATGTCTGTCTCCAGTGGCTAAGGTTGGTTCAGTGGGTTGTGTAGGCTTCCTGGTGGAGGGGACTAGTGCCTGTGTTGTGGTGGATGAGGCTGGATCTTGTCTCTCTAGTGGGCAGGTTCACGTCTGGTCGTGTGTTTTGGGGTGTCTGTGGCCTTATTATGATTTTAGGCAGCCTCTCTGCTAATTGGTGGTGTTGTGTTCCTGTTTTGCTAGTTGTTTGGCATAGGGTGTCCAGCACTGTAGCTTGCTGGTCGTTGAGTGAAGCTGGGTGCTGGTGTTATGATGGAGATCTCTGGGAGATTTTCACCATTTGATATTATGTGGAGCTGGGAGGTTTCTTGTTGACCAGTGTCCTGAAGTTGGCTCTCCTACCTCAGAGGCAGAGCCCTGACTCCTGGCTGCAGCACCAAGAGCCTTTCATCCACACGGCTCAGAATAAAAGGGAGAAAAAGTAGAGAGAATTAGTAGAAGTATGAAGAAAGAAAGAAAGAAAAAAGAAAGGTGGGAAGGAAGGAAGGAAGGAAGGAAGGAAGAAGGAAAGAAAGAAAGAAGCAAAGAAGGAAAGAAGGAAAGAAAGGAGGGAGGGAGGGAGGAAGGAAGGAAGGAGGGAAGGAAGGAAGAAAGAAAGAAGATACAGTATAATAAAATAAAGTATAATAAGGTTATTGAATTAAAAAATAATTATTTAGAATAAAACGAAAAAAAGGGACGGATAGAACCTTAGACAAATGTTGGAAGCAAAGCTATACAGACAAAATCTTACACAGAAGCATACACATACAACCTCACAAAAAGAGGTCAAGGGGAAAAAAATCATAAATCTTGCTCTCAGAGACCACCTCCTCAATTTGGGATGATTCGTTGTCTAAAGGAGGGAAGGAAGGAAGGAAGGAAGGAAGGAAGGAAAGAAAGAAAGAAAGAAAGAAAGAAAGAAAGAAAGAAAGAAAGAAAGAAAGAAAGAAAGAAAGGAAGAAAGAAAGGAGGTAAAGTATAATAAAGTTATTAAAATTAGTTATTTAGAAAAAAATTAAATAAAAAACCATGGATGGATAGAACCCTAGGACAAATGGTGGAAGCAAAACTATACAGACAAGATCTCACACAGAAGCATACACATACACATTCACAAAAAGAGGAAAACAGGATAAAAATCATAGATCTTGGTCTGGAAGCCCACCTCCTCAATTTGGGATGACTCATTGTCTATTCATGTATTCCACAGATGCAGGGTACATCAAGTTGAGTGTGGAGCTTTAATCCGCTGTTTCTGAAGCTGCTGGGAGAGATTTCCGTTTCTCTTCTTTGTTCTCACAGCTCACAGGGGCTCAGCTTTGGATTTGGCTCTGCCTCTGCATGTAGGTCGCTGGAGGGCGTCTGTTTTTTGCTCAGACAGGACGGGGTTAAAAGAGCCGCTGATTCGGGGGCTCTGGCACACTCAGGCCGGGGGGCAGGGAGGGGCACTGCGTGCATGGTGGGCCTGCGGTGGCAGAGGCCGGCATGACGTTGCACCAGCCTGAGGCCCGCCATGCGTTCTCCCGGGGAAGTTGTCCCTGGATCCCGGGAACCTGGCAGTGGTGGGCTGCACAGGCTCCAAAGAAGAGGGGTGTAGATAGTGACCTGTGCTCGCACACAGGCCCCTTGGTGGCAGCAGCAGCAGCCTTAGTGTCTCCCGCCCATCCCTGGGGTCCATGCTTTTAGCCGCGACTTGCGCCCGTCTCTGGAGTTCCTTTAAGCAGCGCTCTTAAACCCCTCTCCTCGCGCACCAGGAAACAAAGAGAGAAGAAAATGCCTCTTGCCTCTTCGGCAGGTGCAGACTTTTCCCCGGACTCCCTCCAGGCTAGCCGTGGTGCACTAACCCCTTCAGGCTATGTTCAAGCCACCAACCCCAGTCCTCTCCCTGCGCTCTGACTGAAACCGAAACCGGAGCCTCAGCTCGCAGCCCCGCCCGCCCTGGCGGATGAGCAGACAAGCCTCTCAGGCTGGTGAGTGCTGGTCGGCACCGGTACTCTGTGCGGGAATCTCCCCGCTTTGCCCTCCGCATCCCTGTTGCTGTGCTGTGCACTCCTCCACGGCTCCGAAGCTCCCCCCTCCACCTCCCGCAGTCTCCGCCCGCGAAGGGGCTTCCTAGTGTGTGGAAAGTTTTCCTCCTTCACAGCTCCCTCCCACTGGTTCAGGTGCCGTCCCTATTCTTTTGTCTCTGTTTTTTCTTTTTTTCTTTTGCCCTACCCAGGTACGTGGGGAGTTTCTTGCCTTTTGGGAGGTCTGAGGTCTTCTACCAGCCTTCAGTAGGTGTTCTGTAGGAGTTGTTCCACGTGTAGATGTATTTCTGGTGTATCTGTGGGGAGGAAGGTGATCTCCGCGTCTTACTCTTCCGCCATCTTCAAGGTCCCCCCCGGAATTCTTTATCTTAAAAGAATATCTTCTTATTCCTACTTTAAAAACTTCCTTAAAAATTAAAACCAACTGAAAATAAAATTTATTAAATATGTTTTCCTTATTTAATCTTATTGTTATATATTTTTCTTATGTGGTAGTGATATGATAAATTATGTTATATGTCCTTCTATAGTTCCTTTTATCTTGAATTATCTTAGCTTTGATGTGCTGTATTTATGTACTATATAGCTATAATGAATTTTTAATACTTTATTAAGGAAGTGTCATCTATACTATTAAGTAAAACTGTTCTATTTGTGGTACATGTGTGTGAGTGAATATGTGTAAAATCTCTTGGTAAAAATTTGGTATTCTGGGTTTTACCAAGTAATCTAATTTTTTATTCTCATTTATTCCCTTCCAGACTCTACATGGAGATATCTTCTGCTTCACCGTATTAATTACTACTCCTTTATTTGTTTCCTCTTTTCCATGAATTTGTTAAAATATCTCATTTGCTGATATTCATTTTCACCTTATATTCATTTTTTGGAGCCTAGTGCTTTTTATTCCATCAGTTTTCTTGTAATATGATATCAAAAAGGATAGATGATAATTATGTATTTACAATCCATCATATTCAATTGGTATTTCATTTTTTGTTATATTTTCCTATATGTTTTATATTTTCTTTGCTTTTATTATTTTGAAAGCATACCTTCTGTTTTAATTTTCTTTTTGGTTATATTTAATTGAAATATATATTTTCAATTATCTATGTGAAGAAAAAAATTATCAAATTACAAGTATTTGTTATTTTGGGGTCATCTTATATTTATACTTCATTTATCATTTTCAAGTTACACATATTTATGTTACTAAATATTTCATTTTAAGTTATTTTCAATGAAATTTGTATCTGTATTTAAATATTAACAAATTTATTCCATTTTTAATTTTCTCCATTTAATGTTTATAATCACTTTTTTATACAATGGTTTACTCAATTTTTGGTCTATTATTTGGACTCATCTCTTGTATATGACAGAATACTTTTCCAAGTATTATTTATGTTGTCAGTTTCCAGAAATGGCACAATAACAGGATGCTTTTGTATAAGCCTTTGTATAAGTTAGAATGACTTTTTGTTGAAATTAGATGACATGATTTAAAATTTGGCAGAGTATGATTTGTGAATGACAACCTTTCTAAATAAAATCTTAGATATTTCTCCATTATCCTCTGAAAAATAATATTGTGTAAAATAATTCTGAAAGCAACTAGAATCTTGTCCTTTTTATAAGTCCCTTATTTTCTCTGTGCTTATTAGATTCTTTTTATAATTGAAGTTCAAAATTTTTCACGTGTGTGTGTGTTTGAATGTTCGTCTCTTTTTCATAACTTTACCTAGTATCTTGCAAACCATTTCAATATGTTTTCTTTGATTATATCTTTAAATGTCTATCTTTATTTCTGTCTTTATTAGCAGTACCAATTATCTGTGTGTTGGCTTCCTAGTCTCTATCTTTCATCTCAATCACCTTTTCTCTCATTTTCATTTCCTTCTTATCTTTTCTTCCAAATTCTGGTATAGCTTCTCAGATTTTCTCTTCATTCAACTGATTCAATCTTTTGCATAATGTATGCTGTTCTATATTGCTTTCTAGGTAATTCCAAAGTCTACTATCACAAATTTCATTTTAATGCACTCTTTTCTAGGCTGTTTTACCTTCTTTCTATTCTTTTCTGTCTCAATCAGTTTTGTTTTCAACTTACTGTCCTGTATTTTAATTTTATCTTTTCCATTCATTGTTTCACAGATACCATGTTTTCTTCAATTCAACTGACAATACAAAATAACATATGCCTAAAATTCACCCTTGTTTCCCGCTGAAAAGTTTACATTTTCTCTGAAACTATGTTGTTAATTTTCAGCCCATTTATGTATATATACTTGAATAATGAATATTTTATCAAGGCCAGATTTTTGCTTACAATATAGTGTGAATGGATTGATCAGATCTTATGTAGTTCTCACCTTTGCAGTATAAATGTTCTTTTCATGCCTTAAGTTGAAGAGCTGTTTACTACTTCAATGATCTTCAATAGGACAAAAGAAACTCTCTCCTCATAGTTTAACCACTGAGTGATGAAACCATGGCCTGAAAGGATAAGCCTTTTTTGGATCAGGATCTTCTCCAGATAAGTTACTGAATACAACAGAGAAAAACCTTGACATTTTGAGGGGAAGAGGGATTTGAAGTTCCTCTACAATGCCTTCAATTTTCTGATTGGTACTGGAGGTTCCCAGTACAGCTGCTTTTAATTGTTGCTAATGCTGATTATCTACAGGGGCTCAGGAGGGTGTATTTTTCATCTGTCTCATATTCTCAAATATTTATTGGAATATCCATTTTATCTAGTTGAATTTTATAAAACCTGAAGGTCATCTGATGACCCAGCTTCCTCTATAACTTACTCAAGATTGGATATCATAGAGATTGAATTCATTTTAAACTCATGATTACAGCCTTCAAATGTCTACTTAATGAGGCCAAAAAAAATCATCTCATGTCCCTGTTAAAATGTTTTCTCACTCTCTAAGATAGCTATTTAAAAACTTGTTATTTTCAAATGTCTGATATTTCCACCTGCTCACTCATTCTCAGCTGACAGTCTTATCAAAACCTTATTGAGAAAATAGAAGGCATCAGATACCATCATTTTACAGCATCAAATGTAAAACTTTACATACAAATCAATTTTCCTTCATGTTAATTCTATCACTTATTAGTTCTACAACCTCAGACAAATTTCTTAAACTTCCTCTGTCTCACTTTCCTCATCTCTATAGTACAGAAAATAATAGTAGCTTGTGCATAGAGTTACTATAAGGTTTAAATAAGTACTGTGTATACAATGCTTTGAACAATGTCTTCACAAAGAGTAAGCACTATATGTTTGTGTATGTTAGCTACCATCATAATCATCATCATCATCATTATCATTGCCTCTTTTACGTTTGAGGAAATCTCGCCTCTTAAACCAACTCCTCTGTTGTTCTTAATCATAAGTCTCTCTCTCTCTCTACAGTGTCTTTCCTTTAGCTTATAAATATGAAACATATTCTTGTATCTATTTTATTGAAAAAAATATTTCCTTGATACCACATTCGCCCCACATCTTGCTCCATCTCTTTGCTCCCCTTTACACTCATATTAAAAGATTCATGAAACACAGTGTCACTTCTTTATTCATTCAATCTTTAACAAATTCATTGAATGCCCATGTTGTACATTAGACTATTGTTTGACATACATTTGGGAACCTTCTCACCTCCATGGATACAATGTATTTCACTGTTTCACTTATTTGGAGCTATCATATGCCTTGCTGTGGCCTCTTAGTGGACAGAGTATACATCCATGTCCCTTGATTTTGGACGTTGCTATGTGAATTACTTTAGCTAATGAGTTGTGTTCAGAAGTGACACAATCACAGGCTTAAAACATATTTACACAGTTGGACTTGCTCTCTTGCATTTCTGCTAAAGCCATGAAAAGAGCATGCCTGTTATATCCTGACACCAAGCTGAACAAGAGACTCAGGTAGCTGACCTGGATCCAAAATGCAGCTTGGAGTCAAGATCAGCCAAGCCCATCCTATATTAGCTAACCTATAAATACATGAGTAAGAATAAATAATTTTTTTTAGCCAATGAAAAGTTTTTTGCTGGGGGTGTCTTGTTATGAAGCATTATCATAGTAAAAATCAACGAATATAAATGTTAATTTGGGTGAGGTGCTATTGTGAAAACAGTTTAACATGTGTGGTATTGGTTTTAAGACCCAGTAGTGAGACATAAAATATTTGTTATAGGACAGTGGGAAAATAACAAGGAAATTTTTATACGAAGCTGGAGAAATGGCAAATAGTTTTATACCAGTAGTGAGATATTTGAAAAAATTACTACCTACAATAATCAAGACAGAGATGAGATCAGAAAATAACTGGATAATTTGCAGGCAAAATTAGCATAAAGATAGAAAGTCTAGAAAGAATTAAAAATAATTTTTTATCACTCAATCAAAATCACCCAAAGATATGGACCAAGAACAAATACAGGGTAAAGAATAACTGTACTATAAGCTCCTTTGTTAAGATCACTGAAAAAAACTTCAGGGGAAACTAGTAGATATCTTAATTGGACAAAAAACAAAACAAAACAAAAAACAAAACAAAAACCTCATAGAAAGATTTAATAAGCATACACGTCCTGTATGGAGTGTATGTTGACTTCCATGATGTAAATAGTCACACCATGGTCAAGATGAAGTTAACAATGGTTTAACAAAAACAGCCAAAATTCCTGAATATTTAACAATCATCTCTTGAGAGCTGATATAAACTGGCTTCAACACACCACTGGTAAGTGTATGGTCTAAAAGAAGATGACACACCCAAAGTATTAAACCATCAACATGAAAAGTGGTATAGTTGATCTTATTTGCAAAGCAGAAATAGAGACACAGAGGTAGAGAACAAACATATGGACACCAAGGGGGGGAAAGGTGGGAGAGTGGGATGAATTGGGAGATTAGGATTGACATATATATACTATTAATACTATGTATAAAATACATAACTAATGAGAACCTACAGTATAGCTCAGGGAACTCTACTCAATGTTTGCTGCACAGTAGAAACTAACACAACATTGTAAAGCAACTATACTCCAATAAAAATTAATTTAAAAAATCGTCAACTTATTTTCAACAACAGCTGTGCCATTTACATTGGCATTGGCAATGCATGAGAGTTGCAATTTCTACACATCTTCAGAAACACTTGTTTATTTTCCCCTTTTATAATGATGATCATACTAGTGGGTGTGAAGTGGTATCTCATTGTAGTTTTGATGTGCACTTTCATAATGACTAATGATACTGAGTATCTTTTCATCTCATTTGTATATCTTCTCTGGAGAATGTCTATCAACCCTTTGCTCATATTTAAATTGGATTGTTAGACATTTTGTTGTTGAGTTTTAGGAATTCTTTGTAAATTATGGATAATAATCCCTTATCAGTTATAGGATTTGCAAATATTTTATCCCATACTGTGGGGTATCTCTGAGTCTTATGATAATGTCTTTGATGCACAAAGTTTTAATTTTGATGAAGTCTAATTTATATATATTTTTTCTGTTGCCTGTGATTTTGGTTCCATATCCAAGAAATCATTGCCAAATCCAATGTCATGTATCTTCTTATGTTTTCTTCTAACAGTTTTATAGTTTTATCTCCATGTTAAGGATTTTGATCCATTTTAAGTCAATATTTGTATCTGTTATATGGTAAACATCCAACTTAATTATTTTGCATGTGAATAGCTAGTTGACCCAGAACCGTGTGTTGAAAAGAATGTCTTTTTACCATGAATAGCCTTGGTACTCAATGTTCAGATATAACTGAAAATAGATGTGTAGATGTGAGGGATTAATTCTTAGGTCTCTATTATATTACATTTTTTATGTGTCTCTTTAAGACAGTAGTGCACTGATTTGATTACCAAAGCTTTATCATAATTTTAGAAATTCAAAATAAGAATTCTCCAAATTTGGTCTTCCTTTCCAAGAGTTGATTTGGTTTTCAGAGTCTCATGATATTTCATATGAATTTTAGTATGGATTTTTATTTTTCTGCAAGGACACTGTTTTGAATTTCAGGAATCTGTAGATTACTTTGATCATAAACTTCTTTTTTTTTTTAATTTACATCTTCATTGGAGTACAATGGCTTTAAAAAAGTGTGTTAGTTTCTGTTTTATAAGAAAGTGAATCAGTTATACATATACATATGTTCCCACATCTCTTCCCTCATGTGTCTCCCTCCCTCCCATCCTCCCTATACCATCCCTCTACGTGGTCACAAAGCACCGAGCTGATTTCCCTGTGCTATGCTGCTGTTTCCCACTAGCTATCTATTTTACGCTTGGTAGTGTGTATATGTCCATGCCACTCTCTCATTTTGTCACAGCTTACCCTTCCCCCACCCCATATCCTCAAGTCCATTCTCTAGTAGGTCTGTGTCTTTATAACCGTCTTACCCCTAGGTTCTTCATAACATTATTTTTCCTAAGATTCCATATATATGTGTTAGCATATGCTATTTGTCTTTCTTTTTCTGACTTACTTCACTCTGTATGACAGACCATAGGACCATCCACTTCACCACAAATAACTCAATTTCGTTTCTTTTTATGGCTGAGTAATATTCCATTGCATATATGTGCCACATCTTCCTTATTCATTCATCCAATGATGGACACTTAGGTTGCTTCCATATCCTGGTTATTGTAAATAGAGCTGCAATGAACATTTTGGTACATGACTCTTTTTGAATTTTGGGTTTCTCAGGGTATATGCCCAGTAGTGGGATTGCTGGGTCATATGGTAGTTCTATTTGTAATTTTTTTTAAGGAACCTCCATACTGTTCTCCATAGTGGCTGTACCAATTCACATTCCCACCAGCAGTGCAAGAGTGTTCCCTTTTCTCCACACCCTCTGCAGCATTTTTTTCTACATTTTTTGAAGATGGCCATTCTGACTGGTGTGAGATGATATCGCATTGTAGGTTTCATTTGCATTTCTCTAATGATTAATGATGTTGAGCAGTCTTTCATATGTTTGTTGGCAATCAGCATATCTTCTTTGGAGAAATGTCTATTTAGGTCTTCTGCCCATTTTTGGATTTGTTTGTTTGTTTTTTTTGTTATTGAGCTGCATGAGCTGCTTGTAAATATTGGAGATTTATCCTT
Source organism: Aethalodelphis obliquidens (assembly GCF_003676395.1). Lineage (NCBI taxonomy): Eukaryota > Metazoa > Chordata > Mammalia > Artiodactyla > Delphinidae > Aethalodelphis > Aethalodelphis obliquidens. The sequence continues at coordinate 1,253,160 of NW_020837998.1, read as the reverse complement.
TGTCAGTTGCTTCATTTGCAAATATTTTCTCCCATTGTGACAGTTGTCTTTTTGTCTTGTTTATGGTTTCATTTGCTGTGCAAGAGTTTTGAAGTTTCATTAGGTCCCATTTGTTTATTTTCGTTTTATTTCCATTTTTCTAGGAGGTGGGTAAAAAAGGATCCTGCTGTGATTTATGTTAAAGAGTGTTATGACTATATTTTTCTCTAAGAGTTTTATAGTTTCTGGCCTTACATTTAGGTCTTTAATCCATTTGAACTTCTTTTTGTGTATGGTGTTAGGGAGTGTTCTAATCTCATACTTTTACATGTACCTGTCTAGTTCTCCCAGCACCACTTATTGAAGAGGCTGTCCTTTCTCCACTGTACATTCCTGCCTCCTTTATCATAGATAAGGGGACCAAATGTGCGTGGGTTTATCTCTGGGTTTTCTATCCTGTTCTATTGATCTATTTCTGTTTTTGTGCCAGTACAATACTGTCTTAATTAGTGTAGCTTTGCAGTATAGTTTGAAGTCAGGGAGCCTGATTCCTCCAGCTCAGTTTTTCGTTCTCAAGATTGCTTTGGCTACTCAGCGTCTTTTGTGTTTCCATACAAATTGTGAAATTTTTTATTCTAGTTCTGTGAAAAATGCCAGTGGTAGTTTGATAGGGATTGCACTGAATCTATAGATTGCTTTGGGTAGTAGTGTCATTTTCACAATGTTGTCTCTTCTAATCCAAGAACATGGTATAACTCTCCATCTATTTGTATCATCTTTAATTTCTTTCATCAGTGTCTTATAATTTTCTGCATACACATCTTTTGTCTCCTTAAGTAGGTTTATTCTTAGATATTTTATTCTTTTTATTGCAAAGGTAAGTGGGAGTGTTTTCTTAATTTCACTTTCAGATTTTTCATCATTAGTGTATAGGAATACCAGAGATTTCTGTGCATTAATTTTGTATCCTGCTACATTACCAAATTCATTGATTAGCTCTAGTAGTTTTCTGGTAGAATCTTTAGGATTCTCTATGTATAGTATCATGTCATCTGCAAACAGTGACAGCTTTACTTCTTTTCTGATTTGGATTCCTTTTATTTCCTTTTCTTCTTGATTGTTGTCTCTAAAATTTCCAAAACTATGTTAAATAAGAGTAGTGAGAGTGGGCAACCTTGTCTTCTTCCTGATCTTAGTGGAAATGATTTCAGTTTTTCACCATTGAGGATGATTTTGGCTGTGGGTTTATCATATACGGACTTTATTGTGTTGAGGAAAGTTCTCTCTATGCCTAGTTTCTGCAGGGTTTTAATCATAACTGGGTTTTGAATTCTGTCGAAATATTTCTCTGCATCTGTTGAGATGATCATATGTTTTTTCTCCTTCAGTTTGTTAATATGGTGTATCACGTTGATTGATTTGCTTATATTGAAGAATCCTTGCTTTCCTGGAAGAAACCCCACTTGATCACAGTGTATGATCCTTTTAATGTGCTGTTGGATTCTGTTTGCTATTTTTCTGTTGAGGATATTTGTATCTATGTTCATCAGTGATATTGGCCTGTAGTTTTCTTTCTTTGTGACATCCTTGTCTGGTTTTGGTGTCAGGGTAATGGTGGCCTTGTAGAATGAGTTTGAGAGTGTTCCTCCCTCTGCTATATTTTGGAAGAGTTTGAGAAGGATAGGTGTTAGCTCTTCTCTAAATGTTTGATAGAATTCACCTGTGAAGCCATCTGGTCCTGGACTTCTGTTTGTTGGAAGATTTTTAACCACAGTTTCAATTTCAGTGCTTGTGATTGGTCTGTTCATGTTTTCTATTTCTTCGTGTTTCAGTCTTGGCAGGTTGTGCATTTCTAAGAATTTGTCCATTTCTTGCAGGTTGTCCATTTTGTTGGCATAGAGTTGCTTGTAGTAATCTCTCATGATCTGTTGTATTATTGCAGTGTCAGTTGTTACTTCTTCTTTGTCATTTCTAATTCTATTGATTTGAGTCTTCTCCCTTTTTTTCATGATGAGTCTGGCTAATGGTTTATCAATTATGTTTATCTTCTCAAAGAACTAGCTTTTAGTTTTATTGCTCTTTGCTATTATTTCTTTCATTTGTTTATCATTTATTTTTGAATGATCTTTATGATTTCTTGCCTTCTGCTCGCTTTGGTGTTTTTTGTTCTTCTTTCCCTAATTGCTTTACCTGTAAGTTTAGGTTGTTTATTTGAGATGTTTCTTGTCTCTTAAGGTAGGATTCTATTGCTATAAACTTCCCTCTTAGAACTTATTTTGCTGGATCCAATAGATTTTGGGTTGTCGTGTCTCCATTGTCATTTGTTTCTAGGTATTTCTTGATTTCCTCTTTGTTTTCTTCAGTGATCACTCCGTTATTAAGTAGTGTATTGTTTAGCCTCCATGTGTTTGTATTTTTTACAGGTCTTTTTCTGTCATTGATATCTAGTCTCATGGTGTTGTGGTCAGAAAAGATACTTGATACAATTTCAATTTTCTTAAATTTACCAAGGCTTGATTTGTGACACAAGATATGATCTATCCTGGAGAATGTTCTATGAGCACTTGAGAACAATGTGTATTCTGTTGTTTTTGGATGGAATGTCCTATAAATATCAATTAAGTCCATCTTGTTTAATGCACCATTTAAAGCTTCTGTTTCCTTATTTATTTTCATTTGGGATGGTCTGTCCATTGGAGAAAGTGGGTTGTTAAAGTCCCCTACTGTGTGTGTGTTGCTGTCAATTTCCCCTTTCATGGCTGTTAGTATTTCCCATATGTACTGTGGTGCTCCTATGTTGCGTGCATCAATTGTTGCAATTGTTATATCTTCTTCTTGGATTGATAACTTGATCATTATGTAGTGTCCTTCTTTGTCTCTTCTAACAGTCTTTTTTTAAGTCTATTTTGTCTGATATGAGAATTGCTACTCCAGCTTTCTTTTGGTTTCCATTTGCATGGAATATCTTTTTCCATCCCCTTACTTTCAGTCTGTATGTGTGTCTAGGTCTGAAGTGGGTCTCTTGTAGACAGCATAAATATGGGTTTTGTTTTTGTATCCATTCAGCCACTCTGTGTCTTTTGGTGGGAGCATTTAATCCATTTATATTTAAGTTAATTATCGATATATATGTTCCTATTCCCATTTTCCTAATTATTCTGGCATTGTTATTGTAGGTCTTTTCATTCCCTTGTGTTTCTTGCCTACAGAAGTTCCTTTAGCATTTGTTGTAAAGCTGGTTTGGTGGTGCTGAACTCTCTCAGCTCTTGCTTCTCTGTAAAGGTTTTAATTTCTGCATCAAATCTGAATGAGATCCTTGCTGGGTAGAGTAATCTTGGTTGTAGGTTTTTCTCCATCATTTTAAAAATGTCCTGCCAGTCCCTTCTGGCTTGCCGAGTTTCTGCTGAAAGTCCAGCTTATGGGGATTCCCCTGTGTGTTATTTGTTGTTTTTCCCTTTCTCCTTTTAAAATGTTTTCTTTGTATTTAACTTTTGACAGTTTGATTAATATGTGTCTTGGCATGTTTCTCCTTGGACTTATCCTTTATGGGACTCTCTGTGCTTTCTTGACTGGTTACCTATTTCCTTTCCCATATTAGGGAAGTTTACAACTTTAATCTCTTCAAATATTTTCTCAGTCCCTTTCTTTTTCTCTTCTTCATTTTGGGACCCCTATAATTTGAATGTTGGTGTGTTTAATGTTCTCCCAGAGGTCTCTGAGACTGTCCTCAGTTCTTTTCATTCTTTTTTCTTTATTCTGGTCTGCAGTAGTTATTTCCACTATTTTATCTTCCAGGTCACTTAACCGTTCTTCTGCCTCAGATATTCTGCTATTTATCCATTCTAGAATATTTTTAATTTCATTTACTGTGTTGTTCATCATTGCTTGTTTCATCTTTAGTTCTTCCAGGTCCTCGTTAAATGTTCCTTTCATGTTCTCTATTCTATTTCCAAGATTTTGGACAATCTTTACTATCGTTATTCTGAATTCTTTTTCAGGTAGACTGCCTATTTCCTCTTCATTTGTTAGGCCTTGTGGGTTTTATCTTGCTCTTTCATCTGCTGTGTGTTTTTTCTGTCTTCTCATTTTGCTTATCCTACTGTGTTTGGGGTCTCATTTTTGCAGGTTGTGGGTTCGTAGTTCATGCTGTTTTCGATGTCTGTCTCCAGTGGCTAAGGTTGGTTCAGTGGGTTGTGTAGGATTCCTGGTAGAGAGGACTAGTACCTGGGTTCTGGTGGATAAGGCAAGATCTTGATTTTCTCGTGGGCAGGTCCACGTCTGGTGGTGTGTTTTGGGGTGTCTGTGACCTTATTATGATTTTAGGCAGCCTCTCTGCTAATGGGTGGGATTGTGTTCCTGTTTTGCTAGTTGTTTGGGATTGGGTGTCCAGCACTGTAACTTGCTGGTCGTTGAATGAAGCTGGGTGCTGCTGTTGAGATGGAGATCTCCAGGAGATTTTGCTATTTGATGTTACATGGAACTGGGAGGTCTCTTGTGGACCAGTGTGCTGAAGTTGGCTCTCCTACCTCAGAGGCACAGCACTGACCCCTGGCTTCAGCACCAAGGACCTTTCAACCACATGGCTCAGAATAAAAGGGAGAAAAATTAGAGCTGAAGAAAGGAAGAGGATAAAATAAGATAAGGTAAAATAAAATAAAGTTATTAAAATAAAAAATGATTTTTAAGAAAATATTTTTTAAAGTTAAAAAAATTGGACAGACAGGACCCTATGACAAATGGTGAAAGCAAAGCTATACAGACAAAATCTCACACAGAAGCATACACATACACACTCACAAAAAGGGGAAAAGGGGAAAAAATAATACATCTTGCCGTCAAAGTCCCCCTCCTCAATTTGGGATGATTCATTGTCTATTCATGTATTCCACAGATGAAGGGTACATCAAGTTTGTAGTGGAGATGTAATCCTCTGGTCCTGAGGCTGCTGGGAGAGATTTCCCTTTCTCTTCTTTCTTCACACTGCTCCTGGGGTTCAGTTTTGGATTTGGCCCCACCTCTGCATGTAGGTCGCCAGAGGGCTCCTCTTCTTCACTCAGACAGGCCGGTGTTAAAGGAGCCACTGATTCAGGGGCTCTGGCTCATTCAGGCTCTGGGGATGGAGCGGCCTGAGTTCAGGGCGAGCCTGCAGTGGCAGAGTCTGGCAGGACGTTGCACCAGCCTGAGGTGCACCATGCATTCCCCTGTGGAAGTTGTCCCTGGATCATGGGACCCTGGCAGTGGCAGGCTGCACAGGCTCCTGGGAGGGGAGGTGTGGATTGTGACCTGTGCTCGCACACAGGCTTCTTGGTGGTGGCAGCAGCATCCTTAGCATCTCATGCCCTTGTCTGGGGGTCCACGCTTTTAGCCGCAGCTCGCGCCCATCTCTGGAGCTCCTTTAAGCAGCGCTCTTCATCACCCCTTCTGGTGCACCAGGAAACAGAGGGAAGAAAAAGTCTCTTGCCTCTTCGACAGGTCCAGACTTTTCCCGACTCCCTCCCGGCTAGCCGTGGTGCACTAACCCCTTCAGGCTGTTTTCACACCTCCAGTCCTCTCCGTGCGATCCAACCGAAGCCAGAGCTTCAGCTCCCAGCCCCTGCCTGCCCCGGTGTGTGAGAAGACAATCCTCTCAGGCTTGTGAGTGCTGGTCAGCACCGATCCTGCGTGCGGGAATCTCTCTGCTTTGCCCTTCGCACCCCTGTTGCTGCGCTCTCCTCAGTGGCTCCGAAGCTCCCCCTTCCACCACCTGCAGTCTCCACCCATGAAGGGGCTTCTATTGTGTGGAAAACTTTCCTCCTTCACAGCTCTCTGCTACTAGTGCAGGTCCCATCCTTATTCTTTTGTCTCTGTCTATTCTTTTTTCTTATGCCCTACCCAGGTATGTGGGGAGTTTCTTGCCTTTTGGGAGGTCTGAGGTCTTCTGCCAGCATTCAGTGCATGTTCTGTGAGAGTTGTTCCCCGTGTAGATGTATTTCTGATGTACCTGTTTGGAAGAAGGTGATCTCCACCTCTTACTCTTCCACTGTCTTCCCCTTTGAATTTCACCTTGTTCAGGTGCCCATGTAAGTGGAGTATTGTAGCTCAGACGGTTCATGAGGGCAGTCAGTCTCTAAGCCACCAATCAGGAACCTGCTAGTGTTGGTGGGTCTCCTGTGTGGGGGTGTTTGGCTGTGGCTCACCGCAGGAACAAAGCCATTAGCTTCTTAATAATATTAAGTATTCAATTCCATGAATACGGGATGTATTTCTATTTATGTACAATATTTTCAATGTCTTTCAACATAGTTTTATAGCTTTTATTACCGAAGTCTTTTGCGTCACTTATTAACTTTATTTCTAAGAATGTTATTTCATGCTACTGTAAATGAATTATTTTCTTAATTTCCTTTGTGTACTGTTCATTGCTTTACCAATTTTTTTTTGGATTCTTTACATTTTTCTAAATAAAGATCATGCCATCTTAGGATAGGAATAATTTTGCTCCTTCCTTTCAAATTTGAATGGCTTTTATTTCATTTTTTGCCTACTTGTTCCTGCTAAAACTGTGAGCATTATGTTAAATAGAAGTGGCAAAACTTATCATCTTTATCTTATTCTTATAGGAAACATTTTCAGATTATCAACATTAACTATGATGTTAGCTTTGGATTTTTCATATATGACTGTTATCATGTTGGAGAAGTTCCCTTCTATTCCTAGTGTGCATATGACTGTTATCATGCTGGAGAAATTCCCTTCTATTCCTAGTGTGCCTAGTGTTTTTCATCTTGAAAGCTTGTTGGATTTTGTCATTTTTTTTCTTTTTTGTCCTTGAAATAGGGTTGATGTACAATATTATGTTAGCTTCAGGTGTACTACGCAGTGATTTGACATTTGCATACATTATGAATTGATCACCACAATAAGTCTAATAGCCATCTGTTCCCATACAAAGTTATTGCAATATTATAATTACCCTTATAGGTTATTAAAAGAGGTTGAGTATAGTTTCCTGTGCTATACAGTAGGTCCTTGTCGGTTATATATTTACTATATAGTAATATGTATATGTTAATCCCAAACTCTTAATTTAACCCTCCCCCCTTTTCCCTTTAGTAACCATAAGTTTGTTTTCTATGTCTGTGGATCTATTTCTGTTTTGTGTATAAGTCCATTTGTATCATTTTTTTTTAAGTTTCCCTATATAAGCAATATCATATATTTGTCTTTTTCTGTCTGGGTTACTTCCCTTAACGTGATAAATGCTGGGTTCATCCATGTTACTGCAAATGGCATTGTTTCATTCTTTTTATGGCTGAGTAATATCCCTCTGTGTGTTTGTGTGTATGTATGTGTGTGTGTGTGCATGTATATATATATACCACATCTTCTTTATCCATTCCTCTGTCAATGGATGTTTAGGTTGCTTCCATGTCTTGGCTACTGTAAAAAGTGTTGCAATGAACATTGGGTACAATTATGGTTTTCTCTGAATATATGTCAAGGAGTGGGATTGCAGGATCATATGCTAGTTTTAATTTAAGTTTCTTAAAGAAACTCCACAATATTCTGTACCAAGTTGCATTCCCACCAAGAGTGTAGGAGGGTTCCATTTTCTCCACACCCTCTCCAGCATTTATTACCTGTAGACTTTTTGATGATGGGCATTCTGACCAGTGTGAGGTGATACCTCATTGTAATTTTTATTTTCATTTCTCTAATTAGTGAAGTTGAGCATCTTTTCATGTGCTTTTGGCCATATATATGGTTTCTTTTGAGAAATGTCTATTTAGGCCTTCTGCTCACTTATTTGATTTTTTTTGAGCTGTATGAGCTGTTTGTATATTTTGGAGATTAATCCCTTTTCAGTTGCATCATTAGCAAATATATTCTTCCATTCCATAGGTTGTCTTTTCATTTATTTTAAGGTTTGCTGTGCAAAAGCTTTTAAGTTTAGGGTAGGAGGAAGATGGTGGAAGAGTTAGACATGGAGATCAACTTTCTCCCCACAGATACACCAGAAATACATCTACACGTGGAACAACTCCTACAGAACACCTACTGAATGCTGTCAGAAGACCTCAGACCTCCCAAAAGGCAAGAAACTCCCCACGTACCTGGGTAGGACAAAAGAAAAAAGAAAAAACAGAGAAAAAAGAATAGGGCTGGGACCTGCACTAGTAGCAGAGAGCTGTGAAGGAGGAAAGGTTTCCAAATACCAGGAAGCCTCTTCGCGGGCAGAGACTGCGGGTGGCAGAGGGGGGAAGCTTCAGAGTCACGGAGGAGAGCACGGCAACAGGGGTGAGGAGGGCAAAGTGGAGAGATTCCCGCACAGAGAATCAGTGCCGACCGGCACTCACCAGCCCAAGAGGTTTCTGTGCTCACCCGCCCGGGCGGTTGGGGCTGGGAGCTGAGGCTCAGGGTTTGGTCGGAGCGAAGGGAGAGGACTGGGGTTGGCAGTGTGAATACAGCCTGCGGGGGTTTAGTGCACCACAGCTAACTGGGAGGGAGTCCGGGAAAAGTCTGGACCTGCCGAAGAGGCAAGAGACTTTTTCTTCCCTCTTTGCTGCCTGGTGTGCAAGGAGAGGGGATTAAGAGTGATGATTAAATGAGCTCCAAAGATGGGTGTGAACCACAGAGATGGGCATGAGACACTAAGGCTGCTGCTGCCGCCACCAAGAAGGCTGTATGCGTGCACAGGTGATTATCCACACCTCCCTTCTGGGGATACTGTGCAGCCCGCCACTGCCGGGGTCCCAGGATCCAGGGACAACTTCCCTGGGAGAAAGCACGGTGCACCTCAGGATGCTGCAATGTCCTGCTGGCCAGTGCCGTGGCAAGCTCACCCCGCATCCGCACCCCTCCCTCCCCCCGGCCTGAGTGAGCCAGAGCCCCCGAGTCAGGTGCTCCTGTAACCCCGTCCAGCCTGAGCGAAGAACATACATGCTCCAGCGACCTACACTCAGAGGCAGGGCAAAATCCACAGCTGAGCCCAGGGAGCTGTGCGAACAAAGAAGAGAAAGGGAAATCTCTCCCAGCAGCTTCAGGAGCAGCGGATTAAATCTCCACAATCAACTTGATGTACCCTGCATCTGTGGAATACATGAATAGGAAATGAATCATCCCAAATTGAGGAGGTGGACTTTGAGAGCAAGATTTATTATTTTTTTCCCATTTTCCTCTTTTTGCTAGTGTGTATGTGTATGTTTCTGTGTGAGATTTTGTCTGTATAGCTTTGCTTTCACCATTTTTCCTAGGGTTCTATCAGTCCTTTTTTTTTTTTTTTTACTTTTTAAAAAAACTTTATTCTTAATAATTGTTTTTTATTTTAATAACTTTATTTTATTTGATCTTACTTTATTTTATTTTAGTTTACCTTCTTTCTATCTTCTTTCTTTCTTCCCATCCTTCTTTCTTTCTTTCTACTTTTTCTCCCTTTTATTCTGAGCCATGTGGATGAAAGGCTCTTGGTGCTACAGCCAGAATTCATTCTGTTCCTCTGAGGTGGGAGAGCCAAATTCAGGACATTGGTCCACAAGAGACCTCCCAGCTCCACATAATATCAAATGGCGAAAATTTCCGAGAGATCTCCATCTCAACAGCAGCACCCAGCTTCACTCAACGACCAGCAAGCTACAGTGCTGAACACATGATCCCAAACAATTAGCAAGACAGGAACACAATCCCACACATTAGCAGAGAGGCTGCCTAAAATCATAATAAGGCCACAGACACCACAAAACACACCACCAGACGTGGACCTGCCCGACAGAAAGACAAGATCCAGCCTCATCCACTGAAACATGTGCAATAGTCCCCTCCACCAGGAATCCTACACAACCCACTGAACCAACTTTAGCCACTGGGGACAGACACCAAAAACAATGGGAACTACGAACCTGCAGCCTGCAAAAAGGAGACCACAAACACAGTAAGATAAGCAAAATGAGAAGACAGGAAAAAACACAGCAGATGAAAGAGAAATATAAAAATGCACAAGACATAACAAATGAAGAGGAAATAGGCAGTCTACCTGAAAAAGAGTTCAGAATAATGATAGTAAAGATGATCCAAAATCTTGGAAATAGAATAGAGAAAATGCAAGAAACATTTAACAAGGACCTGGAAGAACTAAAGATGAAACAAGCAATGATGAACAACACAATAAATTACTCTAGAAGAGATCAATAGCTCAATAACTGATGCAGAAGAATGGATAAGTGACCTGGAAGATAAAATAGTGGAAATAACTACTGCAGAGCAGAATAAAGAGAAAAGAATGAAAAGAACTGAGGACAGTCTCAGAGACCTCTGGGACAATATTAAACTCACCAAAATTTGAATTATAGGGTACAAGAAGAAGAGAAAAGAAAGGGACTGAGAAAATATTTGAAGAGGTTATAGTTGAAAACTTCCATAATATGGGAAAGGAAATAGTTAATCAAGTCTAGGAAGCACAGAGAGTCCCATGCAGGATAAATCCAAGGAGAAATATGCCAAGACACATATTAATCAAACTGTCAAAAATTAAATACAAAGAAAGCATATTAAAAGCAGCAAGGGAAAAACAACAAATAACACACAAGGGAATCCCCATAAGGTTAACAGCTGATGTTTCATCAGAAACTCTGCAAGCCAGAAGGGACTGGTAGGACATATTTAAAGTGATGAAGGAGTAAAACCTACAACCAAGATTACTGTACCCAGCAAGGATCTCATTCAGATTTGATGCAGAAATTAAAACCTTTACAGAGAAGCAAGAGCTGAGAGAGTTCAGCACTACAAAGCCAGCTTTACAACAAATGCTAAAGGAACTTCTCTAGGCAAAAAACACAAGAGAAGGAAAAAGCTTACAATAAGTAACACAAAACAATTAAGAAAACAGGAATAGGAACATACATATTGATAATTACCTTAAATGTAAATGGATTAAATGCTCCCACCAAAAGACACAGACTGGCTGAATGGATACAAAAACAAGACTCATATATATGCTGTCTACAAGACACACACTTCAGACCTAGAGACTCATACAGACTGAAAGTGATGGGATGGAAAAAGATATTCCATGCAAATGGAAACCAAAAGAAAGCTGGAGTAGCAATTCTCATATCAGACAAAATAGACTTTAAAATAAAGACTATTAGAAGAGACAAAGAAGGACACTACATAATGATCAAGGTATCGATCCAAGTAGAAGATATAACAATTGTAAATATCTATGCACGCAACATAGGAGCACCTCAATACACAAGGCAAATACTAACAGCCATAGACGGGGAAATCGACAGTAACACATTCATGGTAGGGGACACTAACACCCCACTTTCACCAATGGACCGACCATCCCAAATGACAATAAAAAAGGAAATAGAGGTTTTAAATGATACATTAAACAAGATGGACTTAATTGATATTTATAGGACATTCCATCCAAAAACAACAGAATACACGTTGTTCTCAAGTGCTCATGGAACATCCTCCAGAATATGTCATATCCTGGGTCACAAATCAAGCCTTGATAAATTTAAGACAATTGAAATTTTATCAAGTCTCTTTTCTGACCACAACGCTATGAGACTAGATATCAATTACAGGAAAAGATCTGTAAAAAATACAAACACATGGAGGCTAAACAATACACTACTTAATAATGAAGTGATCACTGAAGAAATCAAAGAGGAAATCAAAAAATACCCAGAAACAAATGACAATGGAGACACGATGACCCAAAACCTATGGGATGCAGCAAAAGCAGTTCTAAGAGGGAAGTTTATAGCAATACAATCCTACCTTAAGAAATAAGAAACATCTTGAATAAAAATTCTAACCTTGCACCTAAAGCAATTAGAGAAATAAGAACAAAAAAACCCCAAAGTTAGCAGAAGAAAAGAAATTATAAAGATCAGATATGAAATAATTGAAAAAGAAATGAAGGAAATGATAGCAAATATCAGTAAAACTAAAAGCTGGGTCATTGAGAAGATAAACAAAACTGATAAACCATTTGCCAGACTAATCAAGAAAAAAACGGAGAAGACTCAAATCAATAGAATTAGAACTGAAAAAGGAGAAGTAACAAGTGACACTGCAGAAATACAAAAGATTATGAGAGATTACTACAAGCAACTCTATGCCAATAAAATGGGCAACCTGGAAGAAAAGGACAAATTCTTAGAAATGCACAACCTGCCAAGACTGAATCAGGAAGAAATAGAAAAGATGAACAGACCAATCACAAGCACTCAAATTAAAACTGTGATTAAAAATCTTCCAGCAAACAGAAGCCGAGGACCAGATGGCTTCACAGGCAAATTCTATCAGATATTTAGAGAAGAGCTAACACCTATCCTTCTCAAACTCTTACAAAATACAGCAGAGGGAGGAACATTCTCAACCTCATTCTACAAGGCCACCATCACCCTGACACAAAAACCAGGCAAGGATGTCACAAAGAAAGAAAACTACAGGGCTTCCCTGGTGGTGCATTGGTTGAGAGTCCGCCTGCTGTTGCAGGGGGACACGGGTTCGTGCCCCGGTCCGGGAAGATCCCACATGCCATGAATTGGCTAGGCCCATGAGCCATGATGCTTAGCCTGCACGTCCGGAGCCTGTGCTCCACAACAGGAGAGGCTACTACAGTGAGAGGCCCGCATACAGCAAAAAAAAAAAAAAAAAAGAAAAAAAGAAAAAGAAAAAGGAAAAAAAGAAAACTGCAGGCCAATATCACTGATGAACATAGATGGAAAATTCCTCAACAAAATACTAGCAAACAGAATCCAACAGCTTTCAACAAAATTCAACACCCATTTATGATAAAAATCCCCCAGAAAGTAGGCATAGAGGGAAAATTCCTGAACATAATAAAGGCCATATATGACAAACCCACAGCCAACATCATCATCAATGGTGAAAAACTGAAAGCATTTACATTAAGATCAGGAATAAGACAAGGCTGCCCACTCTCACCACTCTTATTCAACATAGTTTTGGAAGTTTTACCCCCAGCAATCAGAGAAGAAAAGGAAATAAAAGGAATCCAAATCAGAAAAGAAGAATTAAAGCTGTTACTCTTTGAAGATGACATGATATTATATATAGAGAATCCTAAAGATGCTACCAGAAAATTACTAGAGCTAATCAATGAATTTGATAAAGTAGCAGGTTACAAAATTAATTCACAGAAATCTCTGGCATTCCTATACACTAATGATGAAAAATCGGAAATGGAAATCAAGAAAACACTCCCATTTACCATTGCAACAAAAAGAATAAAATATCTAGGAATAAACCTACCTAAGGAGACAAAAGATGTGTATGCAGAAAATTATAAGGCACCGACGAAATAAATTAAAAATGATACAATTAGATGGAGAGATATACCATGTTCTTGGATTGGAAGAATCAACATTGTGAAAATGACTCTACTACCCAAAGCAATCTACAGATTCAATGCAATCCCTATCAAACTACCACTGGCATTTTTCACAGAACTAGAGCAAAAGATTTCACAACTTCTATGGAAACACAAAAAACCCCAAATAGCCAAAGCAATCATGAGAACGAAAAACGGAGCTGGAGGAATCAGGCTCCCTGACTTCAGGCTATACTACAAAGCTACAGTAATCAAGACAGTATGGTACTTGCACAAAAACAGAAATATAGATCAATGGAACAGGATAGAAAGCCCAGAGATAAACCCACACACATCTGGTCACCTTATCTTTGATAAAGGAGGCAAGAATATACAGTGGAGAAAAGACAGCCTCTTCAATAAGTGGTGCTGGGAAAACTGGACAGGTACATGTAATAGTATGAGATTAGAACAATCCCTAACACCATACAGCAAAATAAGCTCAAAATGGATTAAACATCTAAATGTAAGGCCAGAAACTATCAAACTCTTAGAGGAAAACATAGTCAGAACACTCTATGACATAAATCACATCAAGATCCTTTTTGACCCACCTCCTAGAGAAATGGAAATAAAAACAAAAATAAACAAATGGGACCTAAATGAAACTTAAAAGCTTTTGCACAGCAAAGGAAACCATAAACAAGACCAAAAGACAACCCTCAGAATGGGAGAAAATATTTTCAAATGAAGCAAATGACAAAGGGTTAATCTCCAAAATTTACGAGCAGCTCATGCAGCTCAATAATAAAAAAAACAAAGAACCCAATCCAAAAAATGGGCAGGTGACCTAAATAAACATTTCTCCAAAGAAGATATACAGATTGCCAACAAGCACATGACAGAATGCTCAACATCATTAATCATTAGAAATATGCAAATCAAAACTACAATGATATATCATCTCACACTGGTCAGATTGGCAATCATCAAAAAGTCTAGAAACAATAAATGCTGGAGATGGTGTGGAGAAAAGTGAACACTCTTTCACTGCTGGTGGGAATGTGAATTGGTATAGCCACTATGGAGAACAGTATGGATGTTCCTTAAAATCTACAAATAAAACTACCATATGACCCAGAAATCCCACTACTGGGCATATACCCTGAGAAAACCATAATTCAAAAAGAGTCATGTACCAAAATGTTCATTGCAGCTCTATATACAATAGCCAGGAGATGGACACAACCTAAGTGTCCATCATTGGATGAATGGGTAAAGAAGATGTGGCACATATATGCAATGGAATATTACTCAGCCTTAAAAAGAAACGAAATTGAGTTATTTGTAGTGAGGTGGATCGACCTAGAGTCTGTCAGACAGAGTGAAGTAAGTCAGAAAGAGAAAGACAAATAGCATATGCTAACACACATATATGGAATCTAAGAAAAATAAATGTCATGAATTACCTAGGGGTAAGACGGGAATAAAGACACAGACCTACTTGAGAATGGACTTGAGCATATGGGGAGGGGGAATGTTAAGCTGTGACAAAGTGAGAGAGTGGCATGGACATATATACACTACCAAACATAAAATAGATAGCTAGTGGGAAGCAGCCGCATAGCACAGGGATATCAGCCTTGTGCTTTGTGACCACTTGGATGGGTACATAGGGAGGATGGGAGGGAGAGAGATGCAAGAGGGAGGAGATATGGGAACATATGTGTATGTATAACTGATTCACTTTGTTATAAAGCAGAAACTAACACACCATTGTAAAGAAATTATACTCCAATAAAGATGTAAGAAAAGAAAGCTTTTAAGTTTTTTAGGTCTCATTTATTTATTTTAGGTTTTATTTCCATACTCTAGGAGATGGATCCAAAAAGATACTGCTTTGATTTATGTTAAAGAGCTTTCTACCTATGTTTTACTTTAGGAGTTTTATAGTATCCAGTCTTATATTTAGGTTTTTAATCCATTTTGAATTTATTTTTGTGTGTGATATTAGAGAATGTTCTATTTTCATTCTTTTACATGTAGCTGTCCTGTTTCCCTAGCACAACTTATGGAAGAGACTGTCTTTTCTCCATTGTATTTTCTTGCCTCCTTTGTCATAGATTAATTGATCATAGCTGTGTGGGTTTATGTCTCAGCTTTCTATCTTGTTTCATCAATCTATATGAATCATTTTATGCCAATAGCATATTGTTTCGATTTTTTAGCTTTGTATTGTAGTCTGAAGTCAGAGACCCTGATTCCTCCAGCTCTGTCTTTCTTTCTCAAGATCGTTTTGGCTATTCAGGGTCTTTTGCATTTCTGTACAAATTTAAAAGTTTTTATTCCAGTCCTGTGCAAAATGCCACTGGTAATTTGAAAATGACTATACTACCCAAGGTAATCTCTTGCTCTTTTAATAGAGAGCAGATCCTTTGCCTTTTCATTTTGCTTAACTTTCTCTGCTTTTATGAAGTAAAACTGTTACCTTTTGTGGTCTTGAAGGGGTGTTCTTACATAGGAGTGTCTTTATACAGACTGCATGTGCCCAACACCTTTGGTGGGAGAGCTGGATTTGATGTGGACTTCAGACACATGGTTCCTCAATATGTGGGGTTCAAGCTGGAGTCAGATGTAAGGTGGGATTTCCCCGCTGCTTAGTGAATGTCTCCACCCTATCAGAGGTGGGGTCTGATCCCAGGTTGCTGGAGTAGAAGCCCTGAGGTTCAGCCCAAGCTGACTCTGTTCCCTTTAAGCGTTTGTTTTCCTCTCTCCCAACATCTGGACACTTGCCTCAGAGAGGAGGAATGCTGAAGCATGTGGGGCCAGTGAAAGCTCTTATCTTGTGTCAGCCACAGAGAGAGGTCTGGGCTGTATCCAATGTGCTGTCTGTGCAGGTACCAGTATTTGTTTCCCTCGCTTCACTCAGATGCAGCCTTGGATTTAAGTCCCCTTTGTCCCTTACAACCAATCACTTCTGCCAGCCTCCGTTGCCCCACCCTGTTGTGGAGCCACATCGCATGGTGTTTAGAGCCTTCATGGACTCTCAGCATTTATTGGGATGTGAGCTGTGGAGCAGTAGCCACTTTCAGAGATCTGGGGTGCTCCTGATGTACTGCTAAAGTAAGTGCCAACAACAGCTGCCACTACTCCACCCAGGCTCTGCCCCAGGAGCTGGTCACCACTGTGTCTCATGGTCGAGACTTCTCTTCAGTCATGGCGGCCCCTGGTCCAGTGCTGTGCTGTGACATGGAGCAAAGGAGCGGAGGAGTGCTTGCTTGGCTTAGGCTGGTGAGCACACTGAGACAGTCACAGGGAGCCCAGCAGCAGCTAGAGCAGGACTCTCACTGTCTTGTCTTGGGGGCAAACCGGCACATGTGTTTCTCATAGGAAGAAGCCAAGCTTCCCATTGCCTTTTTTTTAGTCCTAGCAGTCCTCCAACCAGCCAAGTGTGCTCATCTCCCCAGTGTAGGACCCCAGGACTAGGGAATTCAATATGTGGTTTTCACTGCTCATTTCCCTAGGTGGGTGCTTTCTGTGTAACCTCCCTTTTCCTCTGAGTCCTGTCCTAAGGGCACAGGTCCCAACCCAACTGCTTTTATTCACTTCCTACCCAATTAGGTCTGTGTGTTTCTTACAGCCATAGTTGTACTAGAGTAATTCTCCAGCTTCCAGTTAGTTAAAAAGTTTCTAACAGTTTCTAACAGTTAAACAGTTTCTAAACTATTTCCCATGACCGCCCAGGAATGTGCCCCAGCCTTGGCCAATGCTCCCTCCAGTCCTGCTTGTTTCTTGATGCAGTTCCACACTGGGATGAAGGTTGCTGCAGCCAAAGTGGAGAGCTCAGTTGTGAGGGAAAAACGTGGCTCATACTCAGAGCAACATCTGAGTGGGGTGGTGGCAGCCTTTAATGGTGCTTATAGAGGGAGCACACCAGAAGCAGTCTGAGACCCTGACACTGGCTGGGTCACAACAGCCCACGCTCAGACCCATGCCAAGTGCCAACACTAGGTCCTTTTGGCACAACAACACTCACCTCTGTGGTGGGAGCCAGTGCTGGGAGTGGGGAGTGCACACACTTAAAAGGAAATGGAGCCAACTTAGACCTGAACTTCAGAGTTTCAACTCCAGCACCTCAGGACTCCCATCCACCCCTAATAGGGTGGTACTAACTGTTGAGCAGAGAAGAAACTACAGCTCACACCTGGTTCTGGTCCTAGCACTTCCATATCCAGCCTTACCTCCTACCAAGGTGATAGCTGCCAGCATACCCTGGGGAATGACATGATTCATGCTCATGTCAAATCCAGCTCTCTCACCAAAGCTATTGGGTACACTCAGATTGTGTTAGGATGCTCCCACAGAAAAACACCCCTTCAAGACCATAATAGGTTACTTTTTCACCTAATTTCAGAGAGACAAAGAAAGTTAAGGAAAATGAGAAGACAGAGGAATATGTTTCAATTGAAAGAACAAGAAAAACATCTGAAATATCAACTAATAAAACAGAAATAACTAATTAGTCAGAAAAAGATTTTCCAAACATAAATAATAAGAATAGCAGAATTAGAGAAAATAATAGATAACACAGTCAGCATTTTATCAATGAACTAGAAAATATAAAAAAGAACCAGTCCAAACTGAAAACTACAATAAGTGAAATGAAAAATATCATAGAAGGAATTAACAGCAGACTAGATGATACAGAAGAAAGCATAACTGACCTGGAAGATGCAATAATGTAAATTACCCAAGCAGAGCAGTAATAAGAAAAAAGTACAATATTAATTCTTCTAATCCAAGATCATGGGATACCTTTCAATTTCTTTGAATCATTTTCAGTTTGCTTTATCAACATTTTATAGTTCTCAACATATAAGTTTTTCACCTCCTTGGTGAGGTTTATTCCCAAGTATTTCATTTTTTTTGGATGGGGTTCTTAAAGGGATTGTTTGTTTACATCCCTTTTCTGATATTTCATTGTTAGTGTAAAGAAATGCAACAGATTTCTGTGTATTAATCTTGTATCCTGCTACCTTGCTGAATTCCTTTATCAGTTCTAGTAGTTTTTATGTGGAGTCTTTAGGGTTTTATATATATAGTATCATGTCATTTGCATATAAGGGAAATTTTACCTCTTCCCTTCCAGTTTGGATGCCTTTTTATTTCTTTTTCTTGTCTGATTGCTGTGGCTAGGACTTCCAATATTATGTTTAATAGAAGTGATGAGAGTGTGTATCCTTGTCTTGTTCCAGATTTTAGCAGGAAGGCTTTCAGCTTTTCACCATTGAGTATTATGTGGGCTATGGATTTGTCATAAATAGGTTTTATTATGTTGAGATATGTTTCCCCTTTACACATTGTGGTAAGAGTTTTTACCATGAATGGATGTTGTATTTTAGCCAGTGCTTTTTCTGCATCTATTGAGATGATCATGTAGATTTTGTCTTTTCTTTTGTTGATATAGTATATCACATTGATTAATTTGCATATGTTGAACCATCCTTATGATGCTGGGATGAACATTTTTCACAGAACTAGAACAAATAATCCTAAAATTTATGTGGAAGCATAAAAGATGCAGAATTACCAAAGCAATCTTGAGGGGGAAAAAAAACAAAAACAAACCTGGAGGCATAACTCTCCCGTACTACAAAGCTGCAGTAATCAAAACAGCATGATATTGCCACAAAAACAGACATATGGATCAATGGAAAAGAATAGAGAGCCCAGAAATAAACCCACACACCTACAGTCAATTAATCTTTGACAAAGGAGGCAAGAATGTACAATGGAGAAGAAGTCTCTTCAGCAAGTGGTGTTGGGAAAGATGGACAGCTGTATGTATATAAATGAAGTTGATCACACTGTACACAAAAATAAACTCAAAATGGCTTAAAGATTTAAATATAAGACATGACACTGTAAAACTATAAGACATGGCACTGTAAAGCTCCTAGAAGAGAGCATAGGCAAAACATTCTCTGACATAAATCATAGCAATGTTTTCTTGTCAGTCTCCTAAGGCAATAGAAATAAAAGGAACAATAAACAAATGGGACATAATCAAACTTATAAGCTTTTGCACAGCAAAAGAAACTATAAACAAAGTAAGGAAACCTGTGGACTGGAAGGTCTTCAAATGATGCAACTGACAATGGCTTAATTTCCAAAATATACAAACAGCTCATACAACTCAATAACAAAAAAAAAAAACAAACAATCGAATCAAAAAATGGGCCAAAGCCCTAAATAGATATGTCTCCAAAAAAGACATACAGATGGCCAATAAGGACAAGAAAATGTGCTCAACATCATTAATTATTAGAGAAATGTAAATCAAAACTATAATGAGCTATTGCCTCACACCAGTCAGAATGGACAACATTAAAATGTCTACAAATAAATGCTGGAGAGGGTGTGAAGTAAAGGAAACCCTCCTACATTATTGGTAGGAATATAAATAGGTTCAACCACGATGGAAATTAGTATGGAGGTTCATTCAAAAACTTAAAAATGGAGTTACCATATGATCCTGCAATCCCACTCCTGGGCATATATCTGGAGAAAAACATTGTCTGAAAGGACACATGCACCCCAATGTTCATTGCAGCACTGTTTACAATACATTGCACTGTTCATTGCAAGATATGGAAGCAACTTAAATGTCCATTGACAGAGGAATGGATAAAGATGTGGTAAATATAGATACAATAGATTATTGCTCAGCCATATGAAAGGATGAAATAATGCCATTTGCAACAACGTGGATGGACCTAGAGATTGTCATACTGAGTGAATTAAGTCAGACAAAGACAAATATAGTGTGGCATTGCTTATATGCAGAATCTAAAAAATGATACAAATGAATTATTTGTAAAACAGAAAGAGACTCAGAGACTTGGAGAACAAACTTTTGGTTTCCAGGGGAGAAGATTGGGGGGAGGGATAGTTAGTGAGTTTGGGGTTGACATGTACACATTGCTATATTTACAATAGATAACCAGCAAGGACCTACTCCATAGCACAGAGAACTCTGCTCAATATTATGTAACAACTTGAATGGGAAAATAATTTGAAAAAGAATAGATAATACATGTACATGTATAACTGAATCACTTTGTTGTACACCTGACACTAACACAACATTGTTAATCACTTGTACTCCAATATAAAATAAAAAGTAAAAAACAAATAAAAAAACTAAAATTAGAATTGCCCAGAAATCCCACTCCTGGACATATCTCCAGAGAAAACTCCAATTTGAAAAGATACATCTGAACTTCACTTGGTTTATGGCTAAATAATAGTCCACTGTATGGTTGTACCAAATTTCTCTATCCATTCATCAGTTGATGTACATTTGTGTTATTTTGCCATATTTGATATTGTTAGTAGTGTTGCTATAAACATTCAAGTACAAATATTTGTTTTAATACCTGTTTTTAATAATTTGGGATATATATACCTAGGAGTGGAATTATTGGGTCATATGTCAATGCTATGTTTAACTTTTTGAGTTACTGCCAAACTGTTTTCCACAGCAGATTCACCATTTTACATTTCCATAAGCAAAGTACACTTTTTCTAATTTCTCCATATCTTCACCAACACAACTTGCTATTTTCTTTTCTTGATTTTAATTATCATCTTCTTAGTGAATGTAAAGTGATAACTTATTGAGATTTTTTCTTTGCATTTTCCAAATAACTAATATTGTTAAGCATTTTTTATGCACTTATAGTCAATTTGCATATCTTTTTTGGAGAAGTGTCTATTTAAGCATTTTGCCCATGTTTTAATTGGGTTATTTATGTTTTTGTGTTTTTCTCATGGGAGTATCCAGTTGTACCAGTCCTACTTGTTTATGCCATTCAAACATCTTAGTTCCTTTGACAAAAATGAATTAACCATAAAATGTGAGGTTTTATTTCTGGACTTTTAATTCTATTCCACTGTTCCATACAGCTATTTTTATTCCAATACAAAATTATTTTGATTACTTTTGCTTTATATTAATTTTAAAATTAGAAAATATTTACCCTTCTCAGACGGAGAAAATATGACAAAGTAGAAGGACATGAGCTCACATCTTATGAAAACACCAAAATAAGAGCTAACTTCTGTACAACTATGGACAAAAGAAAACAAAAAGAAAAAGCTGGATGCTACCTAAAAAGATATCATACATCCAAAGACAAAGAAGCCACAACAAGAGTTTAGGAGTGGTGCAATCACGATAAAATCAAATCCCATACCTGCCGTGTGGGTGACACACAAACTGGAAAATAATTATGTCACAGAAGTTCTGTGAACTTCTTCTTCCACAGTAGTGAATGTTCTGAGCCCCACGTCAGGCTCCCAAGCCTGGGGTGTCTGGCAACACCAATTTATGATAAAAACTCTACAGAAAGTGGACATTGAGGGAACATACCTCCACATAATAAAGATCATTTATGACAAACGTATGGCCAACATAATTCTCAATGGGGAAAACCTGAAAGCATTTCTTCTAAGATCAAGAATAAGACAAGGATGTCCACTCTCACCACTTTTATTCAACATAGTTTTGGAAGCCCTAGCCACAGCAATCAGAGAAGAAAAATAAGTAAAAGGAATCAAAATTGGAACAGAAGAAGTAAAACTGTCACTGTTTGCAGATTACATGATAGTATACATATAAAATCCTAAAGATGCTACCAGAAAACTACTAGAGCTCTTCAATTAATTCAGTAAAGTTGCAGAGTACAAAATAAATACACAGAAATCTGTTGCACATCTATACACGAACAATGAAAAATAAGAAGGAGAAATTAAAGAAAGCATCCCATTTACCATCACATCAAAAAGAATAAAATAAACCTACTTAAATAGGCAAAAGACCTGTACTCTGAAAACTATAAGATGCTGATGAAAGAAATTTAAAATGATACAAACAGATGGAAAGATATACCATCTTCTTGGATTGGAAGAATGAATATTTTCAAAATGACTATACTACCTAAGGGAGTCTACAGATTCAATGCAAGGCCTATCAAATGACCAGTTGCAGTTTTCACAGAAATACAACAAAAAATCTTAAATTTGTGTGGAGACAAAAAAGATCCTGAGTAGTGAAAGCAATCTTAAGAAAGAAAAACGGAGCTGGAGGAATCAGGCTCCCTGACTTCAGACTATACTACAAGGCTACAGTCTTCAAAACAATACGGTACTTGCACAAAAACAGAAACATAGATCAATGGAACAGGATAGAAATCCCAGAAAAAACTTATGCACCTCTGGTCAATTTATCTATGACAAAGGAGGCAAGAATATACAATGGAGAAAAAAACAGTCTCTTCAATAATTGGTGCTGGGAAAACTGGACAACTACATGTAAAAAATGAACTTAGAATATTCTTTAACACCATACACAAAAATAAGCTCAAAATGGATTAAAGACCCAGATGTAAGACCAGAGGCTATAAAACTCTTAGAGAAAAACATAGGCAGAACACACCTTGACATAAGTCACAGCAAAATCTTTTTTGATCCATCTCCTAGAATCATGGAAATAAAACCAAAAATAAACAAATGGGACCCATTTAAACTCAGAAGCTTTTGAACATGAAAGGAAACCTTAAACAGAATGAAAAGACACTCCACAGAATGGGAGGAAATATTTGCAAACAATGCAACAGACAAGGGATTCATGTCCAAAATTTACAAACAGCTCATGAAGCTTAATATCAAATAAACATACCAACCAAGGAATGTGTGGAAGACCTAAATAAACATTTCTCCAAAGAAGACATACAGATGGCCAAGATGCACATGAAAAAATGCTCATTTTTGGTAATTATTAGAGAAACGTATGTCAAAACTCCAATGAGATATCACCTCACACCAGTCAGAATTGCCATCATAAAGAAGTCCACAAACAATAAGTGCTGGAGAGGGTGTGGAGAAAAGGGAACCCTCCTACACTGTTGGTGGGAATATAAATTGGTACTGCCACTATGGAAAACAGTATAGAGGTTCATTAAGAAACTAAGAATAGAGCTACCATATGATCCAGCAATCTCATTCCTGGTCATTTATCTAGAGAAAGCCATGGTTCAAAAGGATACATGCACCCTAATATTCATTGCAGTGCTGTTTACAATATCCACGACATGGAAGCAACCTAAATTTCCATCGACAGATGAATGGATAAAGATGTTGTACACATATACAATGGAATATTATTCAGCCATAAAAGGGAATGAAATAATGACATTTGCAGCAACATGGATGGACCTGGAGATTATCATAGTAAATGAAGTAATTCAGACAGAGAAAGACAAATATCATATGATATCACTTATATGCAGAATCTATAAAAATTATACAGTGAACTTATTTACAAAGCAGGAACAGACTCACAGACTTAGAGAACAAACTTTTGGTTACCAGGGGAGAAGGATGGGGGGTGTGATAGATTGGGAGTCTGGCATTGACATATACACACTGCTATATGTAAAATAGATAGCCAACAAGGACCTACTGTATAACACAGGGAACTCTGTTTAATATTTTGTGTTAACCTAAATGGGAAAAGAACTTGAAAAAGAATAGATACTTCTATAAGTATAAGTGAGTCACTTTGCTGTACACCTGAAACTAATGCAACACTGTTAATCAACTATACTCCAATATAAAATAAAAATTAAAAAAGAAAATATTAAGCCTTCTTCATTTGTGTTTGTCTCGAAATTGTTTTGGTTGTTCTGGGTCCCTTCAATTTCTATATGAATTTTCTGGTCAACTTTTAAGGTCTTCAAAGAAACCAGCTCTAATATTTTATAGGAATTTCTCCAAATCTGTAGATCTGTTTGAGAAGTATTGTCCTGAAAACAATATCGTCTTTAATACATGAAAGTGGGATGTATATTTGCTTATGTTATTTAGCTCTTTAATTTCTTTCAACAAAGTTTTGTAATTTTCAGAGTCTAAGTTTTGCACTTATTTTGTTAAATGTATTTCAAAATATTTTCAATATTTTTGATGTTTTAAGTGAAATGTTTTCCTTAATTTCATTTTTGCACTGTTTATTGATAGTGTGCAGAAATACAATTGTTATTGTATATTGATCTTGTATCCTGCAAATTTGCTGAACTCATAGTGTGTATGTGTGGAATTCTTAAGAATCAGAGTTTGGGAGATAGGGATTCCCATTTTTTTGGCCACATCTACTTTGAGTAGTCTCTGTTACACTGAGCTGTGGTGTAAGAAGACAAGGAGTAAGTCATGGTTCAAGTGCCACAGATTCTTGCTGTTCTTCCCAATATTTTCTTGAGTAAATGTTTCTTCATTTTCCATATGCCCTTAGGACAATCTTCAAAGACTTTAATGCCACCCTGTACCACACAGACATAGCACTTGCCCTCTTTCCCACTCATTTTGTGATGAATGCTCCTTAGAAAGTCTCTTTGCAAATTTCTTTTCCACCACTTATGGATGTTTCTATGAATAACAAAATTTAATGCACATAGTTGAAGCCTTCCCATCTATGAAAAATAGGATAAATTAATTTTTGTCTCTATGAAACAGTGGAAATGTAATAGTTAATTGAAGTGAGAAGAGAGAACACATTACGAAATTCATTTAGTTTTAACCTTGACTGGGCATGCGTCTTCTGCCCTTGGCTTATTTTTTCTGATGTATTTGCAAAGACTAAGGCTGCATTTGTTCCTGTAACCAGGCAGTGTTCTTCCCAGGAGCCTGTCCAGGGCCACAGAAAATGAAAAAAAAGCCATTGTGCTGTTTCTCGCAATACTGTGTTTTTATATATGTTATCTCATTTAATTCTTACAGAAATTCTATATGTAAATATTATTATGTCTAATGTACAAAAAACTAAGCTAGCTCAGAGAAATTAAAAAACTTAATGTGGAAAAAAATGTTTATAACATTTCGAGGGGTATCCAGGATACTATTGCAATGTTCATTGGGTCGGATAAGATTTATTCAATTATACACAAAGAAAGTACCCACAAAAATAATAAGAAAATGATAAATTGGCTACCCTAAGCTGAAAATATTCCTCACAATAAGACATCGAAACAAAATTGCAAGTAAGTCATGTATTAGAAGACGTTAGCAATGTACATTACTGGCAGAATGCAGAAAGAATACTTCCAAATTAATAACATAAAGAAAAATCAATAAAAATGGGCAATGTCAATGAATAGGTAATTTAAAAAAAGAATGACCAATGAACATATAAAAAATGCTCAACTTCATTAGTAATCAAATAAATGCAAATTTTAAAATGAAGATACTATTTCACATCCATATGACTGACAAAAAAATCAATCAGGCAATAAAAGTTGGCAATGATGTGGAGAAACAGAAAGTGTAACATAATGAATGTGGGTTTATAAGTTGGTACAATTAATTTCAAGAGCAATTTGACAATATCTAGTAAGGTTCAGGATACAAAAATCTAATAACCTGATCAATCAATTCCAATTTAGCCTATATAAAACTGAACATCTATGCAATGAGATGTATAAAAGTGTTCATAGTAAGCCTCTTGGTGACAGAAATGAAAAGAAAAATCAATAAAAGAATGAGTGATGTGCCTATGTTTTCCTCTAAGAGGTTAATAGTGAATGGCCTTACATTTAGGTCTTTAACCCATTTTGAATCTATTTTTGTGTAAGGTGTTAGGGAGTGTTCTAATTTCACTTTTTTACATGTAGAAAACATAGGCAGAACACTCTGACATAAACTGAAGCAAGATTTTTTTGACCCACCTCCTAGAGTAATGAGAATAAAAACAAAAATAAAAAAATGAAACATAATTAGATGTAAAGGCTTTTGCACAGCAAAGGAAACCATAAACAAGACACAAAGACAACCCTCAGAATGGGAGAAAATATTTGCAAATGAAGTAACTGACAAAGGATTAATCTCCAAAATATACAAGCAGCTCATGCAGCTCAATATCAAAAAAAAACCAAGCCAATCAAAAAGTGGGTGGAATACCTAAGTATACATTTCTGCAAAGAAGACTACAGATGGCCAACAGACACATGAAAAGATGCTCAACATCACTAATTATTAGAGAAATGCAAATAGAAACTACAATGAGATATCACCTCACACCAGTCAGAATGGCCATTATTAAAAAATCTACAAACTAAATGCTGGAGAGGTTATGCAGAAAAGGGAACCCTCTTGTGCTGTTGGTGGGAATTTAAATTGATACAACCACTATGGAGAACAATATGGAGGTTCCTTAAAAAACTAAGAATAGAACTACCATGTGACCCAGCAATCTCACTATTTGGCATATACCCTGAGAAAACCATAATTCAAAAAGACATATACACCCAAAGTTCATTGCAGCACTATTTACAATAGCCAGGACATGAAAACAACCTAAATGACCATCAACAGAGGAACAGGTAAAGAAGATATTGTACATATATACAATGGAATATTACTCAACAATAAAAGGAACAAAATTGGGTCATTTGTAGAGACGTGGATGGGCCTAGAGACTGTCATACAGAGTGAAGTAAGTCAGAAAGAGAAAAACAAATATCTTATATTAATACATGTATGTGGAATCTGAAAAAATTGGTATAGACAATCTTATTTGCAAAGCAGAAATAGAGACACAGACATAGAGAACAAACATATGGATACCAAGGGGGAAAGGGTGGTGGTGGGATGAACTGGGAGATTGGGATTGACATATATACACTATTGATACTGTGTATAAAATAGATAACTAATGAGAACCTACTCTGTGGTGATCTAAATGGGAAGGAAATCCAAAAAAGAGGGGACATATTTATACATATAGCTGATTCACTTTACTTTACAGTAGAAACTAACACAACATTGTAAAACAACTATACTCCAATAAATATGTTTTAAAAAAGAATGAATGAGTCTAAATATACATCAATTGAAAAGTGGATGAATATCTTTTGGTATATACATCCAATAAAATCTATTCAGCAGTGAGAATGAATGAACTAGATCAAATGCATCAATATGGATAAATCTTTACCACATTAGATAAAATATACAACTTACATATTTAAGTACAGTATTATATCATGATATAAAATGTTACATCATCACAGCAATTTTTATATCACTAGTGAATGCACAGATATATAATGAGTGATTACACAAACTCACATATGTATAAATAAGTGTAAAATTCAATAATATTCAGTAGAGCCATCACCAATGAGGAGAAAGACAAATGGAATTGATGAGAGGCACACATGGCACTATAACTATGTGTATAACATTTTCTTTCTTTTTGTTTTGTTTGGTATTATTATCCTTTATTGTATTCTATAATTTTCAGGTATATAGCATTATAATTCTACATCTGTACACACTACAAAATCATCACTGCCATAAGTCTACTTATCATCCATCACCATACAGTTGACCTCCTTCACTCATTTTGCCCACCTCAAAACATTTTCCCCTCTGGTAACAACTAATCTGATTTCTGTATAAGTTTGTTTTTGTTTTATTTTGTTTCTTCATTTGTTTTTTTGTTTAGATTCCTCATATGAGTGAAATCATATGGTATTTATCTTTCTCTGACTTCTTTCACTTGGCATAATACCTGCAAGGTTCATCCATGTTGTTCACAAACGGCAGGATTTCATTCTTTTTATGGCTGAGTACTATTCCATTTTAGATATAGATATAGATGTTTTAGATATAGATATATACAGCAAAGGAAACCATCAACAAAATAAAAAGGTAACCTACTGAGTAGGAGAAAATATTTGCAAATCATATATTCAATAAAGGGTTAATACGCAAAAAAATATGAAGAATTCATAAAACTCAACAACTGAAAGACAAACACCTGATTAAAAAACGGGCAGAGGATATGAATAGACATTTTTCCAAAGAAGGAATACAGATGGCCAGCAGGCACATGAAAAGATGTTCAACATCACTAATTATTAGGAAAGTGCAAATCAAAACCACAATGAGAGATTACCTCACACCTATTAGCATGGCTATTATCAAAAAGACAAGAGATAACAAATGTTGGAGAGGATGTGGAGAAAATGGAACCTTTGTACACTGTTGATGGGACTGTACATTGGTGCAGCCACTATGGAAAACAGTATGGAGATTCCTCAAAAAATTAAGAATAAAACTACCATATGAACCAGCTATTCCACTTTGGGGTATTTATCCAAAGAACAACAACAAAAAAAAAAAACAGTAATTTGAAAACATGTATGCATCACTATGATCATTGCAGCATTTTATTTCTTTTAATAATAATTTGAAAAAATATGAGACTATTAAAATTTTGTAATTGGCTCATGGTTGTTTATAATATTGTTTTCTACATGTTCTGTATTTGAAATGCTTTATAACAAAAACCATGTTAGAAATTTTGAAAAATTTCATGTGTTAACCTGGATAAGAGACAACTGAAAATAAATATTATAGCTCCTTCAAATCTTAGAAAATTGTCATATAGAATACTGACGAGTCTCATTCTGTGTTGATCTCAATTGTAGAACAGAAAAATGAAAGCCTAAAATTACACAGAGAAATATGAAGATGCAAAGAAGAATTTTTAAATATATTGAGGAGTAGAGATGTGTGCTCCTTTTTTCTAATCCTTGTGCTCCTCCTACTCTTTAAGGAGAAACTTTTAGAGATGCCATAGCAGGAATTCCTGTACTGGATGGAAAGTTGTATTAAAGCTTTAAGATTATCTTCTGTGTCTCTATGATTTGATTAAAAGGAGGTAATTAATCATCCTCAAGGTGAAACGAGAGGTTGTACTGCAACTCAAAATATGGTAGCTTTTGTGATCCTTTGGCTTTGAATTTTATTCTAAATTTTATTGACTTGACAGCATGCTGGTATATTTTGTGACCAGAGACTACATTAAATACATAGTTAACAAGAAGAAAATTTCAAATCATCTTGATGGGCTGAATAAAGTGGCCTAAAAAACAAATAAATATAAATAATAGATAATCACATACAAAAATAAGACATTTACAAGATGTACCTGTGGCCCAATTAAAAAAGAAAACAACCTACGCCATACAAAACAAGGGGTATTTTTCTCAGCATTTGTGAAAAAGACAATGGTGAGCTCATGTCAGTCAAAGACTGAACTGAATTCAAATGGTCATTCCCTTCCTAGAATGCACTAATAGATATTCTTGTCTAAAAAATGGAATTGATAGTACCACAGTTATAGATGACACAGTAAAAAGTATGAAACCAGAGGAGAATGACCAAATAGTAAGGGTATTCACAGCACTGATACATGAAGAAAAATTAAAGGAACTACAGAACTTGAAAAAATAAATTAAAATGGAAAGACAAGCAATAGCTCTTTCCAAACATAAGAATGCTCTAATGTGGAAGAGGGATTAGTTTTAAGACTGATAGCTATTTTAGACCAATTTAAAGAAAAAATGTTCTAAAAATGTAAAGAAATCCTAAAATGCAAAAGACAACCTTGTGATATAGTAAGCTCTTCATCACTGAGAGTGTTTAAGCAGATGCTGGATGACAGTTTTCAAGGTTGTTTTTTCAGGCCTTCATGCATCAGGTATGATTCTCCCTAAAGAACTAGGTGAGTATCTATTAGTACCAAATTTGTATCAACACTAGTCCCAAAAGTAAAAGTACCTTTTATGAAGGTCTGGAAGATTGTGATTTATTTAAATCATAGAACCATTCCATCTTGCTTTATCAAATTGTGTTTGTTTTTTAACAAAAATCATTATTTTTTGTTTTTGGAAAAAATATATGTAATTTAAGAAATTAAGAAAATGTATATAGGAAAATGCAAAAAACACACAGGTTTGTTGTACCATACCTAATTATGCACATCATCTGAACATCATTCCAGGCAATGAATTAGAAAGATATAAAGGTAAATGGATAGATGGATGGATGGACAGATGGATAGGTAGGTATTTAGATAGATGATGATAGATTGATGATAGATAAATAAATTAATATTAGAAAATGTTTGATAAGCATTGGACCCTAATGCATGCATTATTTTAAAAAATAAGTATTCAGTGAAAATTTATATAAGTTTAACAAGAAACTGAAGTGAAATTTAGGGAAATGCTGAAGATTTTAAAAAGTATTACTTCATCATAAGAAATTATTTCCTTGACTAATACCTCCCAGTTTCCTCCTACCCCCAGCCCCTGGTAACCACCATTGTACTCTCTGCTTCTATGAGTTAGACTATTTTAGATTTCTTATCTAAGTAGTAACATGTAGTATTTGTCCTTCTCTATCTTGCTTATTTCACTTAGCCTAAGTCCTAGAGAACTACCATATGGTATAGTACCTATAGTTTATAATACTGTATTATATACTTAAAAATTAGCCAACAAGGTAGATAATATGTTGTGTTATCACACAAAAATAGTAACAATAATAAAGAGAGTAGGAGAAAACTTTGGGAGGTGATGAATATGTTTATGGCATTGATATTGGTGGTGGTTTTAATGGATGTATATTTATCTCCAAACTCATCAATTTGTATTCATTAATTATGTATAGCTTTTTAATATCAATTATGCTTCAATAAAGTGGTTTTTTTTCAAAAAAGAAATTGTTCCTTGATATTTATCTCTAAATATAAGAAAATAGATTCTGAAAACAATTGTTTGCTTTTTGTGTCTTTAATTCCTCTTTTAAAGTTTACAGAGTATCAATTGGCTCTGTGCCTAAAAGATAGGCATAGTATTCTTACATGTTGTCATACCTCCCTCTCTTCTTTTCCTGACTTGAGATTTATGTTATTATTTTTACACCATCAAGATTTATATTATTTAAGTATCTTCTGTTACTAAAATTTGCACAAGTTTATAATTGTGTGTTTTGTTCTTTATTTGATGTATCTCTTAATTCACTTGGTTTCATCATCAAGGAGTTTCTTTTTTCAAAAAGCTTTCAGAAATATTACTTCTTTAATTCTTTCATATTTTAGAATGCTTATCGCCTTTATGTTTCACCATTTTTTTCTAGGTGAAGAATTCTTGGGTCACATTTTATTCCCTTTAGGAATGAGATGTTTCTTTGTCTTAAAGTTCAGTCACTTAACCATGGGATATGTCTTACTTAGTGTGACCATTCAGTGTCATTTTTTCCTGGAAGCTTTTATAACTCTTTCTTCATTCTCTGGAAATTCACTTTTATTATATATTTTAATAATTTTCCTAATCAATATGTTGAGTTCTTTACTTTAGAGATACCAGTTATCCACATAGGAAATTTTCTTTGTCTTTCATATCTATTTTTTTCTGCTTAGTTAGTCTTTCACAGTTGTGTTCACTGTAATTATCTTAAGCTTTTCCTCCATGTTAATATCTTGCTTTTTATCCATATCTGTTCGTTGCTATTTCTAGTTTATTAATTACCTAAAGAAGTTTTGACCCTTGACTTATTAAGTCAATAATCTCATTTTTTCTATCATATTTTAGCTCATTTTGTTTAATTCAAGTTGATCTACAGTAAAAAACATTTGTGGTGACTTGCCTTGTGTTCCTTGGCTTATGTTTTCTTTAGGTATAGTTTCTTTCTCTGTCTTTTGTATTGAAAATGTCTCACATTTTTCTTCTTTTGTTGTAATGCATTGCCATTAATATCCATGCTAAATCTTTTTAGCTTTTTCACACTGTGGAATCCCTGTAGCTTTGTCTAGACCTTTTCTTTGTTCTCCTTTAAGATGGGTAACTTTAACTCCCTTGACAATGCTTCTGAGAGTTAAATGTTTCCTCCAAGGAACAGTTGTTTCAGGCTGGTCTCTTAATGCCCTATCCACTTTTTCTGTAGTCTGCTTCCATGGAGAGAAAAAAGGACAATCTTGTGCCTGGATTCCCTTTCCCAGATTTTGTTTTGTCTGCTGTACCAAAATGAACTCTCCTAAATGTCAAATGTATTCCATTCCCTTGGTTTGTATCCTCCAATTTCAAATTTACTTCACTAATTCAATTAGCCTTAGAATCTTCACTTCTGTCAGAGAAATTCAGTTACATAACTTCCTCTGTTTTACGCTTATGTTCCAGCATTTGTTTTCTCTAAGAGAGTCAAAATAAGGATACCCAATTAGTCTACTTTCCCACATTAGGTAAAATTAGTGAAAATTCTCAGGGTTTTGTGGAATCACCATTATAGTTTCTAAAGTGTAGGAGTGGGGTGGGCCTTGTCATATTCCTCTCTAACATCTGTTCTACCACATTATCACTTCTTTCTTTGGTTGCCACTTTTTGAAACTAATTACATTGGGCTGTGCCTCTTGTTTAGGTTTTGCTAGCTTTTTCTTATTAATTTTAAAATTTTATTTCTTATTGTTTTTGCTGTTTTTCTCATATTAATATTTGCTGGTTTTTATTAAATGTTCTTTTAAATAAGAATCTGAGGAAAATTAGAGCAGGAATATTCTCTTAGGCAGTTTTTTCCCTTCCATTTAAAACTGAAAATCTGAAAAAAAAAAAACAAAAACTGAAGATCTGAAGATTTGCTTTGATATGGTCCAGGTCTAGAATTATTAGGAAATGAGAAAATGACTTTGTGCCTTATGGCTGAGTGATTTTAAGAAAGTTTCACTGTAAATAAAACCTTCTGAACTGTTGTAAAGTATAAAGGTGCATAATCTGTGAAAGCATGAAATTTGGTTCCCATAGAAATAGTGGATATCTAGATCACAAAAAATTATATTAAAAGAATAAGATTTTTCCAAGTGTACATGTTTCATGTGTGCAAATAATATTGGAAGTCTTATTTAAGGTCAAAAACCAAAAAATGTATAATGTTCCCTTGGAATTATTTATATTTATTTTTCATTACTATTTCATTTTGGTCTTCTCCACTATATTACCAATATCAAAGTTTTAAAATTTATTTATGTGGTATAATTTTTATCTTTTTATATACCCTAATATATCATTAATGTGAACAAATGGAAAAGATTTGCCACTTAATCATATAAATTAGAAATGAAAAAGACATACTGATCATCTGTCCAGCCTCCTCCATTTTTTCTAAATATATGTTTTGTTTTTAACTAAAAGTCATGGTTTTGCTATGAAACAAAAAACACATTGATTTGGTTTAATGCTTAAAGTTTAAATAAAAATTCAACCCTAATGGGAAAATACAAAGTCCTGTTTTAAGTTTATGATCTTCAGCTAATTCTATGCAGTATTACATTTTATCTTCCTAGCAATCATGTGTACATGCTATCATTTTTTTCAGTGAGAAAGTGCTGTGTATGAGTTACAAGTTATTTCAATGTCACCTAAAGCCTGACTCAGTAGAACTTCTGACAGAAAGAGAGTAAGGTCTAAGTGTGTTTGTCAGTTATGCCCAATTACAAATTGTACTTCTTGTAATTAATCTGTAGGATACATATTCCTAAGCAGTGTGTTAACAACCAAAAATATGTAGCTTTTCAACTTCTCTCTCACATTGTTTATCAATTTCTATTTTGTTTCAACATACCCAGAAAACCAGAAAGTTGTTTATATTGAAGCTTCACTGAGGTAATAAAAGTCTCTGAAATTGTGAATACATATTATTTGTAAATATAAAGTCAGAATTAAGAACCTAGATGTTCAAAGTAATATATATGTCCATCAAACACAGAAGCAAAAGCAGGCAAGAAATATTTGGTGATATATATCATTTAGGCAGTTAAAATGCAGGAAATATAGTCACCAAAGAAGAAACGGACAAGGATTGAAACAAATGATGTTAAAATAAATCTGGGAGTGGGAGGGAGGGAGACACAAGAGGGAAGATATATGGGAACATATGTTTATGTATGACTGATTCACTTTGTTATAAAGCAGAAACTAACACACCATTGTAAAGCAATTATACCCCAATAAAGATGTTAAAAAAAATAAAATAAATCTGGGAAAATCTGGAGGTAAAGAAATAGTGGATGTAATAAAAAGTATTGCCCTGAATACTGGATGCAATCTGGTGGGAAACTGATGTGCTATGAATTTTATCTTAAAATTACCTGTGTTCTAGTATAATAATAACTTTAAAAGATTAAAGATTATGTTTTTGGCTTATAAATTGTCTTACAGTGAAAAATTTTACTCTTCATATATAAAAGATGCACAAAGAGAAGAAATTTTTTATGAATTGGTCTCCTAAATAGTAAATAAATTGCTTACTTTCATTGTTAGATAATCCTTGATGTTTCTGCATGCTGTGCACTGGAGAAGTATGTAAACATTTTAATATGATGGCAAAATCCCAGTTTTTCTTTAAAAAATTGGCAACATTATGAGTCAAAAACATGATAAAACATCATAATCTATTTCTAAATGTTTTGCATTTTAATATGGTTAAAGTTAAGGCAGTAAGTAATTTCAGAGATTTTCCCTTGAGCTACATAGTTCTTTTCACATGTAATTATTCTCTGAGTGCATTAGATAATGCTATGGTTCCCACAGCTGTATACACATCTATAAATCATTAATGAGGCAGTTAACTGAAACAAAACTATAAAAGATTTGCATTACCCGGCAGAGCCCTGCTTTAATTTACTTCTAGTTATTTACAATTAATTTTTCCTTTTGGAATAATGATTGCAAGTAATTTAGGATCCCTTTTTTCATACAGAAATTAGAAGTTGTCTGTTCATCAAAAGTTTTTTTTTTTTTTTTTTCCTATGTAACAGAGACTCTTCAGTGACCACTATGGGGCCTGAGGAGATATTTTTTACTAGATTAAACCTCATCTCACTTTCCATTCCTACCCTCTATATTTGCCTCCCTCCCACCTAAAAGGGCAGGGATATTTTGGGGAGTCCAGAAATGGAAAGAAAACACTTTTGCCCAAAAATGGGATAAGGAGAATGAGCCCAGTGATAGAAATTTGGGGGAGTATATTTATTGATTATGCTTTGAAAGACTATCTTTTTCATTGTTTCTTAATTCATTAAAAGGATTCAGTGTTAAAAGTGAAAACCAAATAAAAGTTTTGAATGTATCTAAGGTAAGTATAAATGAAACATAC
Source organism: Aethalodelphis obliquidens (assembly GCF_003676395.1). Taxonomy (NCBI): domain Eukaryota; kingdom Metazoa; phylum Chordata; class Mammalia; order Artiodactyla; family Delphinidae; genus Aethalodelphis; species Aethalodelphis obliquidens. Next base: position 1,217,798 of record NW_020837998.1, on the reverse strand, counting down.
TACTTATGTGATAAAAAAAGATGTCTATAAAAGAATTACCTTTCAAGTATAGCATAAAAATGCTTTGATGTTTATCAACTCATTTTACATTACTCTACCTGTCATACTGTAATGGTAATATTCATATGCCACACTTTCATATTTTCATTTCTCTACAGATCATCATCCCCCAAACACTAATATGCAATACTCTATCGATGCCAAAAGGATTATTCTTCCCTTACTTTACACCCAGCAATGACAGAAACATCATGGAGAATAAAAGAAGAGTGAGGAGACCTAATTATCACTGACAGAAAAATACTCAAGGAAGTTATCCAAATAGGCAAAACTCTCATTGTGGTTTTAATATAAGTTTTGAAAAAAATGATTTTCCTTTTAAAGTTTCTTCTTAATGACTATCACTATGAATGAAATCTGGTTCCCAAATTTCCACACACTTAAAGTGAACTAGTCTGTCATTTGGGCAACAATATGGTGATTCCCACTTTATTGTCCTCAGCAGCTCAGGGAATTCTCTTACGGAATCAGATTAGTTGGGCTGCCTCATCCTGTAAATTCAAGTGTAGCATCCAAACTTTTAGAGGTTAACTGGAGGCCATCACAGATGTAAAGGATTTCCTAAGGTGGAGAGATGAACTACTTTCCTTCATGAACAAAGGCATTCAACCACCATCATGAATATCCGGGTAGTGACTTTGTCGGTTTCTTTTCTTTGGTATAACTTGCAATTCAGTTAACAGAAGAATAAACATTTGAAACAATAGTAATTTTCCTTGACTGGAAAAATATAAAAAACATCACTTTAATCGGGGCTACTCTAAAAAAATAAAAGTGAAATAAATGATCTTTGTCATTATTTCCCTCAAATTTCTCATTTTGTACCCTTCACTTGGACTCAGTAGTGACTCTGCCCTCATTATCTGCATACTTGTTTCCTTGTAAACTTTTCCCCATAATTTTTCTTTTACTAAGAGTAACAGCTAAAATTACTACACTTTTTCATGGTAATATTATTTTAACAGAGACTGATGTACTAAACCTTCTTTCCTTAACCTCATTCATCCTTAACTCATTCCTGCTCCTTGACTGCATTCCTTAATAAAGTAGTAGCCCATATGTTTTTGACTCAGGCTCTATTTCATAAAGGGCACAAGCTAAGGAAAAAATTCTACTAATATTAAGATATATTTAAAATACCAAATTATTTTAGTTTTATTTCTTATGTGGAATTAAAAGTAAAAATAATCAAATCTTTCTTAATCTGGATGAAAACTAAATTATGCTACTTGAGGACATTGTATATCCAAAAGCTCCTAACACATAATAGGTGTCCCATAAATACTTGTGAAAGTAATGGATAAATATCAACCTTTTGGATTTGGAGTTTGCCATCTATCTGTACAGTGATTCATTCATTCCACAAAAATAGGTGCCAAGTACTGTTCCAAATAGTGAGGATTTAGCAGTTCACAATAACACACAAAATTCCCGCCCTCATGAAGCTTAAATATCTGTAACGTAAATATAAAATAAACAAAGACATATAATGTCAGGTAGTTATATGAACTAAATAAAACAATGTAAAGAAATTGAGAGGGACAATGTCCTATTTTATAAAACGTAGTCAGGCAAGGCCTTTCTGATAAAGTAATATTTGAGCAGAGTCCTGAAAAAGTGAAGAGTGAGACACATACATATCTGGGGTCAGAGATTTTTAGACAGAAGGAGGAAAAACTGTGAAGGTATTGCAAGAAAGAACTGCAAGAAGACTGGTGTGCTAGAGTGAAGTGCAGTGGTAACAACTAATGACATTAAAGAAATAAGGATCCAGTGTGTATCAGAATGTTATAGGCCATAGAAAGGACATGAGTTTTGTTCCACATGAGATGGGAAGATTTTGGATGTGTTGGAACAGAGAAGTGACATGCTCTGAGTTATGTTTTTAAAAAATTACTCTGGTTGAATATTTAAGTGTATTTAAATAAAATATTTTCTGTTGGTTAAGCATGTGGACTGAGCTCAAATCCCACTTCTACCACTTATTAGTCATGTGACATTGGGAAAGTCAAACTTTATGGGCCTTAAGTTTTTTCATCTGTGAAATGAAGATATAATAGCACTTACATGATAGCTTATTATAAGGAGTTAATATAAATAAAGTACTTGGAACAGCACAATGTGAGTGCTAGCTTTTAGTCTTTCTAATTAACCACATAATGTGAACATCTTTTGAAATCAATGGACATTCTTGCAACATTTTAATAGGTTCATATTACTTCTTTATACAGATACACCATAATTTATTTAAACTATGATTTACTCCTGGACATTTGGGTGGTTTCCAACTTTTTTTTTCTAATAGATCTTTATTGGAGTATAATTGCTTCACAATACTGTTAGTTTTTGTGTAAATCAAAGTGAATCAGCCATATGCATACATATATCCCCATATCCCCTCCCTCTTGAGCCTCCCTCCCATCCTCCCTATCCTACCCCTCTAAGTCATCTCAAAGCACTTAGATGATCTCCCTGTGCTGTGCTGCTGCTCCCCACTAGCTATTTTACTTTTGGTAGTGTAGTGTATATATGTCAATGCTACTCTCATTTTGCCCCAGCATCCCCCTCCCCCACCATATCCTCAAGTCCATTCTCTATGTCTATGTCTTTTATTCCTGCCCTGCAACTAGGTTCATCAGTACCTTTTTTTTTTTTGGATTCCATATATATATGTGTTGGCATACAGTATTTGTTTTTCTCTTTCTGACTTACTTCACTCTGTGTGACAGACTCTAGGTCCATCCACCTCACTACAAATAACTCAATTTTGTTTCTTTTGATGGCTGAGTAATATTCCATTGTATATATGTACCACATCTTCTTTATCCATTCAGCTGTCAATGGACATTTAGGTTTCTTCCATGTCCTGGCTATTGCAAATAGTGCTGCGATGAACATTGTGGTACATTTCTATTTATGAATTATGGTTTTCACAGGGTATATGCCCAGTAGTGGGATTGCTGGGTCATATGGTAGTTCTGTTTTTAGCTTTTTAAGGAACCTCCATACTGTTTTCCATAGTGGTTGTATCAATTTACATTCTCACCAACAGTACGGGAAGGTTCCCTTTTCTCCACACCCTTTCCAGCATTTATTGTTTCTAGACTTTTTGATGATGACCATTCTGACTGGTGTGAGGTGATACCTCATTGTAGTTTTGATTTGCATTTCTCTAATAATTAGTGATTTTGAGCATCTTTTCATGTGCCTCTTGGCCATCTGTATGTCTTCTTTGGTGAAATGTCTATTTAGGTCTTCTACCCATTTTTTAATTGGATTGTTTGTTTTTTTTCATATTGAGCTCCATGAGCTGTTTGTATATTTTGGAGATTAATCCTCTGTCTGTTGTTTCATTAGCAAATATTTTCCCCCATTCTGGGCATTGTCTTTTCATCTTGTTTATGGTTTCCTTTGCTGCGCAAAAGTGTTTGAGTGTGATTAGGTCCCATTTGTTTGTTTTTTTTTTTTAATTTTCATTACTCTAGGAGATGGGTCAATAAAGATCTTGCTGCAATTTATGTCAAAGAGTATCTTTGCTATGATTTCCTCTAGGAGTTTTATAGTGTCTGGTCTTACACTTAGGTCTTTAATCCATTTGGGGTTTATTTTTGTGTATGGAGTTAGGTAGTGTTCTAATTTCATTATTTTACATGTAGCTGTCCAGTTTTCCAACTTTTCAATACACTTGCAGTGCATAAAATAAATTATTTTGCTCACTAACTATTATATAGCCATACTGCCCTCCTCAATGTTCCTTAAACAAGCCACACTGTTTCCCGCCTTAGATAGGGTGATCACATAAGGTATTGTCCAAGCCAGGTTGCTAATGAAATTGAAGGAAAGTAAAAGTGAGTACTATTAATGAATATACTAAGGTAACAGATAAGCTGACAAGAGTAGGACACTTTGTCTTGCTACTTCTAAAGCATTTGCATTGTTTTTTTTCCTCCCCTTTCTGGAGTTATATAGTCCCATATATCTATATGACTCACCACCTCATTTCCTTCAAATATATGTTAAATTTTCACCTCATTGAGGATGTCTTTCCTAACCACCTACAGACAACAGCCTAACCCTAACAAAAGCATATACTAGTTTATTTTTCTTCAAACTCTATTTCTGCATAATATATTTTTATTTGCTTTTTTTGTTGTCTATCTTCTCTTACTAAAATAAAAAACATCTGTAATAGAGTAATTGTTTTATTCATTGCTATAATCCTAATAATTAGAATAGTATTTGGCACATAGCAGGGACTCAATGAACATCGGATAAACAAATAAATGAATGATTGAAGGAATAAAATTTTTCCTAACTCTTCACCAGTCCAGAAACTTAATTCATGCAACTGGATTAGGATATTTAGCATTAAAATATAACTTTAAGATAGTTTCAGTTTGGGGTAAGATGGAATAAACACACACTACCTTACTCTCCCATTGAATGCAGCTATAACAAAATGCATGGCCCAGCTATTAGAGAATGCTTAAAAGTGAATAGCAACAGGCAGTTAAGGGAAATACACCAGCATATGAAGAATCACTAACTGGCAGTGAGTTTACCATTTCTTCCTTACAGTATCCCCTGGTCCAAATTCATGCAATACATAATATATAAGTGAACACAGAGGTAAAAAAATCCAGGGTAAACTTGGCTCTAAGAATGAGAAAGTGAACTTCTGAGGCTCAAAGAGAGGAAACAAGATCACCTTTGTTTTTCTCTCCTTTTTCTCTTTTCTCTTGGGCCCCAGCCCCAGGCAATACCAAGCAGCAGCGATAGTAGCCAGCAATGGGAGCTTAACAGAGCCAAAATTCTTAAGATGATAAGAAATATTCTTCTACATTAGGTGGAGCTGCAGCAAGAGGGCAAAGCCAAGCACTGTTTCTTTCCCTCTCTCTCTCACTTCTCCCATTCTTGAACTATAATTTCAGAAGTGAGTGGTTTCTGGCCACATGACTATATAGGAGAACCCCAGGGAACTGAAAATTCTTGGGAGACAGTGTAAAGGGAAAAGTTCAGAAAAGCAAACTTACAAATCTGTTTGTGAACTCCTGAGTTCACCCATGACCTGAGCATGTCAAATCTAAATTAGCATAACAAAACTTTTGAAAACTGAGCTAACATAGATCTCCACTTATGCCCTGGACTGACCACTGGGTGACAGACATGCAGGACAAATCCAAATCACACTGTAAAGCCTTTGGATAAAGAACCGACACTGAAACCACAGTCCATGAAAGGCAGTTTGTAACTTGCAGCCTGAATGAAACAGATCAATTTCCTTTTAAAACAATAATATCAACTTGCTCCACAGAATTTAAACAAGACCCAGAGCAACAAAAGTATTGTTCAAAATGTCCATGATACAGTTCAAAATTACTTGGCATATGAAGAACTACAAAAATATCAGTTTCCATGGGAAAATAATGAAACACCAACAAGATAAAACAGATGTTGAAATTGTCTGATCAAGACTTTAATGCAATTATTATATAAATGCTTAAATAAGTAATCATGAACACTCTACAAACAAATGGTAAAATAGAAAATTTCAAGAAAAAAATAGAAGATATAATGAAGAACTTAATGGAAATTTTAGAATTGAAAAATACAATAACTAAAAATGACACTAGATGGACTTAATGACAGAATATATATAAGAGGAAAGAGTAAGGGTACTTGAAGATAAATAAGTCAATAGAACATATCCTATCTGAACAATACAGTAAAAATTGTGAAAATAGAAACAGAGGTTTAGAGAATCTGTGGAGCACCAACAAAAGGTCTAATGATTGTGTTATGGGATTCCTAGAAAGGGAGGAGAAAGAGTACACTGCTGAAAAGACATTTGAAGAAAAAAATGGCTGAAAAATATATTGCTTGATAAAATACATAAATCTACAGATTAAAAAAGCTAAGCAAATTACAAAGAGGATAATCTCCCCCACAAAAAAAGTCCTTGCCCAGATGGATCATAACCAAATTACTGAAAACAAAAGTCAGAGAATAATCTATATGGTAATGATGATATGAATGACAGAAAAGTTTTCACCCAAAACCAGAGACCATAAGAAAGAGGCAAAACATTTTTAAACTGAGGATGATGATGAAAGAAAATAACTGTCAACTCAAAATTCTACATCCAAGGAAAACAATCTTCAGGAAAAAAGTGAGACAAAAAGAATTTCAAAAGAAAGAAAACTAGCAGAATTTGTTGCCAGCAGACCAGCTCTAAAGAAATTACTAAAGAAATTTCTTCAGACAGAAAAAATAATGATTCCAGAAGGAAACTTGGAACATCAGGAATTAAAGAAGAACAAACAGAATGTTAAATATCTAGGTAAATATAATAGACGTTCTTCTTATCTTGACTTCTTTAAAATAGATTTTTAGTTACAAGCAAAAAATATAACACTATCTAATGGGGTTTTCAAGGTATGTAGATAATATATAAAATAACTACAACATAAGGGGAGAGTATAAAGGACACTATATGATGTAAGTCTTCTATAGTGCAATTGAAGTGGTAAAATATTGATTCAAATTAGACTACAAAAATTAAGCATATATATAATATTTATACATTTAATACTAAACAGCCACTAAAAAACTATGCAAAGAGATATAGACAAAAACACCACAGATAAGTAAAAATTCAATATTAAAGAAAGTATTCAAATAAACCAATAGGAGGAAGAAAAGAGGGAAAGGGAGCAAAGAGAAAACTAATATTAAAATGGTAAACATAAATCTAAACATATAAAGTTTCGTTAAGTTAAAATCATCTAAACAAATCAATTAAATTACCGAGATTACCAGATGAATAAATATGACCCAATTATATGCTCTCCACAATAAATGCACTTGAAATATAATATAGAAAGATTAAAATTAAAAGGGTGGGAAAAGGTATACTATACACACATTCATCAAAAAAAGATGAGGTGGTTATATTAATATCAGAAAAATTAAATTTTAAGGCATAGAAAATTATCAGGGTTAATGAGGGACATTACAAAATGATGAGTCAATTCTACAAGAAGATATAACAAACCTACATGTGTACTCACCTAAAAATAAAGCTTCAAATTACATGATTTTTTTTTACAATGCTGCAAAAGAAATTCAATGGGGAAAGTATGATATTTTCAACAAATGCTGAAAACAGAGAACTTCGATCTAAACTCCATACTTTATATAAAAATTAATTCAAGATAGACTGTATATCTAGATGTAATGCATAAAATTTAAAAATTTTTAGAATAAAACATAGGAGAAAAATTTTGTGACACAAAAATCACCGTCTCTGGAAGAAAAAGCTGATAATGTGGATTTCAAAAACCTTAAGAATTTTGCTCTGCAAAATACACAATAAAAAGGAAAAGACAAATTGCTGGCATAGGAGAAAATTTTACAAAATGTATATCCAACAGAGGAAATTTATACAGAATATATAAAGAAGTGTCAAAATTCAACAAGAAAAAAACAAGAATCCAATTAAAAATGGACAAAAAACTTGAACATTTCACCAAAGAAGTTATAAGGATGGCAAATAAGCACAGGAAAAGATGTTCAATATTATTAGCCATTGATTAAAACCATGATCAGCATGATCAGATACCTCTACACATTTATCTAAATGGTTAAAAGGAAATCGTTAATATCATTTGCCACTAAGGACACAGAGTAACCAGAACACTCATTCATTATTGATGGGAATGCAAAATAGTAAAGCCTCTCTGTAAAATAGTTTGGCAGTTTCTTATAAGTTAAACATTCATGGTAATTAGTCTCTACCTTGGACTTATGCCTGAAGAAGCATAAGTTCACACACAAAAAAGCTGAATGATTATAGCAGCTTTATTCGTATTTGCCCAAAACTTGAAACAACCCAAGTGTCCTTCCATACAATGGAATACCACTTAGAAAAAAAAGGAATGAACTACTGGTATAATGAAATGGCTTGGTTGAATCTCAAAGGCATTATGCTGAGTTAAGGAAGCCATTCACCAAAAGCTACATATTGTATGATTCCAAATATACAATGTACTTGTCAGTTTACTCCAGAGAAATAGAACCAATAAGATGTATTTGTCTGAAGTCTAAAGGACGGAGGACCAGAAGACCTAAAGATGCAGTTGCTGTTTGAAGGCTGGCAGGCTCAAGATGCAGATGTACCCATTTGAAGGAAATCAAGCAGGAAAAATCCTTCTTTATTTAGAGGAGTGTTATTCATTTTCTTCTATTCAGACCTTCAACTGATTCAATGAGGCCCACTCACATTAAGGAGGGTGATCTGTCTTATTCAGTCTACTGATTTAAATATTAATCTCATGCAAAAACACCCTCACAGAAACATCCAAAATAATGTTTGACCAAATATAGACACTCCATGGCCCAGTCAAGTTGATGCATAAAATTAACTATTACACCTCTTGTCAATTTGGCACCCATATGCATCTCCTTCGATTTCCAGAAAAGTACAATAAAAAGGTGATGATTCTGCCTAATAGGATACAGCTATCCTGTGTACCACTGAAAACTTACTAACTCCTTCCCCAGAAGAGGAGGTAAAGTCCTTGAGTGACATTTACTCTAGTTAATATTCCACAACTTAAATACAATAATGTAAAGTTAACAATATTTAAATATCATGACATAAAGTCTACACATTGTATGTTACATGATAGAGTGACAAGAGAGGGAAGAAAACAAAGATATTTGTATACACACACATACACAATTATATTCATAAGGAAATAAGGAGGAAATACTCATGATAGTTACAGCCTTCATTTCTGTAACTGGTCACCTGTTCATAGCTCGTATTTACAAATACACCAGGTAGAGCGCTGATCACAATGAGAAATGATGCAATGGTGCCATATCATGATTCAGTGTTGGTCTCTGCTGCTGGCAGATTGGACATTAAGCAGTGGTCATAGACAGGCCAGCCTTAATGAATGAAAGTCCATGTTGCTGAGCCAATGCATAAATCCTATCCCTGCTAAAGTATCCTCTGGAGACTTTGTTCATGAACTCATTGGGTGATGTCATGGATGGCTAGAGAAAGAGGTTGACCAGTATCTACAGAATGGGTTATACTACCCATTTGATTATTAAAATCTTCCTCTGTTAAGGTGATCCTCTGATGATCATTCACATGATACACAAATATCTTTTTTTTTTTTTGCCCTTTCAGAGGTATCTATCTACATAACTCTTTCTCCAATTCCCTTATCTTAACTTTTCCAATAATGTTCCCTGCCAGTCCCTGACCATCCAGCCAAACCATTGGTCACAGCTCATGAGCCAGTATAAAATTGCACATCAGGACATTTCTCCTTCCAAGAAAAGTCAGCAACCAGGTGCATTGTATGGAAATTTCCCCAGAGGATTTCCCTTTACCATTATCCTTCAGGGATGATCCAGAAAGGAACCGGAGTGCTACAACTGTCCATTTATGGGGGCTGGGTGCTTGAATATCACAGAGAACGATCTGTAAACTAGACCTGGGTCTTCTCTTCCTCTTTGAACTAATCATAGGGAATTCCCCCATGAGACCATAGATATAGCTGGGAGAGATAAAGTAGTGTACAAGAGTGGGGACCATGAACATTTGGGCCAATTCTTCATGTAACTTACTTGTGCCCTAAGGGCCTGCTGGGGCCTGACTCTACATATAATTTCCACTTGATGATGGAGTGCTGCTGTTCATGGCCAAATTCATGACTTTGTAGGTCAAATAATAACCAGTACATGATGAGTAGCTCACATGGCTTGGTAAATTGCTAACTTATAATTAAATATTCAGTCTCTCCTAAGACCCAGTAGCAGACCACGAGCTGTTTCTCAGAGGACAGTAGGGTTTTCTTAGAAAACCCTAAGGGTCTGTGTGGTGATTTACTTCTTGAGGCTTTCAGAAGGTTGCAAAGAACACCCCTATCTGCCACTGACACTTCAGACACCACTGAATCTGTTGGACCATATGGCCCAGGTGGAAGAACAGATTTATAGGCAGCCTGGACCTTTCGGACAGCTTTCTTTTGTTCTAGGTCCCACTCAATATTTGTATCTCTTCAGGTCACTCAGTCAATGTGCTGGAGTAATATACCCAAATAGGAATATGTTGCCTCCAAAATTCAAAGGGGCCCATTAGGTGCTGTGTCTCTCTTTTGGTGGTAGGAGGAGCCAGATAAAGTAACTTATCCCTCAACTTAGAAGGGACATCTTGACATACACTACACCTCTGGACTTCTAGAAATTTCACTTACATAGAAAGACACTGAAGTTTTCTCAGATTTAATTCCCACCATCCGATGCACAAATGTCTTCACTGTAAGTCTAGAGTAGTTGCTACTTCTTGATCACTTGTCCTATGAGCATAATGTTATCAGTATAATGGACCAGTGATCTTGTGGAAGGGAAAGGAGATCAAGATCCCTGCAAAATACATTAAGATGTAGATGTGGAGAGTTAAAATATTTCTTATTTATTTATTTATTATTTTTATTGAAGTATAGTTGATTCATAATATTATGTTAGTTTCAAGTGTACAGCACAGTGATTCAGTGTTTCTGCAGTCAGTTTATACTTTATTATAGGTTATTACAAGATAATGGCTATAATATCCTGTGCTATGCAGTATATCCTTGTTGCTTATATTTTTTATAAATAGTAGTTTGTATCTGTTAATCCCATATCCCTAATTTGTTCATCCTCCCTTCCCTCTTCTCCTCTTTGGTAACCACAAGTTTGTTTTCTATATTTCTGAGTCTGTTTCTGCTTTGCATATACATTCATTTGCATTATTTTTTAGATTTCACATATAACTAATATCATACGCTATTTGTCACTCCTGGTCTTATATTTCACTAAGCATAATATTCTCTAGGTCTATCCATGTTGCTGTAAATGGCAGTATCTCATTCTTTTTTGTGACTGAGTAATATTACACTGTGTACATATACCATATCTTCTGAATCCAATCAACTGTTGATGGGTACTTGGGTTGCTTCCATGTATTGGCTATAGTAAACAGTGCTGCTATGAACATTGGGGAGCATATACCTTTTCAAATTAGTGTTTTATTTCCAGATATATACCCAGAATAAGAATTGCTGGATCATATGGTAGTTCTAGTTTTATTTTTTTGAGGATCCTCCATACTGTTTTGCATACCGGCTTCACCAATTTACTTTCCCTACCAACAGCGTGCAATGGTTCCATTTTCTCCACATCCTCACCAACATTTGTTATTTGCAGACATTTTGATGATAGCAATTCTGACAGGTGTGAATTGATATCTCATTGCTGTTCTGATTTGCATTTCTCTAATAATTAGTGATGTTGAGAATCTTTTCATGTGCCTGTTAGCCATCTGTATGTCTTCTTTGAAAAAAAATGTCTATTCTGGTCTTCTGCCCACTTTGTATTTTTTTTTATATTGAGTTATATGAGCTGTTTGTATATTTTGAATATAAACCCCTCAATGCTTGCATCATTTGCAAATATTTTCTCCGATTCAGTAGGTTATCTTTTCATTTTGTGTATGGTTTTCTTTGCTGTGCAAAAGCTTTTAAATCTAATTAGGTTCCATTTGTTTATTTCTGCTCTAATTTCTTTTGTCTTAGGAGATGACCCAAGAAAATATTGTTATTATTTATGTCAAAATATTTTCTGCCTATGTTCTCTTATAGGAGTTTTATGATTTCAGGTCTTACATATAGGTGTTTAAACCATTTTGAGTTTATTTTGTATATGGTGTGAGGAGATGTTCTAGTCTCATTGTTTTACATGTAGCTGTCCAGTTTTCCCAGCACCACTTATGGAAGAGACAGTCTTTTCTCCATTGAATATTCTTGCTTCCTTTGTCATAGATTAATTGATCATAGGCGTGTAGGTTTATTTCTGGGCTCTCTATTCTGTTCTATTGATCTATGTATCTGTTTTCATGCCCATAGCACACTAATTTGATTACTGTAGCTTTGTAGTATAGTCTGAAGTCAGGGTGCATGATACCTTCAGTTTTGTTCTTTTTTCTCAATATTGCTTTGGCAATTCTCAGTATTTTGTGGTTCCATATGAATTTTAGAATTTTTTTTCTAGTTCTGTGAAAAATGTGATGGGTGTTTTGATAGAAATTACATTAAATCTCTAGATTATTTTGAGTAGCATGGCCATTTTAACAATACTAGTTCCTCTAATCCAAGAACACAGGATATCTTTCCATTTATTTTTGTCATCTTCAATTTCCTTCATCAATGCTTTACAGTTTTCAGAATATAGATCTTTCACCACCTTGGTTAAATTTATTCCTAGGTATTTTATTCTTTTTGATGTGATTTCAAATAAGATTTAAAAAAATTCTATTTCTGTTATTTCAATATTAGTGTATTAAAATATAAGAGATATCTGTATATTAATCTTGCATCCTGCTATCTTGCTGAATTCATTTATTTGTTCTAATAGTTTTTGAGTGGAGTCTTTAGGGTTCTCTATGTAAAGTATCATGTCCTCTGCAAATAGTGACTTCTTTACCTGTTCCCTTTCAATTTGGATAACGTTTATTTTTCTTGTCTGATTGCTATGCCTAAGACTTCCAATACTATGTTAAAAAAGATTGACAGGAGTGGCCATCCTTGCCTTTTTCCTGAACTTAGAGGATAGGATTTTAGCTTTTCATGGAAGACTATGATGCTAGCTGTGGATTTGTCATAAATGGTCTTTATTATGTTGAGATATGTTCCTTCTATACTCACTTTGATGAGAGTTTTTATCATAAATGGATGTTGAATTTTATCAAATGCTTTTTCTGTGTCTGTTGAGATGATCATGTGATTTTTATCCTTCTTTTTGTTAATGTGCTGTATCACATTGGTTGATTTCCAAATGTTGAACCATACTTGTGACCCTTGAATAAATCTAACTTGATCATGATGTATGATCCTTTTTGTGTACTGTTGGATTCAGTTTGCTAATATTTTGCTGAGGATTTTTGCATGTATAGTCATCAGTGATATTGGCCTGTAATTTTCTTTTTTTTTGTAGTGTCCTTTTCTGGTTTTGGAATCAGGACAATGGGTGTCTTGTAGAATGAATTTGAGAGTATTCCATCCTCTTCAATTTTAAAAAATAATTTGAGATATTTATATCTCTATTAGTTTTTCTTTATATGTTTGGTAGAATTCCCTGTGAAGCCATACAGTCCTGGACTTTTGTTTGATGGCAAATTTTTTATTACAAACTCAATTTCACTTCTAGTGATAGGTTTGTTCAAATTGTCTGTTTCTTCTTGATTTAGCCTTGGAATATTTTATGTTCCTAGAAATTTGTTCATTTGTTCCAGGTTTTATAATTTGTTGGTATATAACTTCATAGTACTCATGATTTTTTGAATCTCTCTGTATCTGTTGTTATTTCTCCTCTTTCATTTCTTATTTTGTTTATGTGGGCCTTTTCTCTTTTCTTCTTAGTGAGTCTGGCTATAGGTTTATCAATTTTGTTTGTCTTTTCAAAAAAACAGCTTTTGGTTTCCTTGATCTTTTCTATTATTTGGACAGTTGAAATGTTTCTGAAATAGGGCCATAAATGTGTATTTCTGAACTTGTCAGCTGAAAGCAAAGTGTATTTGGTGGTCTTTCTTTATAGGAATGGAAAAAATGTATTTGGTAAATGAATAGCTGCATAACAGGTATCGGGCAATATATTAATTTGCTCAAACAATAAGACCACATCTGGTAAGGTAGCTGCAATTGGAGTCACCACCTGGTTAAGCTTATGATAATTCACTGTGATTCACCAAGATTCATCTATCTTCTGCACAGGCCACATAGTCCAATCAAATGGAAGTGTTGAGGGAATCATCACCTCTGCAGTTTTCAAGTCCTTGATGGTGGCACTAATGTCTGCAGTCTCTTCAGGAATGCAGTATTGCTTTTGTTTTAAATTTTCCTAGATATAGGAACTTATAATGGTTTCCACTTGGCCTTTCCCACTGTATAACAATCACTCCATATGTCAGGAAACCAATATGGGGATTCTACCAGTTGTTAAATATGTCTATTTCTTTTTGTTATTTTTTATTGAGGTATAGTTGATATATAATATTTTATAAGTTTCAAGTGTGGGAATCAATTGAGACGTCATTCTCCTCTGTTTTTATGATTCAAGTTAGACTTTTTCTCACTTGACACTTCCACTATGCAGATTAAGTAACGATTTAGTTGACTTTTCATCTGTTTCACTTTTAGGAACATCAAGATCAAGTAGCCAATGTCATATATCTCTACAAGTCAGACTATTCTGATTGCTGTTTTGACTCTGATATCCAATCAAATAAACTATTATACCCCCTCCTAATCCCTTGTCCTGCAACATTAAACCCAGGATCTCAGTTCATTGGGCCCATGTTAATAAATTGGTCCTGATGCAGTTTTATGTTTTTTACATTATTGTTCACATCCTTAATACCCACTTCCACACATAGTCCCCAGATTTCCATCCATATCAATTGGAAAATCATGTAGTTCTTTTGGAGTGCAGTGTACCTCCTTATGGGTAACATTTTGTACCTCACTTTTCATAGCCTTCTTGGACTTGAATATAGTTATAGTTCCAGAAACAAAGAAGGGTTTTGTGGATGGGTTATGAGAAAAATCCTCGTTGTGTTGCAAGGCAACTAACTCAGTGGAATCAGTTACAGTTTCCTCAGGAAAAGCAGGGCTAACATCCTCAGGCATGGGGTGGAATAGCTGCTTCTACTTACAGTGAAGATTAATCAGAATTTAGGGGTTTGGTGTCTTCAGCTTCATCAGTATCTTTCCATACATCCCAACTTTAGGGATCTTATTCCTTCCTAGTCAATGCCCTCACTTTAGTAGCATAAAACTTGAGAATGGAAATTAAATTCATGTTATAATTTAGCTGCTCATAAGATGAGACTCTGGGTTTGGTTTTCAGCAATCTCAGAGCTATAGTTAGAGAATATATAGTTAGAATTTCTTCCAAGCAGACATAGAAACTTTTGTGTCAGGTATGGGGCATTTGAGCTAGAAATTAGAATTCATGAGTTCAAACTTTTCTTTCCTCACTTTATCCAGCAAAATTAGGAGCAGCCATCCAATCTCAATATATTCATAAATTTGTAAAAGATGTTACAAAGTGTCAAATGCATGGTCACTCTGAAAATTGTTTTTTATTAGGAGTATCCAATTGTAATATTTTCTGTAACTCTATTGCCACATCATGCCACAGACTACCAGTGCTCTCTTTACTACTAAAAATAGTCATTAGTGCCTTAAAATCTAATCAAATTAGAGAATTAATATCAGAAATAAAAGAATAAAATCAGAAAACTCATTTGTATCTCTATCTCTATCTATCTATATCTATATACTTATGTCTATCTATCTATATCTATATATATTTAGATAGATAGATAGAAAGATAGATCTGTCGAGAGAGAGAGAGAGAGAGAGAGAGAGAGAGAGAGATTTAACTAAAGGAATTGGCTCACACAATTAGTGGAGGTGGCAAGTTCCAAATCTGCAGGGCAGGCTGGCAGGTTGCCAATTCTGGCAAGCATTGATGTTGCAGCCTTGAGTCCAAAGTCAGCCTCCAGGAAAAATTCCTTCTTTCTCAGGAAAACTTAGTCTTTTCTCTTAAAGCCTTCAATTGATTAGATGAGGTCCAATCACATTATTGGGAGTAATCTGCTTTACTTAAAGTTCACTGATTTAATATTAGTCATATCTAAAAAATACCTTCATAGCAACATCTAGACTGGTGTTTGACCAAACAGATGGGTACTAGCGTTTAACTAAATTGACACATAAAGTTAACCATCACATAGCTTTAGAAAAGAAGAAAGGTATGACTCAGAAGAAGAATGAGTTTTAATAAGTTAAAGTCACCAAAGCCTACCAATGCCTTTAAGCCTCAAGATTTAAAGGTCTTCAGGCTTCAGTGATCCAGGTCCAAACTAAGAGGTAGTTTCTTAGTGAGATGTAGGTACTCCTTGAATAACTACAGCAATTACAATGTGTTACCTCCCACATATTAGCCACAAGATGACCCAAGACATTAAAACACCACCTTAATAGGATTTTTTTGGCAAGAGTGTAAGAGTTATTATTTTCTACAGAAATGTACAAAACTGTTCATTTATGAAATTATATGAAGTCTGAGATTTACTTCAATATGAGACAGGTGTGGGGAGGAGTGGAGTGTAGATAAAAATTGATTAGTGATGTGTTGATAATTTTTGAGTTTGAATTATAGGTACATATGCTTTTTCATTGCTATTCTCTTTACATTGGTATATGTTTGAAATTTTCCATATTTAATGGCCTCCCTCCCCCCTGCAAAGAAGAAAGTAATCTGCTTCTTACTACATGTCTTCGCTAAACCTAACCTCTCTGCCAGAAATCTCTAACATCAAGCTCCCTTTAAATCATTAACTTCTAGTTATGGTTTAAAGTTCAGGATTTTATACATATGTCACCCCCTTTAGGAAGCCTTCCCTGACATTATTCTATGCTAGGTTAAGTGTCTGTACTCTGTATTCCTAGAAGACAATATTCCTTTATATTTAGCTATTGATTTAGCATCCACCCTCCAATTCTGCCTGCTAAACTGTGAATTCCTTGAGGAGTGGGATTTATTATCTTGGTATAAAGCAAAGTGCTCGGCACATGGTAGATACTCAAAGAGTTCTGAGTAAAAGAATCGACATTCTGGGAATCTACACTGATGTAATTTTTATAATTGTATTATTATACAATTGTATTGTTATAAATGTATTGTTATATATATAATTGCTAGCTATGCCAAAGGAAATAAAAATCAAATGCCTGCCTTCAAAGAGTTTACAGCATAGTGAGGGATTACATGGATGTGAAAATATATAAATATATGTAATAGTAATGAGATAAAAGCTAGTTGAATATAATTAAGTTTTGGACGTGCTGAGTTAACAGAACTTACTGAAAACACAAAGAAATGTTCAATGTGTCATATTGTACATATGTATATATATTATGCATTTGTAGGAATCAGTATTTTATTATATCACCTAGCCTAGCTCCTGACATTAGCATGATTGGTATACAGACAAGACTGACAAGTTTTGGTGGGAAAATCTGGTTTGTAAAGAGAATATTTCAGAGCAAGAAACACAATCTCAGGAGTGTAGGTGTGAGTGGAGTACTACAGTGTAGTGAGGTTTTCTTTAGTATAATTCCTTAGCTATTCTTTGTTTTTTTTACCCTTCCTCATTTTTATTCCCTCAATCCCAAGTCAGTGTTTTGATGGTCTAGATTCGTTTTCCATTTTTATGTAAATAGCCTTCTCCCACGGCTTAACTTGGATCTAACAATTAATCTTCTGAATAGTAAGTGATATTTAGTTTCCCTGGTGTATTTTCTTGTAATGTCTGTATTTTCACCATGTAGATACATTTATTTTCCAATTAAAAATGCAAATAATTTAAAATAACAACAACCATAAAGGGCAATTTCTAACAACGTAACTTGAGATGTTTTGGAACTGAGAAATAGCTTTATCTAGCAGTGCTCCTGTCATACTATTTAGACAACTGCTTACTTTCTCAACATATGGAACACTGGAAACAAACTTCGCCTATATCACATTTTAACCTCAGGCTAAGTCAGCCGTGATTAGTAACGGATGCCAGATCTTGTAATTCTGAGTCACATTTTTAGTGTTGATGCTTTAAAAGGGAAACATCTTATAAGAGGTTTAGAAAAACTTAATTGTGAAAAGTACATTTCCTTTCCTGAATAAAGTCAATTTCATTGTGTGGTCTTAGTTAATATGTAAATTATAATTATATATATCTATAGATATCTCAAAAAATTAGTTAAAAAGCAAATAATTTTGCTGTACATATATATATATTCTATCTTGATCAATAGATACAATTCCTCACAGGAGTGTTTTCAAGATTCAGAGAATTATTTATAATCAAAAGGTTCTGACTGATTATCAGATATCATGACTTAAAAAAAATTGCTTCCTGGAATTTTATCAAGTAAGTACCTTCACATGTCTATAATATTTTTGTGACCCTGGCAAACTTAGATTATATTCTTTTCAAATATTTGAAAGCTAAAAATTCTTTAGCTCCATCTCAAAGTGGCTGCAGCCAAAGGAAGCTAAGGTTCTTTACCTGTCAGAATATGAATTATTATTTATTATATGTCATTTGTGTTATATGAAGTACTTTGAAGAATAATTATGTATGATTTCAGTCCCCAGGAATCATGAGGAATGAACCTTCTCCTAAGGCTATCTTACTCATAAGGTATATCTTACTGTGTAAGGTATTTAAATACCTTAAAATATTTTTTTTTAGAAAAACAAACATTTGGGCAATCCCATTAAAACCATGAGAAACATCACAAAATGAACTAATACAACATCATTAAGAGAAAAGTCTACCTATATTAGACTTCATATAGGTATATCAAAATAAAACTATAGAAGTATGTTATTTGATATGGTCCACTACAAATATTTTGTCAATCAGGCAATTATGTGTGAACTACAAAGGAAGACACAGCTCTAGAGAGTTAACTTGAAGTAGAAGCTTTCCTCAAAATGTTAATATAATGTTCTTATAATGTGAAAAGCATGTGAAATCATTCCTTTTATTTTAAAACAGAAGGAATGGAGAAGTAAAGCTTTCTGAAAAAATTAAGACACTGTGTCAATAAGACTTAACTCAGTAGGATAAGTTTAATATTATTTAGATGGATGTGTGTAGTTAAATACACTCATGGATGTGTGAGCAAAATTGAACTATTTACTTAAAATTATATACACTACTTGAAAAACAGTCTTTCTTGAAATTTTCACTTTGTACAAAAGCATGTCCCTCTTTACTTGTAAAATTATGAGTGTTTATTATTGAACAGAGAGAGGCTGAAAAGAAATCTCAGAAGAAGAAATATCATCACTTTAAATTAAGAAAATTATGATATATCAAAGGCATTTTATAACATCAAGCCACATAAATCATGACTTTAGTTTTATTCTTCTTAATTGGGTGCCTGCAGGGATAAAATTCCAGGCCCACTAATTGAGTATGAAGATAATTTACTTTAGAGATTAAACAGGTACAGAGAAAGGGTTCTCTACTGACAGATACATCAGATTCCAAGTACTAAATTACCATAGTAAAAAGACTGAAAGTAACATTGGAGAGACAAAATCCTGCTTCATCATTTCTGAGACAACTTGGAGAAAGCTAAATCAAGAATGGGGCTGCTTAATACAGAGAAAGACAGATATAGTGTAATATCACATACATCTGGAATTTGTAAAAGCTGAACTCACAGAAACAGAAAGAAGAACGGTAGTTACCAGGGACAGGAGTGGGGTGGGAATTGGGGAGATGTTGGTCAAAAGGTAAAAATTTGCAACTAGAAAATGAATAAATTCTGAAGATCTAACACACAGCCTTGTGATTATACTCAATAATACTGTATGATATATTTCAAAATTGCTAAGAGACTAGATATAAATATTCTCACCACCAAAAGAAATGATAATTATGTGATGTGATAGAGATGATGGGTAGTGCTACAGAGGTAATCACATCACATTATATAAATGTATCAAATCAACTGGTTGTATGCCTTAAACATTATATGTCAATTACATCTCAGTTAAAAACACACAAATGTAATAAAATGGTTATAAGAGTAATAAAAAAAAATTGGGCTGCCTATTAAAATATAAAAACTTCAAGTCCTTTATAACTCAACTCAAAATCAAACTCAAGATTACTTCATTTTAATTCTTGATAGTTTTACTCCCAAATGAATAAGCGTACCTCAGTCTCCTCAGAACAAATGAATCAGCCATGGAGTAAAGTGGTTTCACCTTAAAGTCAAATGTAACAATAGTGGCATACAAAAGTGGAGTTACAAATTCAATGAACAATTTAGAAATGACACGTCTGTAAATGACATTATCTTATAAGTTGAAATTAAGTCATTGAGAAATACCTATTGAACATCTACTTTATATTAGAAGGTAAATTAACCCACAATTATCTTTTGAAAACCAAAAATGATTAGGATATATACTGAGAAGTACACAAAAGATGTAAGTAACCTGTTCTCTGAAGGAATGTTGATCTTGATGGTGACATATGAATTTAACTAGTGAGTAAGATCTGGCTAAACTGATGTAAACAAATGTGATAGGAAGGTAAAAGGTGTGTCTTCCACTAAGACTGTACATTTAATTGTTTGAGCTTCACTTTCCTAGAACTTAATTCTGTCTTTTCTTTTCTTTGAATTATATTTTATTTATTTTTTTATACACTAGGTTCTTATGAGTTATCCATTTTATACATATTAGTGAATATAAGTCAATCTCAATCTCCCAATTCATCACAGCACCACCACAACCCCCCCGCTGCTTTCCCCTCTTGGTGTCCATACGTTTCTTCTCTACATCTGTGTCTCAATTTCTGCCCTGCAAACTGGTTCATTTGTACCACTTTTCTAGTTTCAACATATATGCACTAATATATGATATTTGTTTTTCTCTTTCTGACTTACTTCACTCTGTACGACAGTCTCTAGATTCATCCATGTATCAACAAATGACACAATTTTGATCCTTTTTATGGCTGAGTAATATTCCATTGTATATATGTACCACAACTACTTTATACATTCCTATGTCAACGGACATTTAGGTTGTACCACGACCTGGCTATTGTAAATAGTGCTGCAATGAACATTGGGATGAATGTGTCTTTTTGAATTATGGTTTACTCTGGGTATATGCCCAGTAGTGGGATTGCTGGGTCATATGGTAATTCTAATTTTATTTCTTTAAGGAACCTCCATACTGTTCTCCAATGTGGCTGTATCAATTTACATTCCCAACAACAGTACAAGAGGGTTAAATTTTCTCCAACCCCTCTCCAGCATTTGTTGTTTGTAGATTTTCTAAATGGTGTGAGGTGATACCTCATTGTAGTTTTGATTTGCATTTCTCTAATAATTAGTGATGCTGAGCAGCTTTTCATGTGCTTTTGGCCATCTGTATGTCTTATTTGGAGAAATGTCTATTTAGATCTTCTGCCCGTTTTTGGATTGGGTTGTTTGTTTTTTTGACACTGAGCTGCATGAGTTGCTTGTATGTTTTGGAGGTTAATCCTTTGTCCGTTGCTTCATTTGCAAATATTTTCTCCCATTCTGAGGGTTGTCTTTTCATCTTGTTTATGGTTTCCTTTGCTGTGAAAAAGCTTTTAAGTTTCATTAAGTCCCATTTTTTGTTTGTTTTTATTGCCATTTCTCTGGGAGGTGGGTCAAAAAGATCTTTCTGTGATTTATGTCATAGAGCGTGCTGCCTATGTTTTCCTCTAAGAGTTTGATGGTGTCTGGCCTTAAATTTAGGTCTTTGATCCATTTTGAGTTTATTTTTGTGTATGGTATTAGGGAGTGTTCTAATTTCATTCTTTTAAATGTACCTGTCCAATTTTCCCAGCACAAGTTATTGAAGAGGCTGTCTTTTCTCCACTGTATATTCTTGCCTCCTTTATCAAAGATAAGGTGACCATATGTGCATGGGTTTATCTCTGGACTTTCTATCTTGTTCCATTGATCTATATTTCTGTTTTTGTGCCAGTACCATACTGTTTTATTACTGTAGCTTTGCAGTATAGTCTGAAGTCAGGGAGTCTGATTCCTTCAGCTCCGTTTTTCTTTCTCAAGACTGCTTTGGGTATTTGGGGTCTTTTGTGTTTCCATACTGTAGGTCCTTTTCTTCTCTTGTGTTTCCCACTTAAAGAAGTTAGCATTTTTTGTAGAGCTGGTTTGCTGGTGGTGAATTCTTTTAGCTTTTTCTTGTCTTTAAACTTTTGATTTCTCCATTGAATCTGAATGGGATCCTTGCTGGGTAGAGTAATCTTGTTTGTGGTTTCTTCCCTTTCATCACTTTAAATATGTCATGCCACTTCCTTCTGGCTTGTAGAGTATCTGCTGAGAAATCAGCTGTTAACCTTATAGAAGTTCCCTTGTATGTTATTTTTCATTTTTCCCTTGCTGCTTGAAATAATTTTTCTTTGTCTTTATTTTTTGCCAATTTGATTACTATGCGTTTCGGTGTGTTTCTCCTTGGGTTTTTTCTGTATGGAACTCTCTGCGCTTCCTGGACTTGGGTGGCTTTTTCCTTGCCCTTGTTAAGGAGGTTTTCAACTATAATCTCTTCAAATATTTTCTCAGGTACTTTCTTTCTCTCTTCTCCTTCTGGGACCCCTCTAATGTGAATGTTTTTATGTTTAATGTTGTCCCAGAAGTCTCTTAGACTGTCTTTATTTCTCTTCATCCTTTTTTCTTTATTCTGTTCTGCAGCAGTGAATTCAACCATTCTGTCTTCCAGGTCACTTATCCGTACTTCTGCCTCAGTTATTCTGTTACTGATTCCTTCTAGTGTATTTCTCATTTCAGTTATTGTATTGTTCATCTCTGTTTGTTTGTTCTTTAATTCTTCTAGTTCTTTGATAAGCATTTCTTGCATCTTCTCGATATTTGCCTCCATTCTTTTTCCTTGGTGCTGGATCATCTTCATTAACATTATTCTGAATTCTTTTTCTGGAAGGTTGCCTATCTCCACTTTGTTTGTTTGTTTTTCTGGGGTTTTATCTTGTTCCTTCATGTGGTACATAGCTCTCTGCTTTTTCATCTTTTCTATCTTTCTGTGAATGTGGTTTTTGTTCCACAGGCTGCAGGATTGTATTTCTTCTAGTTTCTGCTGTCTGTCCTCTGTTGGATGAGGCTGTCTAAGAGGCTTGAGCAAGTTTCCTCTCTGTCTTTTCTTTGAGTCCTATTTAGTTGGCATAAGAAAACTAAGATATTAAGCAAATATAAAATTTCCTTATTGCAAAATCCTGCTTCCTTTCTTTTACACCACTCTTCATTGCTTTGGAATGATATCAGATGGTTGAGCAGGAATTGTCTCACCTCAGGTAGCTCCTTTTCCCTACTAGGCATCAAGGTTTATAATACTTAGCTTGCTAACAGATTGCCTTTGTTGTGGTGTGTAGAAATATTAGAAGAGTAGTATGAAAAGACAGGAAAATACAGACAAGTGAAAAGCACAGATGTATAAGTATATCAAGAAAATTACTACCTAAGGATAAATATAGAATCTGTTCTTTGAAATCAAGGACTATAAAAATTTCAGAACCACATAACTCAAATTCATGAAATTACATCAAATCTCATTTTTAATATGAGGGAGTTAGTGAATCAAATTGGATTAATCCCTTTGGATTGAAGTGTGCCCTTATGACTTGCTTTAAACAATTAAATGTGATTACCTTTTGGTGGAAGATTAAGAACTGGTATTCAATTTGCCATGCTTTACTGTTATTTCTGTTTTTTTTTATGGTTACCCATAAGTCTCCAGTTAATAGATACTCTGTCACTGTGGGGGCCAGAGAGGAGCCACAATTCAACTGCAATGAAAATGTAAAGTGAACAAGAAAAATAAATCTTTGTTGTTTTAAGCCAATGAGACTGTAGGATTGTTCATTATTGCAACATAATAGACTGAAATTGAAGTTATGGGAATCTTCTTGAGAAAAGCTCAAAATATTTGGCACTGGCTTATTGGTTGGTCAATAGGCAGCAAATAAGTTATAATCAGAGACTAGAAAGGTTGTTACCTCTGTTATGCAGTAGCAAATCATGCAAATGTCTTCCCTGTAATAACATGAAAAATGAATCATGTACCTTGTCAAATTGTTATTCTAGAGGAAATGGTTGGAAAACAGAATTTCAAAAGCATGTGTTGCTTGTTGTTGGCTGTATTTGCAAAGGTATTACAAAAAAGAGATAAACTCAAAAATGAACTAGTCCAATTTAAGACAGAAATGAAAGAGACTTGAAAGAATAGTCAAAGTATTTATAGTATTGGAAGAGACAGCTACTTCTCAAACCCAAATGGTAAAACCTGAAAAAGGAAATGTTCTAAGCTGATTAAAAGGTATCTTTACAATGAGAATCAAATCAATGATATGGCCTTCACTCCCATTGTAAAAATTATTTGAAGGGATTAGGGTGGCACTGAGTGAATTATTTCAATGGGAGAAATACTTCTCAGAGAAAGAAGACAAAGGTGTGGTTCTCCCACCAAAGCCTGAAATCTACCCATAATTATGTTAAGAAAGATAATTAGAGAGAGGGGGAGTGGGGGAGATGCAGAAGAACATGGGAGTGAGAAAGTAAAAAGGCATACATCAGTAAGGTGGGAATTGGGTCTAAAAGATATGTTAGGATTCAAGAAACAATGGTGAGCTAAAACAAAGTTGTACATGAGAATAATTTATATAGCCACTGACTGCAAAAATAATTCAACGTAATAAAGAATAATATTGGGAATGAAAAATGCTTGATGAAACTAAATCCTAGACAATAAAAACATAGAAACTGATGGAGGAAAAACAGAGTTAGTGAGATTTAAGGAGGATTAAGATTTTTACTAACTTTATAAAATTTGTTGAGTATGCAAAATTTTAAGTTTTTTAACTAGAAAAACAGAAATAATAACTATCATATAGTGAGCAATAATTTTCTAAATACTTCACATTAATCTTTTAATTCCCACAACAACACTATTAAGTAGGTATTACTATAACCCACATTTTATAGGAAGGAAACTGAGGTTAAAATATTAATTACTTTACCCAGGTTATTATAATTGTTAAATTGTCTAAGTGGTTTCAAACTCGGGTGGAATAACTTCAGAAATAATGCTCCTAGTCACTATTTTGTACTGAGTTTTCCAATGCTAAACAAGAGATATACCAATAATAAAGTGGCAAAGAAGGTGAATTAAATGGATAGGAAAAGATATACCAAGGAGATAATTACTAACTAAAAGACATCTGCTATGGCAGCATTGTTATCAAACTGTAGCAAAAGTAGTTCCTGTCTTTGCTTGATCCACTCTACTAAGTTGAACCTTCCAGTTGTTGTAGCATTGGCTGCTAATAGCTCGCACCTCTACCCTTCTCCAGAAGTTTGTCCTTAGCCTCGTGGGTGATCCCTGGCCAGTGACTGGTTAATGTGTGGTTATAAAAGCCCAGACCCCTTGCTTCAAGAAATTGTAAACTCTGTGGTGCAATCCATGCTACAGAAATCATCATGGGAATAGACTAAAACTATACATTTCCTGAAATTGCATTTGGCCTTACTTCTTCTGCTGTCCAATCCTGCTTCCATCTCTTCTCACAGAGAACTCCTTCAGTAAACCCCTTGCACATCACAGACTCCAGTTCTAGGAAACCCAACTAACACACAAACAAATAAATGTTAAAGAAAATAAAAATATGATAAGTGGTAAAGAGGATAATTAATTCATGATAAATTGATCCATTCAAGAGGAATATGAAACAATCACAAAAATACCTCAAAATACATCCAGAAAACTTTGACAGAGTTACAAAAAAACTGTTTAAAAATCTACAAAGTTGGAAATATTTAACAAAATTTGTTTATAATTCAGAGTCAATAAAACATTGCTGAAGATATAAATGATTTGAACAAATCAATTAAGAATTTTATTTAATGGCAAAGTAGTGACACTTGGAAATAACAATTAAAGAATAGGTTTTCTTTTCATATGGAATATTTATAAAATTGGCCATGTACTAGGCAACAAATTTTTAAAATATTTTCTAAAAAAATATATTCCTGGAAAAAATAGCCAAGAAAGAAAACCTATGCACTATTTTTTTTAGGGGGCAGCACCCCTCAGCATGGGGGATCTTAGTTCCCTGACCAGGGATCGAACCCAAGCCCACTGCATTGGACATGTGGAGTCTTAACCACTGGACTGCCAGGGAAGTCCCTGGAAATTTGTGGTTTTAAGTGAATACGTACAATAAGAAAAATTATTGAAAATTACTGAGCTATGCTTTTAACCTAAGATATTGAAAAACAACAACAACAACAGTTAAAAAAGAAAACAGGTACATCATTGGCTAGTACACATTTAGAAAGTGGGCTTCCCCTATGATTATAAGATACAGGCAATGTAAGGACTGTGCATTACATGTGACATACATGACAATAAATAATAGAATCATCACAATAATATAGGCATGAGAATGGTAGAATGCATGTAAAATAGAAGGAAATAAATAAGAGCAGAACCTAATGAATTAGAAAACCAAAAAACAATAAAGATAATTAAGACAATAAAGCCTGGTTCTTTGGATGAATTATAAAATAAGGAAACATATGTCAAGACCAGTGAAGACAAAAAGAGAAATGATACAAATATTAAGAAAAATTGTTATTTTTGAATAAATAAGAAGAAATGGAAGCATTTCCAGAAAAAATCAAGAAACACTGAGTCAAGAAAACTTTTGTGTTTTATGAAACATGGAAAAATATATTCTTAAAGGTTCTCTCATTTCAAATTTTTTTTAATTTAATAAATTGATATCTGATGATTTCTAAAACTTTCAAGATAACCCCTCTCTGCCATACTGAGCTCAAATCAGAGCAGGAGCAGCAAGAAAACACAAGAGTTCGTGTTTCCCAGAGAGAGGATATTCAACTCAGTGCTACAGGTGATAGCGTGATAAAGAAACTGAATGATTTGCAAGCATTTTCTCCATTCCATCAGTTGTCTTTTCACGTTGTCAATTATTTCTGTCATGGTGCAGAAGTTTTTAGAGTGATCTAGTCCCAGTTATTGATTTTGGTTTTTGTTCTTTTGGTGTCAAATCCAAAAAGTTATAGCTGATACTAAAGTCAAGGTGCTTTTTCTCTGTGTTTTCTCCTAGGAATTTAACTTTCAGACCATGTGTTTATGTCTTTAATCCATTTCAAATTAATTTTTGTGATCAATGTATGATAGGGATCCTATTCATTTGTCTGCATATGGTTATCTAGTCACTCAGCACCATTTATTCAAGAGAATATTCTTTCCCCACAGAGTGTTCTTGATTTCCTTGTTGACTATTAGTTGACCATATATGTTGAAGTTTATTTCTGGGCTCTCTATTCTGTTCCATTTGTCTATGTGTTTATTTTTATGCCAGTACCATACGCTTGATTAGTACAGCTTTGTAATATAGTTTGAAGTCAACAAGTGTGAGGTCTCTGTCTTTGCTCTTCTTTCTCAGGTTTGTTTTAGCTATTTGGGGTATTTTGTGATTCCATACAAATTTTAGGATTTTTTTTTCTATTTCTGTGAAAAATGACATGAGAATTTTGATAGGGATTTCATTGAATCTATAGATGGCTTTGGGTAGGATGGACATTTTAAAAACATTAATTCTTTCAATCCATAAACACAGGATATCTTTCCATTTGTTTTAGTCTTCTTCAATTTTTTTTTCATCAAAGCCTTATAGTTTTAATCTTGTCACCATTAGAAAGAAGGAAATTCTTCCATTTACAACAACATGGATGGATGCTGAGGGCATTGCTAAATGAGAGAAATCAGACCAAGATAGACTAATACTGTCTGATATCACGTATATGTGAAATTTAAAATTTTAGAACTCATAGATAAAGAATAGAATGGTGATTATCACGGGTTGGGAGTATGTCAATTAAGGAGATATTGGTCAAAGGACAAAAATTTGCAGTTAGAAGATGAATAAGTCTGGAGATCTAATGCATACTGTATTATATATTTCAAAGTTGCTATAAATCTAGATCTTAAATGTCTTTACCTGAAAAGAAAATGATAATTATGTAACATGACAGATATGTTACCTAATGCTGTGGTGATTATATTGCAATATATAAATGTATCAAATCAACACATTATACAACCTAAACACAAACAGCACTATATATAAATCATATCTCAATAAATAAAAAAGAAACTAACTGACAGTGTTGGGAAACTGATCAAAAGACACCCACAAAAGCTGGGATTTAAAGGGAGTTAAAGTGGTCCCAGGTTTTTACCACCCACAACCTCCCAGTAGCCCAGTGAGAATAAAAGCATCTCCTCAATGTGGAATTCTAACAGACTAAGAATAATTGAATATGCATTTAACAACAAAAATCACCAAAAACATTCAGGCAATAAATCCACACATTTATACCCTCAGGACTACACTTATTAGATGCAGAACATGAAATAACTATATAGTAAATATATAAATAATAAATGAAATTCCCAAAATGAGTAAACAAAAATAGTCTACACACAAAAAAAGCATATTAGGGGGAAATAATGTCTAGACATAAAAAACAAGGAATTGATAAAAAGAAACCCACTGGATGAGTTAAACAAAATATCAGATACAGTAGAAGAGGCAACTAGAAGATAGAACCAAAGAAATTATGCAGATTCCAAAAGTAGATAATAGAACTAATTTAAGGGAAGCAATATATTTTTATAGAGATATGATTGACATATAACATTATATTAGTTTTAAGTGTACAACATAATGATTTGATATATACTGCAAAATGACTATCACAATAAGTCTAGTTAACAGCCATCATCACACTTAGTTACAAATTTTTTTCTTTTGATGAAAAATTTTAAGATCTACTGTCTTAGCAACTTGCAAATATACAATACAGCATTATTAACTATAGGCACCATGCTGTTGTATATTACATACCCAGGACTTATTTATTTTAGAACTGGAAGTTTGTACTTTTTGACTACCTCCACCCATTTCACCCCCCATCCCCCACACCATCCTCCACCTCTGGCAGCCACCAATTTGTTCTCTGTACCTATCAATTCTTTTGTCTCCTTTTTTAGATTCCACAGGTAAATGAGATCATATGGTACTCGCTTTCTCTTTCTGAATTATTTTACTTAGCATAATGCCCTTAAAGTCCATCCATGTTTTTGCAAGTGGCAGGATTTCCTCCTTTTATAAGGCTGAATAATATTCCTGTGTGTGTGTGCACATACACAAAATGGAATATTACTTGGGATGTAATTGCTTTATCAATTCATCAATCAACGGACACTGGAGAGGCAATACTTGGTATATATATATATATATATATATATATATATATACACACACACACACACACACATATATATATATATACACACATATATACACACAAAGACGGAGACAGAGACAGAGAGAGAGAGAGAACTACTAGAAGAAATTTGAAAAGAAGTATAACAGATATGCTTACAAAGAATATGTTGCCTTGTTCTTTGTGCCTATTTTGTCATCCACACTTTTACTGCCTTCTGTGGTTTTAATAGAGCATTTTATGGATTTCATTTTTTATTCTTTGTAAGCATATCTGTTATAGTTCTTTTCAAATTTCTTCTAGTAATTGGGAGATTACGATTGACACATATACACTAATATGTATAAAATGGATAACTAATAAGAACCTGCTGTATAAAGAAATAAAATTAAATTATAAACAAGAAAACAAACAAATATCATAGATATTGATACAACTATATCAAAAATCACTTTAAATGACAATGGACTAAATATATCAGTTAAAAGATAGGAATTTTAAGAGTGGATAAAAAAACAAAAGCCAACTATACGTAGTCTACTAGAAACCCACTTTAAATATAAAGTCACAGCTTGATTAAAGTAAAGAGATGGTGAAAGATACTTCATTCTGACACTAATCAAAAGAAAGTTGGAATAATGATATTAATATAAAACAGAGAAGACTTCAGAACAAAGAACGTTATCAGGGATAAAGAAGGGCATTAAATACTGAAAAAAAGGTTCAGTACTCCAAGAAGACATAATAATTCTTTTTTTTAATTAATTAATTTAATTTATTTATTTTTGGTTGCATTGGGTCTTCGTTGTTGTGTGCAGGTTTTCACTAGTTGCAGCGAGTGGGGGTTACTCTTTGTTGTGGTGCACGGGCTTCTCATTGCAGAGACTTCTCTTGTTGCAGAGCACAGGCTCTAGGCACGCAAGCTTCAGTACTTGTAGCACACATGCTTAGTAGTTGTGGTTCCCGGGCTCTAGAGCACAGGCTCAGTAGTTGTGGCACACTGGCTTAGTTGCTCCACAGCATGTGGGATCTTCCCAGACCAGGGCTCGAACCCATGTCCCCTGTATTGGCAGGAAGATTCTTAAACACTGCACCACCAGAGAAGCCCCCAGACATAATAATTCTTAATGTGTATGAACCTAACAAAAAAGTGTCAAAATATGTGAGGCAAAAAATATTAGGACTACAAGGAGAAATAGATGAATCCACTATTGTAGTTGAGAACTTTAACACCCCTCTATCAGAAATGGGCTGATCCAGCAGGCAGAAATTCAGTAAAGATATAATTGAATTTAACAGTATCATCAATCAACTGGATAAAATTGACATCTATAAACTACCCAACAACAGCAGATTACACATTCTTCTCAAGCTCACATGGAACATTAACCAAGATAGAACTAATTTGGGGCCATATAACAAAACTTAACAGTTTCAAATAATAGAAATAATACAATGTCTGCTCTCAGACCACAATGGAATTAAACTAGAAATCAATAACAGAAAGATAGATGGAAAATTCCCCAATACTTGGAGATTTAAAAACACACTTCTAAATTAAACATAGGTCAAAGAAAAACTCTCAAGAGAAATTTTAAAATATTTTGAACTAAATGAAAATAAAAATACAACGTATTAAAATTTGTAAGATGTAGCAAATGCAATATCTAGTGAAAAATTACAGTACTGAATGCATATATCAGGAAAGAAGAGAGTCTAAAATCAATAATCTAAGATTTTATTTAGGAAATTAAAAAAGAAGAGCAAATTAAATCCAAAGTAAGAAGAAGAAAAGAAATAATAAATTTGAGCAGAAATCAATAAAATTTAAAACAGTAAATCAGTAAATAAATTCAATAAATTTAAAAGCTTCTTCTTAGAAGGTGAATAAAATTGAAAAGCCTCTAGACAAGGTTAACTGAGAAAAAATAAATGTTATTAAATTAGAAATGAAAGAAGGAAAATCACTACAGAGCCAAAGAACATGAAAAAGATAATATTGGAATATTAGGAACAACTCTACACTTACAAATTTGATAACATAGATGAAATGGACCAATTTCTTGAAAGACACAACCTTCCTAAACTCACATAGAATCAAATAGAAAATTTGAATAGGCCTACGTCTATTAAAGACATGAAATCAATAATTAACAACTTTTCAAAACAGGAAACACCAGGCCCAGTTGGATTCATTGGTGAATTCAACCAAACACTTAAGGAATAAATTATACAAATTATCTACAATCTTTTTTTTTAATAGAGATGCAGAGGCATACTCTTAACTTATTCTAAAAGGTCAGCATTATCTTTATATCAAAATTGAACAAAGAGGTTATAAGAAAACTAGAGACAACTATTTCTAAGGAACATAGACATAAAAATTCTCAACCAGGTATTAGCAAATCAAATCCAACAATGTATAAAAATAATTATACACCACTATCTAGTGGGATTTATTGCAGGTATGAAAGAATGTTTCAACATTCAAAAATCAATATGACCAAACATCAATATGTTAAAGAAGAAAAATGACACAATCACGTCAATAAGTGCAAATAAAGCATTTGAAAAAATCCAACATTCATCCATAACAGACTTTCAGCAACCTAAGAATAGAGGAACTTCCTCAACTTGATAAATACTATCTACAAGAAAAATTATATCTAACATCATATGTAAAAGTATGGAACTCCAAACTTTCCCACTAAGATCAGGAATGAGGCAAGAATATTGTTTCTGGAGAATGGACTTGAGGACACGGGGAGTGGGAAGGGTAAGCTGAGACAAAGTGAGAGAGTGACATGGACATATATACACTACCAAATGTACAATAGGTAGCTAGTGGAAAGCAGCCGTATAGCACAGGAAGATCAGCTCCATGCTTTTCGTACATCTAGAAGGGTGGGATAGGGAGGGTAAGAGGGAGACAACAGAGGGAGGAAGTTTGGGGATATACGTATATGTATAGCTGATTCACTTTGTTATAAAGCAGAAACTAACACACCATTGTAAAGCAATTATACTCAAATAAAGATATAAATAAATAAATAAATAAAAGAGTGTTACTTCTCACTACTGCTTTTCAACATTGTACTGGAAGCCCTAGCTAATTCAGTAAGACAAGAAAAAGGAAGAAAGTGTATACAAATTGGGAAGGAAGAAATAATACTGTTTTATTTTGTAGATAACATAATCATCTGTGTCAGAAATCTGAAGGAATCAACCAATAACATTCCTGGAATGAATAAGCAATTATAGATCTCCCTTGACTTACAATGGGGTTATATCTTGATAAACCCATCCTAAGTTGAAAATATTGTAAGTCAAATGTGCATTTAATACACTTAACATGCCAAAAATCATAGCTTAGGCTAGCCTACCTTAAACATACTCAGAACACTTACAATATCCTACCTTTGGGCAAAATCATTTAACACAAAGCTTATTTTATAATAAAATGTTTAGTATCTCATGTGATTTACCAAATAGTGTATTGAAAGTTTAAAAAAAAAAAAGAATGGCTATACAGATACAGAAAAGATTGTAATTGTATCAGTTGCTTACTCTCGTGATCACATTGCTGACTGTGAGCAATGGTTCATTGCCAGTGCCCAGCATCACAAGAGAGTATCATACTGCATATCACTAGATCAGGAAAAGATCAAAATTCAAAACTCAAAGTATTGTTTCTACAGAGTACATGTCACTTTTGCACCATTGTAAAGTCAAAAAATTGTATGTCAAAATATCATAAAAGTCAGAGAATATCTGTATATCAAGCATGCAGGATATAAGGTTGATATACAAAAGACAATTACTTTTCTATAATGGGCAATGAACAAGTGAAATATGCAATTAAAAAACATATTTACATGCACCAGTTATCTCATCACTGTTACTCTTATTATTGTTATATAAAAATATAATTACCAAGTGAAAAATAGTCAGGTTAAAAACAGTGTGTACAGTATCATTCCTCTCTTAAATGTATGTTAGCATAAATAACTGGAAGGCTCTAAATAAAACTTTAAGTGTTATCTTGTAATGGTTGGATTCTAGATGAGTTTTCATTTTCTTCTTTTTGCTTATATTTATTTTTAAAATGAATGCCTACTGTCTATAATAGAAAAGTTAAAATTATAATAAAAAGTGAAGGGAGAGGGCAGATATGGAGGAAGAAATATACAGAGTTGAGGGAAGAAAACAAAGTTTTTTGAGGTCTGTGATAATCCAGATATTTAATCAAGCTATACATTTCCCTGTATTGTCTGTTCTTTGTAACTCAGAGTAGCCATTTGCCTACTAGTTACAGGTTTTTAAGGCCTCTAATTTTTAAATCTGTAGATCTGTATTTCTTAACCAGAGGTGCACATGGGAATCAGCAGGGAAACTTTTTCAAAGTATCCTTGCCAGGTTTCCACCCTCAGAAGTTCTGATTCAGAATGTCCTGGTAGGGCCTGGGTAGGGGCCATTTGAAAAACCTCATGCTGATTGAGGATCCCATGGTGTGCAAGATGATTTACTGGGGGAGGTAAGAAAAATATTAGAACTTCTAATTTTGTTTATTTTTATTTCATTCTTAAAAACTTTACTTGTATATGTATTAATACTGTATATAATATTGCTATAGTGAGACGTATAATTTTCAAATAAATAAATTTACTTATTTGGAAAAATCACATTTACATTAGTACTGAAAATAAATTAATTATGCACATCCATCAAAATGGTTTGAGAAGACTTTCCTGGTGATGCAGTGGTTAAGAATCCACCTGCCAATGCAGGGGACATGGGTTTGAGCCCTGTTCCATGAAGATCCCACATGCCATGAAGCAACTAAGCCTGTGCACCACAACTACTGAGCCCACATGCCTAGGGCCCGTGCTCCACAAGAGAAGCCACTGCAATGAGTAGCCCGTGCACCACAACGAAGAGTAGCCCTCATTCACCACATCTAGAGAAAGCCCATGTGCAGATAGGAAGACACAGCACAGCCGAAAAAAACCAAAAGACAAAAACGGTTTGAGAGGCTCCCAGCATCTCTACCTGGGCTGATTCTATGTCAAGCCAGTCCATAAAAATTGGGAGAAGTGCTTGCTTCTTTATCATGTATTGACACCAACACAAAGAATCAGGGAAATATGACAAAACAAAAAGGAAGAATATAAACCTCCAGTAACCAACTTTAAAGAAATGGATATTTCTGAATTACCAGAGAAAGAATTTTTTAAAATCATCTTAAGGAAGCTCAATGAGTTACAAGAGGACACAGAAAGACCACTAAACAAAATCAGAAAAGTTTATTCTCATGAAAAAACAAATGAAAATTTATTCTCATGAACAAATGAGAATAACTACAAAGAGATAAAAAACGTTAAAAGAAACAAAACAGAATTCTGGAACTGAAGAATAGAACTGAATGAAATAAATGAACAGAGAATTTCAAGAGAAACCTTGATCAAGCAGAAGAAAGAATTAGTGAACTTGAAGAGAGGTCATTTGAAATGATTTAGGCAGAGGAAAAACAACAATAAAAGGAATGAAAAAGAGTGAATAAAGCCCAAGGAGCTTATGAGAAACCAGCAAGGGAATCAGTGTGTGAATTATGGGAGACCTAGAAGGAGAAGAAAGGGTGAAAAGCTTATTAAAAGAAATAATGGCTGAAATCTTCCCAAATATGAGGTAAATGTACGTCCAGATTCATGAAACACAAACAATTCAAATAGGGTGAACCCAAAGAAGACTGCACTGAGACATATAATAATTTGTCAAAAGTCAAATAAGAGAGTTTTCTAGATCCATCCATGTTGCTGCAAATGGCATTATTTCACTATTTTTATGGCTGAGTAATATTCCATTGGACATATGTACCACATCTCTATCCATTCATGTGTTGATGGAAATTTAGGTTGCTTCCATGTCCTGACTACTGTAAATAGTGCTGCCATGAACATGGGGTGCATGTATCTTTTCAAATTATGGTTTTCTCTGGGCATATGCTCAGTAGTGGGATTGCTGGGTCATATGGTATCTCTATTTTTAGTTTTTAAAGGAACTTCCATACTGCTCTCCATAGTGGCTGTACCACTTTACATTCCCACCAACAGTTTAGGAGCACTCCCTTTTCTCCACACCCTCTCCAGCATTTATTGTTTGTACATTTTTTGTTGATGGCCATTCTGACTGGTTTGATGTGATACCTCATTGTAGTTTTGATTTGTGGCTCTCTAATAACTAGTTTCAAAAAATAAAATATATAGGAAAAAATCTACCTAATGAGTAAAACACGTACTCAGAAAACTATAAGACACTAATGAAAGAAATTGAAGACAACACAAACAGATAAAAAGAGATACCATCTTCTTGAATTGGAAGAATTGATATTACTAGAATGGCCACACAACCCAATGCAATCTACAGATTCAATGCACTTCCTATCAAAATACCAATGGCATTTTCTACACAACAAGAATAAAAAAAAATTAAATTTATATGAAAACAGAAAAGACCCCAAATAGCCAAAACAATCTTGAGAAAAGAAGAGAGCTGGAGGAATCATGCTTCCTGACTTCAGACTATACTACAAAGCTAAAGTAATCTAAACAGTGTGGTACTTGGCATAAAAACAGACACATAGATCAGTTGAGTCCCTGTTTTCATTTCTTTTGTGTGCATGTATATATATATGTATATATATATGTATATATATATACATATATATATACAAACACATACATGTAAGTATGTATATATATATATATTTTTATATATATGTGGAATTCCTGGTTTATACTGTAATTTTGTATTTAAATTTCGGACAAACCTGTAAACTGTTATCTACAGCACTTGTGCCATTTGACTTTCTCACGTGCAGTGTACAAGGATAAAATTACTCTATATCTGTACCAAAAATATTGTTATTTTTCCTTTTTTTAATTGGGGTATAGTTGCTTCACAATGTTGTGTTCATTTCTGCTGTACAAAAAAATGAATCAGCTATATGAATACATATATCCCCTCCCAGTTAGATCACCCTCCTACCCCCCCATTCCACCCTTCTAGGTCACCACAGAGCACTGAGCTGAGTTCTCTGTGCTTTACAGCATGTTCCAGCTAGCTATCTATTTTATGCATGGTAGTGTACATATGTCAACCCCAATCTCCCAATACATCCCACCCTCATCCCTGCCCCGGGACCACACATCCATTCTCTACATCTGTGTCTCTATTTCTGCTTTGGAAATAAGACAACTAGACCAATTTTTTCAGATTCCACATATATGCGTTAATATATGATATTTGTTTTTCTCTTTCTGACGTACTTCACTCTATATGACAGAATCTAGGTCCATCCATATCTCTACAAATGACCCAAATTCGTTCCTTTTTATGGTTGAGTAATATTCCATTGTATATACGAACAACATCTTCTTTATCTATTCATCTGTTGATAGATATTTAGGTTACTTCCAGGTCCTGTTTATTGTAAATTGTGCTGCCATGGACATTGGAGTGCATGTGTAGTTTTTGAATTATGACTTTCTCTGGGTATATGCTCAGTAGTGGGATTGCTGGGTCATATGGTAGTTCTATTTTTAGTTTTTAAAGAAACCTACATACTGTTCTCCATAGTGGCTGTATCAATTTACATTCCCACCAATAGTGTAGGAGGGTTCCCTTCTCACTACACCCTTTCCAGCATTTATTGCTTGTAGATTTTTTGATAATGGCCATTCTGACCAGTGGGAGGAGATACCTCATTGTACTTTTGATTTACATTTCTCTAATAATTAGTTATGTTGAGAATCTTTTCAGGTGCTTTTTGGTCATCTGTATGTCTTCTTTAGAGAATTGACTATTTAGCTCTTCTGCCCATTTTTGATTAGGTTGTTTGTTTTTTTGATATTGAGCTATATGAGCTGTTTGTAGATGTTGAAGATTAGTCCTTTGACAGTTGCTTCTTTCACAAGTATCTTCTTCCATTCTGAGGGTTGCCTTTTTGCCTCGTTTATGGTTTTCTCTGCTGTGCAAAAGCTTTTAAGTTTAACTAGGTACCATTCGTTTATTTTTGTTTTTATTTTCTTTAGAAGGTGGGTCAAAAAACATCTTGCTGCAATTTATGTCAAAGAGTGTTCTTCCTATGTTTTCCTCAAGGAGTTTTATATTGTCCTATCTTACATTAAGGTCTTTAATCCATTCTGAGTTTATTTTTGTATATAGTGATAGTGAGTGTTCTAATTACATTCTTGTATATGTAGCTGTCTAGTTTTCCCAACACCAATTATTGAAGAGACTGTTTTTTCTCCATTGTATATTCTTGCCTCCTTTGTCAGAGATTAGGTGACCAAAGGTGCCTGGATTTATCTCTGGACTTTCTATCTTGTTTCATTGATCTATATTTCTGTTTTTGTATGAGTACCATACTGTTTTGATTATTGTAGCTTTGTAGCAGAGTCTGAAGTCAGGGAGCCTGATTCCTTCAGCTTAGTTTTGTTTCTCAAGATTGCTTTGGTGATTCTGGGGTCTTTTGTGTTTCCATACAACTTGCAAATTTTTTTTTTAATTCTGTGAGAAATGCCATTTGCTCATTTGATAGAAATTGCACTGCCTCTGTAGCTTGCTTTCAGTAGTATATTCATTTTCACAACACTCATTCTTCCAATCCAAGAACACAGTATATCTCTCAATCTGTTTCTTTCATCTTTGATTTCTTTCATCAGTATATTAGAGTTTTCTGAGTACAGGTCTATTACCTCCTTAGGTAGGCTTATTCCTAGGTATTTTATTCTTCTTGTTGTGATGGTAAATGGGATTGTTTCCATAATTTCTCTTTCTGATCTTTTGTTGTTAGTGTATACGAATGCAACAGATTTCTGTGTATTAATTTTGTATCCTACAACTCTGCCAAATTCATTGATGAGCTCTATTAGTTTTCTGCCAGCGTCTTTAGGATGTTCTCTGTAGAGTATCATGCCATCTGCAAACAGTGACAGGTTTACTTCTTCTTTTCCAATTTGGATTTCTTTTATTTCTTTTTCTTCTCTGATTGCTATGGCTAGGACTTCCAAAACTATGTTGAATAAGAGTGGTGAGAGTTGACATCCTTGTCTCATTTCTGATCTTAGAGAAAATGCTTTCAGGTTTTCACCATTGAGAATTATGTTTGCTGTTGTTTTATCATATACTGACTTTATTATGTTGAGGTAGCTTCCCTCTAGGCCCAATTTCTGTAGAGATTTTATCATAAAAAGGTATTGAATTTTCTCAAAAGCTTTTTCTGTACCTCTTGAGATTATCATACGGTTTTTATTCTTCAATTTGTTAATATGGTGTGTCACATTGTTTGATTTGCATATATTCAGGAATCCTTGCATTTCTACAATAGATCCTAGTTGATCATGGTGTATGTTCCTTTTAATGTGGTTTTGGATTTGTTTGCTAGTATTTTGTTGAGTATTTTTGCATCTATATTAATCAGTGATGTCAACCTGTAATTTTCTTTTTTTTTGTGATATCCTTGTCTGGTTTTGGTATCGAGGTGATGGTGACCACATAGAATGAGTTTGGGAGTGATCCTCCCTCTGCTATATTTTGGAAGAGTTTGAGAAGGATAGGTGTTAGCTCTTCTCTAAATATTTGGTAGAATTCTCTGTGAAGCCAAATGGTCCTGGGCTTTTGTTTGTTGGAAGATTTCTTTTTAACATCTTTATGGGGGTATAATTGCTTTACAATGGTGTGTTAGTTTCTGCTTTATAACAAAGTGAATCAGTTATACATATACATATGTTCCCATATCTCTTCCCTCTTGCATCTCCCTCCCTCCCACCCTCCCTATCCCACCCCTCCAGGTGGTCACAAAGCACCGAGCTGATCTCCCTGTGATATGCAGCTGCTTCCCACTAGCTTTCTACCTTAGGTTTGGTAGTGGATATATGTAAATGCCTCTCTCTCACTTTGTCACAGCTCACCCTTCCTCCTCCCCATATCCTCAAGTCCGTTCTCCAGTAGGTCTGTGTCTTTATTCCTCTCTTACCCCTAGGTTCTTCATGGCATTTCTATTTCTTAAATTCCATATATATGTGTTAGCATACGGTATTTGTCTTTCTCTTTCTGACTTACTTCACTCTGTATGACAAACTCTAGGTCTATCCACCTCATTACAAATAGCTCAATTTCGTTTCTTTTTATGGCTGAGTAATATTCCATTGAATATATGTGCCACATCTTCTTTATCCATTCATCCGATGATGGGCACTTAGGTTGTTTCCATCTCTGGGCTATTGTAAATAGAGCTGCAATGAACATTTTGGTACATGACTCTTTTTGAATTTTTGGTTTCTTAGGGTATATGCCCAGTAGTGAGATTGCTGGGTCATATGGTAGTTGTATTTGTAGTTTTTTAAGGAACCTCCATACTGTTCTCCATAGTGGCTGCACCAATTCACATTCCCACCAGCACTGCAGGAGTGTTCTCTTTTCTCCACACCCTCTTCAGCATTTATTGTTTCTAGATTTTTTGATGATGGCCATTCTGACCGGTGTGAGATGATATCTCATTGTTGTTTTGATTTGCATTTTTCTAATGATTAATGACGTTGAGCATTCTTTCATGTGTTTGTTGGCAGTCTGTATATCTTCTTTGGAGAAATGTCTATTTAGGTCTTCTGCCCATTTTTGGATTGGGTTGTTTATTTTTTTTTGTTATTGAGCTGCATGAGCTGCTTGTAAATTTTGGAGGTTAATCCTTTGTCAGTTGCTTCATTTGCAACTATTTTCTCCCATCCTGAGGGTTGTCTTTTGGTCTTGTTTAGGTTTCCCTTTGCTGTGCAAATGCTTTGAAGTTTCATTAGGTCTCATTTGTTTAATTTTGTTTTTATTTGCATTTCTCTTGGAGGTGGGTCAAAAAGGATCTTGCTGTGATTTATGTCATAGAGTGTTCTTCCTATGTTTTCCTATAAGAGTTTGATCATTTCTGGCCTTACATTTAGGTCTTTAAAAAAATTTGAGCTTATTTTTGTGTATGGTGTTAAGGATGATCTAATCTCATACTTTTACATGGACCTGTCCAGCTTTACCAGCACCAATTACTGAAGAGGCTCTCCTTTCTCCACTGTACATTCCTTCCTCCTTTATCAAAGATAAGGTCACCATATGTGTGTGGGTTTATCTCCGGACTTTCTCTCCTCTTCCACTGATCTATCTTTCTGTTTCTGTGCCAGTACCATACTGCCTTGATTACTGTAGCTTTGTAGTATAGTCTGAAGTCAGGGAGCCTGATTCCTCCAGCTCCGTTTTTCGTTCTCAAGATTGCTTTGGCTATTCAGGGTCTTTTGTGTTTCCATACAAATTGTGAATTTTTTGTTCTAGTTCTGTGAAAAATGCCAGTGGTAGTTTGATAGGGATTGCATTGAATCTGTAGATTGCTTTGGGTAGTAGAGGCATTTTCACAATGTTGAATCTTCCAATCCAAGAACATGGTATATCTCTCCATCTATTTGTATCATCTTTAATTTGTTTCATCAGTGTCTTATAATTTTCTGCATACAGGTCTTTTGTCTCCTTAAGTAGGTTTATTCCTAGATATTTTATTCTTTTTTTCAATGGTAATTGGGAGTGTTTTCTTGATTTCACTTTCAGATTTTTCATCACTGGTGTATAGGAAGGCCAGAGATTTCTGTGCATTAATTTTGTATCCTGCAACTTTACCAAATTCATTGATTAGCTCTGTAGTTTTCTGGTAGCATCTTTAGGATTCTCTATGTATAGTAACATGTCATCTGCAAACAGTGACATCTTTACTTCTTTTCCAATTTGGATTCCCTTTATTTCTTTTTCTTCTCTGATTGCTGTGGGTAAAACTTCCAAATCTATGTTGAATAAGAGTGTTGAGAGTGGGCAACCTTGTCTTGTTCCTGATTTTAGTAGAAATGCTTTCAGTTTTTCACCATTGAGGATGATGTTGGCTGTTGGTTTGTCGTATATGGAAAGTTCCTTCTATGCCTACTTTCTGCAGGGTTTTTATCATAAATGGGTGTTGAATTTTGTCAAAAGCTTCCTCTGCATCTATTGAGATGATCATATGGTTTTTGTTCCTTCAGTTTGTTAATATGGTTTATCACATTGATTGATTTGCGTATATTGAAGAATACTTGCATTCCGGGAAGAAACCCCACTTGATCATGGAGTATGATCCTTTTAATGTGCTGTTGGATTCTGTTTGCTAGTATTTTGTTGAGGATTTTTGCATCTATGTTCATCAGTGATATTGGCCTGTAGTTTTCTTTCTTTGTGACATCTTTGTCTGGTTTTGGTATCAAGGTGATGGTGACCTTGTAGAATGAATTTGGGAGTGTTCCTCCCTCTGCTATATTTTGGAAGAGTTTGAGAAGGATAGGTGCTAGCTCTTCTCTAAATGTTTGATAGAATTCGCCTGTGAAGCCATCTGGTCCTGGGCTTGTGTTTGTTGGAAGATTTTTAATCACAGTTTCAATTTCAGTGCTTGTGATTGGTCTGTTCATGTTTTCTATTTCTTCGTGATTCAGTCTTGGCAGGTTGTGCATTTCTAAGAATTTGTCCATTTCTTCCAGGTTGTCCATTTTATTGGCATAGAGTTGCTTGTAGTAATCTCTCATGATCTTTTGTATTTCTGCAGTGTCACTTGTTACTTCTCCTTTTTCATTTCTAATTCTATTGATTTGAGTCTTCTCCCTTTTTTTCATGATAAGTCTGGCTAATGGTTTATCTATTTTCTTTATCTTCTCAACAAACTAGCTTTTAATTTTATTGATCTTTGCTATTGTTTCCTTCATTTATTTTTCATTTATCTCTGATCTGATTTTTATGATTTCTTTCCTTCTGCTAACTTTGGGTATTTTTTGTTCTTCTTTCTCTAATTGCTTTAGGTGCAAGGTTAGGTTGTTTATTCGAGATGTTTCCTGTTTCTTAAGTTGGGCTTGTATTGCTATAAACTTCCCCCTTAGAACCCCTTTAGCTGCATCCCATAGGTTTTGTGTTGTCGTGTCTCCATTGTCATTTGTTTCTAGGTTTCTTTTGATTTCCTGTTTGATTTCTTCAGTGATCACTTCGTTTTAAGTAGTGTATTGTTTAGCCTCCATGTGTTTGTATTTTTTACAGACGTTTTCCTGTAATTGATATCTAGTCTCATGGCATTGTGGTCAGAAAAGGTACTTGATACAATTTCAATTTTCTTAAATTTACCAAGGCTTGATTTGTGACCCAAGATATGACCTATCCTGAAGAATGTTCCATGAGAACTTGAGAAGGATATGTATTCTGTTGTTTTTGGATGGAGTGTCCTATAAATATCAATTAAGTCCATCTTGTTTAATGTATCATTTAAAGCTTGTGTTTCCTTATTTATTTTCATTTTGGATGATCTGTCCATTGGTGAAAGTGGGGTGTTAAACTCCCACTATTAATATGTTTCTGTCAATTTCCCCTTTTATGGCTGTTAGCATTTGCCTTATGTATTGAGGTTCTCCTATT
This sequence comes from Aethalodelphis obliquidens, assembly GCF_003676395.1. Lineage (NCBI taxonomy): Eukaryota > Metazoa > Chordata > Mammalia > Artiodactyla > Delphinidae > Aethalodelphis > Aethalodelphis obliquidens. Next base: position 1,175,199 of record NW_020837998.1, on the reverse strand, counting down.
TTAGGTGCATAAATATTTACAATTGTCATATCTTCTTCTTGGTTCGATTCCTCGATCATTATGTAGTTTCCTTCTTTGTGTCTTCTAATAGTCTTTATTTTAAAGTCTATTTTGTCTGATGTGAGAATTGGTATTCCAGCTTTCTTTTGGTTTCCATTTGCATGGAGTAATTTTTTCCATCCCCTTACTTTCAGTCTGTATGTGTCTCTAGGTCTGAAGTAGGTCTCTTGTACACAGCATATATATGGGTCTTGGTTTTGTATCCATTCAGCCAATCTGTGTCTATTTGTGAGAGCATTTAGTCCATTTACATTTAAGGTAATTATCAATATGTATGCTCCTATTCCAATTTTCTTAATTGTTTTTGGTTCATTATTGTAGGTCTTTTCCTTCTCTTCTGTTTCTTGCCTAGAGAAGTTTCTTTAGCATTTGTTGTAAAGCTGGTTTGGTGGTGCTGATCTCTATCAGCTTTTGCTTGTCTGTAAAGGTTTTAATTTCTCCATCAAATCTGAATAAGATTCTTGCTGGGTAGAGTAATCTTGGTTGCAGGTATTCCTCCATCATTTTCAATATGTCCTGCCACTCCCTTCCGGCTTGCAGAGTTTCTGCTGAGAGATCAGCTGTTAACCTTATGGGGATTCCCTTGTGTGTTATTTGTTGTTTTTCCCTTGCTGCTTTTAATATGCTTTCTTTGTATTTAACTTTTGACAGTTTGATTAATATGTGTCTTGGCGTATTTCTTGGAATTATCCTGTATGGGGCTCTCTGTGCTTCCTGGACTTGATTAACTAATTCCATTCCCATATTAGGGAAGTTTTCAACTATCATCTCTTCAAATATTTTCTCACTCCCTTTCTTTTTCTCTTCTTCTTCTGGAACACCTATAATTCGAATGTTGGTGCATTTAATGTTGTCCCAGATGTCTCTGAGACTGTCCTCAGTTCTTTTCATTCTTTTTTCTTTATTCTGCTCTGCAGTAGTTTTTCCACTATTTTATCTTCCAGGTCACTTATCCGTTCTTCTGCCTCAGTTATTCTGCTATTGATCTCATCTTGAGTATTTTTCATTTCATTTATTGTGTTGTTCATCATTGTTTGTTTCATCTTTAGTTCTTCTAGGTCCTTGTTAAACGTTTCTTGAATTTTGTCTATTGTATTTCCAAGATTTTGTATCATGTTTACTATCATTATTCTGAATTCTTTTTCTGGTAGACTGCTTATTTCCTCTTCATTTGTTAGGTCTGGTGGGTTTTTATCTTGCTCCTTCATCTGCCATGTGTTTTTCTGTCTTCTCATTTTGCTTATCTTACTGTGTTTGGGTTCTCCTGTTTGCAGGCTGTAGGTTCATAGTTCCCATTGTTTTTGGTGTCTGTCCCCAGTGGCTAAGGTTGGTTCAGTGGGTTGTGTAGGCTTCCTGGTTGGGGGGACTAGTGCCTGTGTTCTGGTGGATGAGGCTGGATCTCGTCTCTCTGCTGGGCAGGTCCACGTCTGGTGGTGTGTTTTGGGCTGTCTGTGGACTTATATTGATTTTAGGCAGCCTCTCTGCTAATGGATGGTGTTGTGTTCCTGTTTTGCTAGTTGTTTGGCATAGGGTGTCCAGCACTGTAGCTTGCTGGTCGTTGAGTGAAGCTGGGTGCTGGTGTTGAGATGGAGATCTCTGGGAGATTTTCGCCATTTGATATTATGTGGAGCTGGGAGGTCTCTTGTTGACCAGTGTCCTGAATTTGGCTCTGCCACCTCAGAGGCACAGCACTAACTCCTGGCTGCAGCACCAAGAGCCTTTCATCCACACGTCTCAGAATAAAAGGGAGAAAAAGTAGAGTGAAAGAATTAGTAGAAGTAGGAAGAAAGAAAGATAGAAAGAAAGAAATTAAGAAAGAGAGAAAGGAAGGAAGGAAGGAATGAAGGAAAGAAGAAAGAAAGAAGGAAGGAAAGAAAGAAAGGAGGGAGGGAGGGAGGGAGAGATGGTGGGAGGAAGGAAGGAAGGAAAGAAGAAGGGAGGGAAGGAAAAAAGAAAGAAAGAAAGAAGATAAAGTAAAATTAAATAAAGTAAAATATAATAAAGTTATTAAATTAAAAATACTTATTAAGAAAAAACATTAAAAAAAAATAATGGATGGATAGAACCCTAGAACAAATGGTGGAAGCAAATGTATACAGACAATATCTCACACAGAAGCATACACATACACACTCACAAATGCGGAAAAGGGGAAAAATCATAAATCTTGCTCTCGAAGTCCACCTCCTCAATTTGGGATAATTCACTGTCTAAAGGAGGGAAGGAAGGAAAGAAAGAGAGAAAGAAAGAAAGAAAAAAGAAAGAAAGAAAGAAGATATAGTAAAATGAAATAAAGTTATTCAAATTAATTATTAAGAAAAAAATTATAAAAAAGAAAAAAATGGACGGATAGAACCCTAGGACAAATGGTGGAAGCAAAGCTATACAGACAAAGTCTTCCACAGAAGCATACACATACACACTCACAAAAAGAGGAAAAGGGGAAAAAAAATCATAAATCTTGCTCTCAAAGTCCACCTCCTCAATTTGGGATGATTTGTTGTCTATTCAGGTATTCCACAGATGCAGGGTACATCAAGTTGATTGTGGAGTTTTAATCCGATGCTTCTGAGGCTGCTGGGAGAGATTTCCGTTTCTCTTCTTTGTTCTCACAGCTCACAGGGGCTCAGCTTTGGATTTGGCCCTGCCTCTGCATGTAGGTCGCTGGAGGGTGTCTGTTTTTCGCTCAGACAGTACGGGTTTAAAGGAGCCGCTGATTCGGGGTCTCTACTTCACTCAGGCTGGTGGGAGGGAGGGGCACTGCGTGCGGTGCGAGCCTGCGGTGACAGAGGCCGGCGTGACATTGCACCAGCCTGAGGCCCGCCATGTGTTCTCCCGAGGAAGTTGTCCCTGGATCCCGGGAACCTGGCAGTGGTGGGCTGCACAGACTCCCCGGAAGAGGGGAGTGGATAGTGTCCTGTGCTTGCACACAGGCCCCATGGTGGTGGCATCAGCAGCCTCAGCATCTCCCACCCATCTCTGGTGTCTGCGCTTTTAGCCGCAGCTCACGCCCGTCTCTGGAGTTCCTTTAAGCAGCGCTCTCAAAACTCTCTCCTCGCGCACCAGGCAACAAAGAGGGAAGAAAAATTTCCTTGCCTCTTTGGCAGCTCCAGACCTTTTCCCGGACTCCCTCCCGGCTAGCCGTAGTGCACTAATCCCTTCAGGCTGTGTTCACACTGCCAACCCCAGTCCTCTCCCTGCGCTCAGACCAAAGCCCGAGCCTCAGCTCGCAGCCCCGCCCACCCCAGCGGGTGAGCAGACAAGCCTCTCGGGCTGGTGAATGCCGGTCAGCACCAATCCTCTGTGTGGGAATCTCCCCACTTTGCCCTCTGCACCCCTGTTGCTGTGCTCTCCTCGCGGCTCCCCCCCTCCTCCACGTGCAGTCTCTGCCCGCAAAGGGGCTTCCTAGTGTGTGGAAACCTTTCCTCCTTCACAGCTCCCTCCCACAGGTGCAGGTCCCATCCCTATTCTTTTGTCTCTGTTTTTTTCTTTTTTTCTTTTGCCCTACCCAGGTACGTGGAGAGTTTCTTGCCTTTTGGGAGGTCTGAGGTCTTCTGCCAGCATTCAGTATGTGTTCTGTAGGAGTTGTTTCATGTGTAGATGTATTTCTGATGTATCTGTTGGGAGGAAGGTGATCTCCGCATCTTACTCTTCCGCCATCTTCCCCTCGTCCCTTGTTGGAAGATTTTTAATCACAGTCTCAATTTCAGTGATTGTGATTGGTCTGTTCATATTTTCTCTTTCTTCCTGGTTCATTCTTAGAAGGTTGTACCTTTCTAAGTATTTGTCCATTTCTTTCAGGTTGTCCATTTTATTGGCATATATTTATAGTTGCTTGCAGTAGTCTCTTATGTCCCTTTGTATTTCTGTGATATCAATTGTAACTTCTCCTGTTTCATTTCTAAACTTAGTGATTTGAGCCCTCTCCCTTTTTTTCTTATGAGTCTGGCTAAAAGTTTATCATTTTTGCTTATTTTCTCAAAGAATCAGGTTTTAATTTCATTGATCTTTGCTGTTGTTTCCTTTGTCTCTATTTTATTTATTTCTGCTCTGATCTTTATGATTTCTTTCCTTCTACTTACTTTGTCCTTTGTTTGTTCTTCTTTGTCTAATTGCTTTAGGTGTGAGGTTAGGTTGTTTATTTCAGGTTTTTCTTGTTTCTTGACATAGAATTGTATTGCTATGAACTTCCCTCTTAGAACTGCTTTTGCTGTGTCCCATAGCTTTTGGATTATTGTGTTTTTGTTGTCATTTGTCTCTAGGTATTTTTTTTATTTCCTCTTTGATTTCTTCAGTGATCCACTGTTTTTTTAGTAATATATTGTTAGGCTCCAGGTGTTTGTGTTTTTTATACTTTTTTCCTTTAATTGATTTCTAATCTCATAGTGCTGTGGTTGGAGGAGAAGCTTCATATGATTTCAATTTTCTTAAGTTTACTGAGGCTTGATTTGTGACCCAAGATGTGATCTATCCTGGAGAATGTTCTGTGTGCCCTTCAGAAGAAAGTGTGTTCTGCTGCTTTTGGATGGAATGTCCTATAAGTATCAATTAAGTCTATCTGGTCTAATGTGTCATTTAATGCTTGTGTTTCCTTATTAATTTTCTATCTGAATGATCTATCCATTCGTGTAAGTGGGATGTTAAGTTCCCTGACTATTATTGTGTTACTTTCAATTTCCCCTTTTGTGACTCATAGCATTTGCCTTATATATTGAGTTGCTCCTACTTTGGACACATCTATATTTATAATTGTTATATCTTCTTCTTGGATTGATCCCTTAATCATTATGTAGTGTCCTTCATTGTCTCTTATAACATTCTTTTTTTAAAGTCTATTTTGTCTGATATGAGAATTGCTACTCTAGCTTTCTTTTGATTTTCATTTGCATGGAATATCATTTTCCATCCCCTCACTTTCAGTCTGTATGTGTCCCTAGGTCTGAAGTGGGTCTTTTGTAGACAGTATATCTGTCTACAGATTGGGATTGTTTTTGTATCCATTCAGCCAGTCTATGTCTTTTGGTTGAATCATTTAATCCTTTTACATTTAAGGCAATTATTGATATGTGTGTTCCTAATTCCATTTTCTTAATTTTTTTTTTTTGTAGGTCTTTTTCCTTCTCTTCCTTTTTTTTCTATTCTCTTGTGTTTCATGCCTAGAAAATTATTTTAGCAATTGTCATAAAGATGGTTTGTTGGTGCTGAATTTTGCCTGTCTGTAAAGTTTTTGAATTTTCAGTCTAATCTGAATGACAGCCTTGCTGGGTAGAGTATTCTTGGTTGTAGATTTTTCCCTTTAATCACTTGTAATATATCCTGCTACACCCTTCTGACCTGCAGACTTTCTGCTGAAAAATCAGTTGATAACCTTATGGGGATTCCCTTGTATGTTATATGTTGCTTTTCCCTTGCTGCTTGTAATATTTTTCCTTTGTCTTTAATTTTTGTTAGTTTTGTTAATATGTCTCAGTGTGTTCCTCTCTGGCTTTATCCTGTATGGGATTCTGTGATTCCTGGAACTTTGGTGACTATTTCCTTTGCCATGTTAGGGAGCTTTTCAACTATAATCTCTTTAAGTATTTTCTCAGGCCTTTTCTCTTTCTTCCTCTTCTGGGATGCCTATAGTTTGAATGTTGGTGCATTGAATGTTGCCCCAGATGTCTCTGAGACTTTCCTCATTTCTTTTTATTCTTTTTTCTTTATTCTGTTCTGTGGAAGTGATTTCCACCATTCTGTCTTCCAGATCACTTATCCATTCTTCTGCCTCAGTTATTCTGCTATTGATTCCTTCTGGTGTATTTTTCATTTCAGTTATTGTGTTGTCCATCTCTATTTGCTCTTTGGTTCTTCTAGGTCTTTTTAAATCATTTCTCATATCTTCTCAATCTGAGCCTCCATTTCTTTTCTGAGATCTTGGATCATCTTTACTATCTTTACTCTGAATTCTTTTTCAGGTAGATTGCATATCTCTTCTTCATTAATTGTTGTTGGTTTTTATCTTGTTCCTTCATCTTCAGCATATGTCTTTGTTCCCTCATTTTGTCAGTCTTACCATGTTTTTGTCTCCTTTTCTCAGGCTACAGGATCCTAGTTCCTCTTGCTTCTGTGTCCGCCCCTTGGTGGGTACAGTTGGTCCAGTGGCTTGTGTCATTATCCCCTTGATAGGGGTTTGATTGGTGTTGTGTTGACCATGGTCTGCCCTAGATATTGATCACGGCCTCCCCTTGGCTCTGTGGTTGTCACTGCCCTGTGAGGGGCAGTGTCTGCTTCCTAGTTGTTGGAGTAGAGGCCCCCAGATCTATTTCTTAGCTGATATTCTGATCTGTGGTGCAAGGTAGGTGGGATTGGAGCACTCCCAATTGGAAAGAAGTCACCTAGTATTCCTCCTCTGGAGCTGTTCACCTGTGAATGTGTTCTGTTGTGTCCACTTTTATCCGTTGTGCTGGCTCACAAAGTACACTATAGTTGGCACTGCTCTTGTTCCTGCCTTAACTGTGGGTATGCCTGTAATTGTCTCTGGTGACTCTCAGGCATTGCTTTCAGCAGGCCACTGGCACAGATACACTAAGATCAGGTCCCAGGACTGCAGTAGTTGTGCACCTGTACCCACTGTGGGGTCTCTGGAGGCAGCTCAGATTCTGGCCTGACCCATGCCCTGCATTTGCATGCCTTCAAAGCCCACAGGTGCCAAAGCCAGAACCATCCCAGCTGCAGGAGCACTTGTTGTCACTTCAGATGTTTCCTAGGTGTTGAATTTAGGATGCTGTCAATGGAGGTGTGACTCTGCATTTCATGCTGCCGTGAGGAGAGATTTCTGGTCTTCTTCCTTAGCCACACACCCCCTGTGGCTCAGCTGTGCTTTCAGATCCTCTACTGGGAGGATTTCCTAGTGGGGGAACTATCCATGCCCTCTTGGGACAGCATGGGCTGGTCCTGGCACCTGCTGATGGATTTCTTAGTGGAAGGGCACTATCCACATTCTGCTCGGACAGCCAGGCAGGTTCCAGCATGCACTGATCGATTTCCTAGTTATGGAAGCTCTCAGTGCCCTCCTGGGACAGTGTGGGCAGGTCCTGGCACTGGTTGGTGGAATCTTAGTGGCTAGAGCTATCCATGCCCATCCAGGTCAACAGGGACAGGTTCTGTGGCCTGTTGGTAGAATTCCTATTGGGGTAAGCTGTCTGAGCCCTCTGGGTCAGTGCTGAACTTTTTTAATTGGAAAATTTTTGATTACTGATTCAATGTCTTTACTTGTTATGGTACTTTTGAGAATTTTCTGTTTTTTCTTCAGTCATTTAAGAATGTTTCTATTTTATATGATTTGTCTAATATGTTGACATAATTGTTTATAGTATAGCCTTTTGACCATTTTTTATTTCTTTAATGGTGGCAGAAATGTACATACTTACATTTATGAATTTAGTTGTTTGCATCTTCTCTCTCTTTATTGTCAGTCTAGCTAAAGGTTTGATTTTGTTGATGATTCCAAAGTAACAACTTTGAAATAAAAGAAACTTGGTTTCTTTTATTCCCTTTATTTTTTTTTTCAATTCTCTACTTTATTTATCTCTACTTCAAGCTTTATTATTTCCTTCTTTCTGCTAACTTCGGGTTTAGTTCATCTTTTTCTAGTTCCTTTAGTTGTAAAGCAGTCTTATTCATGAATATGAGTTCATTTTTTCTTTATAATTAGCCATTTACAGCTATAAATTTTACTCTAAGTACTATCTTCACTTCATTCCATATGTTTCAATACATTGTGTTTTTATTTTCAGTCATCTCTATGTATTTTCAAGTTTTTGTTGTGATTTCTTCTTTGATCCATTGATTTTAACAGAGTTTTGACCAGAGACATATTATGGCCACAGGAATTCGTTTCTGCAAAAATCTCCCAGTCAATAATGTGTTAAAGTGTGTATTGTTTAATTTCCACATATTTGTGAATTTTCCAGTTTTCCTTCTGTTATTGATATCTAGCTTAATTCCATTGTGGTTTGAGAAGGCACTCTGTATGATATCATTGTTGTAAAATTTATTGGAACACATTTTTTTTCCAATCACATGGTCTATTCTGGAGAATGTTCCATGTGCATTTGAGAAGAAGGTGTATTATTCTGTCATTGGGTGAATCTTGTATCTGCAATTATAATGAACTCATTTAGTAGCTCTAATAGTTTTTCCCCTGCGGATTTCATACATTTTTCTATATATAAGATCAATATAAAAAATTTGTTGTATTTCCACACACTAGCAATAAACAATCTGAAAATTAAATTGGAAATCAATTACATTTAAATAACATCAAAAGGAATAAAATATTTAAGAATAAATTTAACTTAAGAAGTTCAAGTCTTGTATACCTAAACTATAAAACATTGTGGAAAGAAATTAAAGATGTAAATATATGGAAAGACATCCCATGTTTCTGGATCAAAAGACTTGAGGTTGTTAAGATGACAATACTTACCAATTAATTTACAAATTCAAAGTAGTTCCTACCAAAATTCCAAAAGCTGTTTTTTTTTGTGCAGAAATGGAAAAATTTATTTTAATAATCATACAGAAATGCAAGTTTCCCTGAATAGCCAAAACAATCTTGAAAAGAAAAATCAAGTGTGATGATTCACATTTCCTGGTTTCAAAATTTACTGAAAACCTACAGTATTCAAAAAAGTAGGCTTCTGGCATAAAAACTGACATATAGACAAATATAACAGACTAGAGAGCATAGAAGTAAACCAACACTACTATTGATAACCAAAACTGTGAGATACAACTTCACACCCACTAGTATGGTTATAATTTTAAAAAGGAGATAACAATTGTTAGCAAAGATGTGAAGAAATTGAAACCTTCATACATTGCTGATGAGACTATAAAATGAGGCAGCCGTTGTAGAAAGCAGTTTGGAGGTTCCTCAAATAGTTTAACACAGAGTTACCATATGATGCAGCAACTTCACTCCTATACACATAACCAAAAACTTATAACGTGTTCAAAATAAAAAGTTGTACACAAATGTTTTTGCTGCATTATTTATAAATGGCCACAAAGAGGAAACATTACAAATGTCCATTAACAGGCAAATGAATAAATAAAATGTATATACATACAATAAAATATAGTTAAGTAATAAAAAAGTATAAGGATTCTCTATGTATAGTATCATGTCATCTGCAAACAGTGACAGTTTTACTTCTTCTTTTCTGATTTGGATTCCTTTTATTTCTTTTTCTTCTCTGATTGCTGTGGCTAAAACTTCCAAAACTATGTTGAATAATAGTGATGAGGTTGCAGATGTCACCAAAATGGCCATATAGGAGACCCCAGCAATCTCCCTGCAAAGATCAATAATTAGACAGGAATCCATGAACAAAAACATCTCTGGGGGAGCACTAGAGTCTACTCATGAAACTTCAGAAACACAGTGGGAATAAAAACAACCTGAGAATAAATTCACAAGAAGAGAAGGAATACAACTTCTTTTGGCCTGCATAATCTCATCACCCAAGCTGTCATTACTCAGTGCCAAGAGAGAACTTCCCAGCTATAAAGAGTTTCTTTCACCAGGAAAGGAACATCAGAGTGAGGGGCCACCTTCTCCAGCTGGTCAGGGAACCACAAGAAGGTTCTGTCTCAGTTTCACCCCACTGTGATCAACAAAGCTGAGATGTATAGAGACAGCTAGGAACAAGGAAGAAAAGCAGGGGTTTCCAGTAGCAACCACAAAGCAGGAACAATTATGGTTCACAGTGACCTGCTCTGCAGACAAACCCAGCAGCTTTTAGTACTTAAGAAATCAAGAGCCAGCAGATTTCAACAACTTTCACCCCACCTGTTTGTTGATGCCAGTTGCCTGGGTCCCTAGCTTCTCTTACCCATCCCCATCTCTGCTGGAGCCTGGAAACCACACTAACAGCCAGCCCAGGCCTCTGCAGCTATGCAAATGCAAGACACCAATCTAGAGCTCTCTGGCTGACCCCTATTGCCATGCACATGCTTGGGGGTAGCCCCTCCAAGAATACATCTGCATGCTGCTGGTCTGATGCCCATAACTTTCCTCCACTGAGGGGAGACTGTGCAGCCACAATCAGAGTATGCCAACAGCCAGGGCTCCACAGTTGCTTATGGGTCCAGATCAGCAGGCTCTGTCTTATGTCACTGGCCTACACCATTGTGCGTACCAGCATCTAGTGCCTCCAGCTGTGCAAATACACACATCTGCCATGACCCCCATCACTGGCCTCGACTGCCATGAACGCAGGGAAAAACCCAGCAGCCATGGTACTTCACACCCACAGCTGACAGCGAGCCCATAGTTGAACCACAACCATGCTGTCTGCCTTGCCACCCACACTATGTGTGTGTGTCTGCAACTTACTCCTTCCACCATACACACACCTGAAACTGGCCCCCACAGGGGAGTGTGTGCACACCACCAGCTCCAGCCACCACCACTGCCACCCTGGTTCCTAGCTATTGGTTATGGAGGCACTGTTGAGAATCCCAACAGATCATACAGTTACTGCGGACTCATCATAGTGCTCATAAAGGACCACAGTTCTTGATGCTGTGGACCTCAGTGGCCTAAGTCAAAGGGACATCACACACTCCCAGACCTGCTGCTGCCACACTGTCTTACACTTGACACTCTGCACTATTAGACAGAGGATCACAGCACACTCCAATATGTCTTTACCTGTGGTAAAATCTTCCTTTACTAAAGTCTGTCCCTAAACTCTGGAAGAGATTACTGTTTCTTCAGATGCACAGAAACCTGTGCAAAGCTTACGAATCATGAAGAATCAGGGAAACATGATTTCAACAAAGTAATAGAGTAATCCTCCTGTAACTGGCCCCAAAGAAATGGAGATCCAGGAAATGCCCAGCAAAGAATTCAAAATAATGTTCTGAAGAAACTCAGAGAGTTATAAGAGAACACAGATAAACAATATAAATATATCAAGAAACTGACCACAATCACAGAAGAAAAAGAAATAAAAGAAATCCAAATTGGAAAAGAAGAAGTAAAATAGTCACTGTTTACAGCAGGCATGATATTCTATGTAGAAAATCTTGAATATGTTACCAGAAAGTTACTAGAGCTAATCAACGAATTTAGTAAAGTCACAGGATGCAAATTTAATACACAGAAATCTCTTGCATTCCTATACACTAACACTAAGAATCAGAAAGAGAAATTAAGGAAACACTCCCATTTACCATTACAACAAAAATAATAAAATACCTAGGAATAAACCTACCTAAGGAGGCAAAAACCTGTATCCAGAAAACTATAAGATACTGATGAAAGAAAGCAAAGAGGACACAAACAGATGGAGACATATGCCATGTTCTTGGATTGGAAGAATCAATATTGGGAAAATGACTATACTACCCAAAGCAATCAACAGATTCAATGCAATCCTTATCAAATTACCAATGCCATTTTTCAAAGAACATGAACAAAAAATTTTACAATTTGTATGGAAACACAAAAGACCTCGAAGAACAAAAGCAATCTTTAGAAAAAAAGAAAAGAGCTTGAGGAATCAGGCTCCAGACAGTATGGTACTGGCACAAAAACAGAAATATAGATCAATGGAAAAAGATAGAAAGCCCAGAGATAAACCCACACACCTATGGTCACCTAATACAAGACAAAGGAAACCAGAATATACAATGGATAAGACAGCCTCTTCAATAAGTGGTGCTGGAAAAACTGGAGAACTGTGTATAAAAGAATGAAGTTAGAACACTCCATAACACCATACACAAAAATAAACTCAAAATGGATTATAGACCTAAGTGTAAGGCCAGACAATATAAAACTCTTAGAGGAAAACATAGGTAGAACACCCTTTGAAATAAATCACAGCAAGATATTTTTTGACCCACCTCCTAGAGTAATTAAAATAAAAATAAACAAATGGGACTTAATCAAACTCAAAAGCTTTTGCACAGCAAAGGAAACCATAAACAAGACAAAAAGACAACCCTCAGAATAGGAGAAAATATTTTCAAAAGAAACAAAAGACAAAGAATTAATCTCCAAAATATACAAACAGCTCATGCAGCTCAATATCAAAAAAAAGCAACCCAATGAAAAAATGGGCAGAATACCTAAATAAACATTTCTCCAAAGAAGACATACAGATGGCCAAGAAACACATGAAAAAACATTAAACATCACTGATTATTAGAGAAATGCAAATCAAAACAATAAGATATCACTTCGCACTGGTCAGAATGGCCGTCATTACAAAATCTACAAACAATAAATGCTGGAGAGGGTGTGGAGAAAAGGGAACCTTTTAATATAGCCACTATGGAGAACAGTATGGAGGTTCCTTAAAAAACTAAGAATAGAACTACCATGCGACCCAGCAATCCCACTACTGGGTATATAGTTAAAGAAAACCATAATTCAAAAAGACACAGGCACTCCAATGATCATTGCAGCACTATTTACAATATCCAGGATATGGAAACAACCTAAATGTCCATCAACAGAGGAATGGACAAAGAAGATGTAGTACATATATACAATGGAATATTACACAGTCATAAAAAAGAATGAAATTGTGTCATTTGTAGAGACATAGAACTAGAGACTGTCATACAGAGTGAAGTAAGTCAGAAAGAGAAAACAAAATATTGTATATTAACTCATATATATGGAATCTGAAAAAATTGGTATAGATGTCTTATTTACAAAGCAGAAGTAGAGACACAGAGAACAAACATATGTATAACAAGAAGGAAGGGGGGTGGAATGAATTGGGAGATTGGTATTGACATATAAACACTATTGATACTATGTATAAAATCGATAACTAATGAGAACCTACTGTATAGCACAGAGAACTCTACTTAATGCTCTGTGGTGGCCTAAACAGGAAGGAAATACAAAAAAGAGGGGATAAATATATGCTTATAGCTGAGTCACTTTGCTGTACAGTAGAAACTAACACAACATTGTAAAGCAGCTATACTCCAATAAATTAAAAAAAAAAACAATACAAGAACAAAATGAGAACTTAACAAAGAAATAGAAAACAAAGCAAGAGAATCATACAGAAATTTTGGAGCTTAAGAATAACATGATTGAACTGAAAATTTTAATAGAGAGCTCAACAGCAGACTTGACCAAGCAGAAGAAAGATTTAGTGATCTGTAAGGCAGATCCATTGTGGTTTTTCAATCAGAGGAACAAAAAAAGAAAAGAATGGAAAGGAATAAAGAAAGCCTACAGCACTTATGGGAAATCATTATATATATATATATATATATATATATATATATATGTAGGCAGCATTGGAGTGCCAGAAGGAGAAGAGAGGGAGAAAGAGATAGAATGCATATTTAAAGAAATAATGGCTGAGAATTTCCCAAAAGTCAGGAAAGATTTGTACATCCAAGTTCATGAAGCTAATAGTTCACTCCAAAATTTCAATCCAAAATAATCTTTTCCAAGACACATTATAAGAAATCTGCTTAAAATCATAATAAAAAGATAATTTTAAAAGCAGCAGTAGAAAAAAAATACTCTCATACAATGGGACCCCCACAAGACTATCAACAGATTTCTCAGCTGAGATTTTACAGGCCAGGAGTGAATGGGATATAAGTCTTGAAAAAAAGAAACCTCCAACCAAGTATACTTTTCTCAGCAAAGTTGTCCTGTAGAAATGACGGTGAGTTAAAATTTTCCCAGACAAAACCTGAGGGAGTTCATCACCACTACTTCTGCTTCACAAGAAATGCTGAAAGAAGTTCTTTAGGCTGAAACAAAAGGTTTCTAATTAGTAACATGAAAACATAAGCAAATATATAAGACACTGGTAAAGGTAAACATATTGTAACATTTAGAAATGAAAGAAGAGATATTACAACTGATCATGCTTTATGATATTATAATGTGTTATTGAATTCAGTTTACTAGTATTTGGGGGAGGGGGATTTTTGCATCTATATTCATCAGGGATATTGGCCTGTAATGTTCTTTTATGTCATGCTCTTATGGCCTTGGTTTGAGAATAATGCTGGCCTCATAAAGTTAGGTTGGAAATGTTTCATCCTTTTTAATATTTTGGAAGAGTTTGTGAAGGATTGGTGTAAATTTTCCTTAATTTTTGGTATAATACACACATGAAGCCAACTAATCCTGGACTTCTCTTTGGTGGGAGGTTTATTATTACTGCTTCAAACTCCTTACTCATTATTGAACATTTCAGATTTCTATTTCTTCATAATTCAATCTTGATAGGTTGTATGTTTCTAGGAAGTTATTCTTTTCTTCTAAGTTATCCATTTTTGGGGCATATAACTGATGATAGTAGTCTTAATGATTCCTGTTTGGTCTTGGGCTGAATCAATGTTTCACAACCTCCTTCATGGGTCCCAAAGCTCCCACAAAGGCACTTTTGTCCATGGATGGCTGCAAAATTTTTGTTATTGTCAGAGGATATGAGTAGGGAACTTACTATATTGCCATCTTGCTCAAAATTATATTATTTTGCACAACCTGAGGATCTAATAATATGAGCTTAAACTATTATACCTCTGAAGTATGGAATGCAATGTAGTCATTTAAAAATATTCTGTATTGTAGAAAATGATGTGATGTTATGTGAATTAAATAGGTTCCAAAATTAAATGTACAGGGAGACTTCTGATTTCTGGTCTGGCATGTAAAGAGCTTAGAATTTGTCATTATCATCATCACAATAAGCAAAAACGTGAACTGAAAATCAACACCTTTTCTTATATCCATCAGAGAATTGAGGTTGGAGGGTGAACAACTGCTAGGAAAACTGGAGAGACGGATGCTGAGAATCACAGCTTACCAGTAGCAGAAGTCTTCCCCTAGAGCCAGTAGAAGTTGGAACATTAAACTCTAACGGATGAATTGCTAGAGGCTCAGGGAGTACAAGCTTCAGATTTAAAAACTTGGTGTGACTAGTCTTAGTGCAGCCCCCAAAACTTTGGAAGTTTTATCTCTAGGAGCCCCAACAAGTTCTCAGGGTGAAGGTTGGAGAAAAATCCTCTCATGCTTCTGGCACAGGGAGGAGAAAAATAACCATTTGGAAAAATATCCAGAGCATTCTGTTCTCCTTAACTATGGCCCTTCCTAAAACAAAACAAAACAACAACAAAAACACAAACTAATCATCAGAGACCAATCTACTTATTTTTTTACCAGAGCCTATCAGACCTCAGAGAAGGTAAATACCCAACACCAACCCCCTTAATTTGTCCTGGCTCACCTAATGTGAGAAAATCTAAGAGGCAACTGTGAATGTCACAACCCCTGGACACATGCTCCTATATGACTGAGACCTAATTATAGTAGTATAGCATGCTTCCTCTCACTCACACCTTACCACCATATTGATCTGGATCTTCTATAATAATAGTGGATTACAACTTATACTGCAAGGATAAAACCTTCTTTAAAAGAAGTCTCTAGGGAAACCCAAAGACAACAGAAGAAGCAAAAACAAGGACACTAGAGAAAAATGTAGCCTCTTCCAACTGCAGCTTCAGCAAACAGTAAACACAGACTATCTCCAGCCAGATGAACATAAATCCTTGCATTAAAGTTTATTTACCTCTGTTCCTTTTACCCAATACATTGCAACTGAGTTTTAACAAAAAATTACAAGGCAGGCTAAAAAGCAAAAACACAGTTTGAAAATACAAAACAAGTATCAGAACTGGACTAAGATATGGTAGAGATTTTGGAATTGTCAAGTGGATTTAAAATAATTATGGGGCTTCCCTGGTGGTGCAGTGGTTGAGAGTCTGCCTGCTGATGCAGGGGACACAGGTTCGTGCCCGGGTCCGGGAAGATCCCACATGCTGTGGAGCGGCTGGGCTCGTGAGCCATGGCTGCTGAGCCTACGTGTCTGGAGCCTGTGCTCCACAACGGGAGAGGCCACAACAATGAGAGGCCTGCCTACCGCAAAAAATAAAAATAAAAATAAAATAATTATGATAAATATGCTAAGAACTCTAATAGAAAATGGACAATGTGGGAGAGCACATGGGTAATGTAAGAAGACAGATGCAAATAATAAGAAAAAAAATGATATGTTATAAATCAAAAACACTGTAAAAAGAAGTGAAGAATGTTTTCAATGGGCTCATCAGTGGAGTAGACATGGCCAAGGAAAGAATCAGTGAGCTTGAAGATGTGCCCATAGAAACTTCCAAAACTGAAATGAAAAGAAATGATCTAACAGATATAAAATAGCTATTTATTTCAAAATAATAATAGCAACCATGTATTTGGTGATTATAATTTATGGATAAAAAAATGAATAACAAAAATATTATAATAGATGGGAGGGAGGAATTGGGAATAATCTGTTACAAGGTACTTACACTACCTATGAAGAGGTATAGTGTTATTTGAAAGTTGACCTAGATTAGTTGTAAGTGTATAAAGCAAACTCTAGGGCATCCACCTAGAAGTTATTAAAATAAGCTTATTTGAAGTGCTAAGTAAGAAGATAAAAATGAAATCATCGAAAATGCTCAATTAGGGCTTACCTGGTAGCGCAGTTGTTGAGAGTCCGCCTGCCGATGCAGGGGACACAGGTTTGTGCCCCGGTCTGGGAAGATCCCACATGCCATGGAGTGGCTAGGCCCGTGGGCCATGGCTGCTGAGCCTGTGCATCCGGAGCCTGTGCTCCACAACGGGAGAGGCCACAACAGTGAGAGGCCCGCGTACCGCAAAAAAAAAAAAAAAAAAAAGTTCAATTAAAGCAAAAGAAACCGGAACATAAAATGAGTGTCAAATAACAAGGGAAATGGATTGAACACATTTAAAAATGTAGTAGATTAAACCAACTATATTAATAATTACTTTAAATGTGAATGGTCTAAATATGCCAATTAAAAGACAAATTGTTAAAGTGAATATCATGACACAACTATATTTTGTATTAAAAAGTATGTACAATATGATTCCAATTATTATCATTATTTTTTTGCTGTATGCGGGCCTCTCACTGTTGTGGCCTTTCGTGTTGCAGAGCACAGGCTCCGGATGCACAGGCTCAGCGGCCATGGCTCACGGGCCCAGCCGCTCCGTGGCATGTGGGATCCTCCTGGACCGGGGCACGAACCTGTGTCCCCTGCATCGGCAGATGGACTCTCAACCACTGCGCCACCAGGGAAGCCCTGATTCCAATTTTTTAAAAGCTTTACATACCTTTCCCTACTTTATCTTGATAATAAATGGAAGCAAGATGAAAAGATCAAAAGTTATTGGTGATTGTATATCAGTGGTAAAATTCTAGGCTAAAATTTTTAATTTTCCTTTTACATGTTTTGGAAATTACTTATAATGAGATATTATTTCCCTAATGAGAAAAAATAAATTTTATGAAAGTAACAATGCAATTGGGAATGTTTGTGCATTTTATAAATTTGTGTCTAACTTTTATGGACAAAGTTACCTATGAATGTCAGGACTCAAGTCGAATAATAAAACATGGCTGGCCCTAGTTCTAGATTTTCTTAGCAGAAAGCTTATTAATACCTAGTTTAAGTTTTAAAAATAAACATGTAGCTTTGTGTCCACCTAGAGAGGTGGGATAGGGAAGGTGGTAGGAAGATGCAAGAGGGAGGAGATATGGGGATGTATGTATATGTATAGCTGATTCACTTCGTTTTACAGCAGAAACTAACACACCATTGTAAAGCAATTATACTCCAATAAAGATGTTAAAATAAATAAATACCTATAATAACATTCCATAATCATTGTAGCACTGTTAGGAAATGAGAAAAAGAAAAAATTAACTCTATATATAATACCCTTTCCAACCTTAGAGTGTAGCACTTACAGATTTACAGATGTCTGTCTGTGTGTATGTGCATGTGTGCGTGTTTCTGTGTGACTATGACACCCATAGATTCTATTTTCTCTTGATACAAAAAATCTACTGTGAGCAATATTGCATATTTATTTTCATATAGTTATGGCAAGGATTTAATAGAAAAATTATGAAAGAGAATTACTAAGTCAGAGTGTATGCACATTTATAAAGCTTTAAAAACATTGATAAATTATCCTCCAAAATGTTAACAATAAACATGATCTACTACAATGTTTGAATGATTTTTTTCACACATCTTCATTAACCCTAGAGATAATTATTATTTCATTTTGTTAATATTATATGTAAAAGAGGATTTCTCATTTCAATTTGCATTTTATTATAAGTGATGTTGGGCATGTTTCACATTTGAATATTCTAATAATTTGATGAATCTGTCCATTTTTTATTTAACTTTTCTTATTTATCATCAATAACTTTATATATTAAAGTTATAAACCCCTTCTCAGTATGTTTTGCAAATATATTACCTGTTATTTTTCTTTAACTTTTGTTTTATATTATGTTTAATATACAAGTATAGTTTATTGCCAAGAGTCAAATCCATAAGTCTTCTCCTTTATGGTTTCTGCCTCAGGAGTTATGCTTAGAGAGCCCTGCTTCACAACACAATATAGATATTAATCTGTATTAGTTTAATTACTTTTATGGTTTCTTTAAAAAATGAGACTTTTAAAGTTAGCAGTGATTACACTTGCAAATTTTATGTAGGCACATTTAAATACATCTCATAATGAAGCAAATGACTATGATTCTTAAAGAGAATGTTGACTAGTATAAAAATATTCTACAACTACAAGCATAATATTCTGCATAGATACAGATATACATGTATATCTGTATATATGTAGGCAAATCAACTTTTTTTTTTCCTCTCCTTTATAAGCATCTATATTGTCAGTATAAGGATATGTGCACATACATGTTAATGACATGTTGATGCTTTAGCTGTAATTTTTCACTTGTCATCATGGTTATATCCTAAAACATTCTACCGTGACTGTTTTTCAAAACATTGCTGGATTTACACATTCGGCATGGCATCAATCCACTTACATACATTTGAGGACTGTTAATTTAAAAACATAGTAACACTTTTATATGTATTGTTATATTCCATACAGTCAAAATAGACCATGTAATTGGAAAGTGTACTCTTGTTAGCTGCCGTACATCTTCTATACCAATTATCAACTAAAATTTCCTGTAGTAACTATTTTAGATAAATTGTAGATCCAATAAGCCTGTCCTGATGATGCTGCTGCTGATGACTTTTAGCAATCTAGTTAGAGAAAACTAATATTAAATAGATGCTTGTGGCTTTTAATCTGTACATAACTGGAGCATTTTAATTTTCAAACTGGAATCACTTAGTACTGGATAAAAGTAATATGCTTTGTCTTCAGCTTCTCACTGGAGATTGTTATCCTGCAAAGAAACTGCTCTTTTTTAGAAAAATAAATCTAAATTCATTCAACAGCAATCCATTGCTGCAACTTGTCATTAGGTATTGTGAGACAGGCCATGTTACAAATGAATATTTTAAACATTAAATTGCATAATAAGTAATTCTGTGAAGATGGCTATTGGAGTTATGCTTTTATGGCATGAAAGTTGCTGCAGTGCCTTAGGGTCTCTACAGATGATCTCTCTGGACTACAGTCACAGATATACAGTTTACTCTTTTCTGTATTAGTCCCTGGGGCCTCCCTCAGATATAGGGTACATTCACCATGAAAGAAAATCCCACTGAAAAACAAATACTATTATGGAGCTCTTTGACATCCTTGAAATGGAAATATTATTCATCATGTAGGGATGTTTTCTGGCAGCCTGATTCACATGGGAGTTACACAAAGGTAACATTTGTGTTCTTATTAATTAATTTGAATGTCATATTTAGGAACCAGTGGTTGCTCACTGATAATCCTAATTTGCTCATATTGAATGTGTGAAAAACTCAGCAAAACAAAATATTAGTTACAAACCATTTAATTAGGTAAGGCTGAGAAATTTGTGCTTTATATCCTGGCCTGTCAATCTTTATCAGTAGCAAGCTAATAAGACCTTTATAGACTTCTCCTATAAATCCTAATAATTCTCTAAATGTCATTTGCCAGTAGTTTGATGTTTAAAATTCTTCTTGGAAGGGTAAATTAGAAGTCAATGACATACCACCAAGCTAATATCAGTGTAGTTTAGAGAAATGTAAAGCAAGGTTTGAGGGAAAATACTAAAATTAAAGTTGTGGGAAGTTAAAGAAAATGCAGGCAGTTGGCTCTTGAAGTTCTTTATGAAATGCCTACCATTAAACTTTATTTTTAATCCTTAGGTTATACCAGTGAAAATTCACTGGGAGTTTAGTCATAAGAGAAAACAGTACTTCTCCTTCAATCAGCACTGTGAGAATTGATAAACTTATACCCAGAGGCTTCATGCTAACAGTTCACGGAAGGTTAATGATACAGATGGGCCTGAACTGACATTCTAGGTGTGTTGAAAAGTTTGCTGCACTGTGACAGAATATCAGATGTCATTCCATCAACATTTTCTTTTACTATTTGAGCATAACAGGAACATTGACAACTTGGAATTCAGAAAAGATGATTTATAATCTCTATTTATTTTACTGTGGAATTCTAAGAGCTAGTCTTAACAAGAAAAGATAAACAAAGCCTTCCATTGGACATCTTGTGCTATGGTATTAAAAGAAATGTTAAAAATGAAAAAAAAATCTTGGCCTAAGTCAGAAATCTTTTAAAAACTCCAGCATCCCCTAAGACAGGAATGACTGGTAACATTTGATAATCTCCTCTCCTCAATATTTTCCTTTAAATATAACTCCATTTCCTTGGAGTATGAAGGAAAATTTCTTCCTTTCAATCCCTCCACTTACATCCTTTGTTTCTTAATTTTGGCTGCAACTGAGAACTGTGACTTTAGGAGGTAAATGAATAACTATTTTTCTGAGTTCTAGAAAAATCTGTTTCGAGCAGAAGGATCCACAATTGGAGTTTATTGTGGATTTTTAGCACTCAATAACAGCTTCAACTGGAAAGCACATCATGGTGGTTAAAACATTCAACCATGGGCTTCCCTGGTGGAGCAGTGGTTGAGAGTCTGCTTGCTAACTCAGGGGACATGGGTTCGAGCCCTGGTCTGGGAGGATCCCACATGCTGCAGAGCAACTAGGTCTGTGAGCCACAACTACTGAGCCTGCGTGTCTGGAGCCTGTGCTCCGCAACAGGAGAGGCCGCGATAGTGAGAGGCCCATGCTCTGTAATGAAGAGTGGCCCCCACTTGCTACAACTGGAGAAAGCCCTCGCACAGAAATGAAGACCCAACGCAGCCCAAAAATAAAATAAATAAATAAAACATTCAATCATTTCTTCACAGGTAATACAACACACATTAAAAGAATGAGTACTGTGTGCCAGGTGCTGTGCTAATTGCTCAATAAAAGCATTATCTCATTCATTCAGCATACTTTTATTGAGTGTTCTGAGAGCTGTTGTAGATATTGGGATAATTATAGAGTACAGATGATCTCTAGTCTAGTGAGGAGATGAATACAATACAAATAATCAGTATACTGTCACCCGCTAGTAACGGCATTAAAAGCTACCATTATGTTAAGTGTTAGGCACTGTTCAAATTATTTAAATAATTTTAAGCCTCATACCAATCCTGTGAAGTGCGTACTGTTACCTACATTTCAGACAAATTAAAACTCAAAATAATTAAATATTTTGTCTAATGTCACAGAGATAGCTTCAGGTCTCAAACTTATTTGTCTGGTTCCAAAGCCTGTGTACATTAACAGGGAAAAGTGTAAAGGGTTATGAAGTCAATAAAAAATGGGTTTTGTGAAGAATTTACAGAGAGGAAAATAATTGTGCTGAGTTTCAAAGGTTGAGGTAGGAGCTCACCAGATGGAGAAGAGATACTGGCAAGGCTAAATTTTGTATTGAAAATTGACAACACACATAATAAAGTTGAATGTAAAAATGCATGCTAATAATTGTATTTTTCATAGAGTGATATTAAATAGCAACTAAAAAACACCATGTCAGGATTAGAGAGAGGCTGTGGTAGAAAGGAAAACCCTTTATATGTACATTTAATGGCACTTCTTCCCTGCTTTTTGAACAAGGTCATACATTTTCATTTTTCATTGGACCTCACAAATTATGTAGCTGGCCTTAGGTGCTAATCATTTTAGGCAGAAAGAACATGAGATACAAGGAAATGGAGGCATTAAATCTTTCATCTTGCTTAGGTTGTGGGTGCATGTTTGGTATGTGAGGGAATGTAGTAGGAATTAGGGTGGAAAAAGTAAGACTGCCTTGTATGTCATCCCCAATTAAGGAGAAGGCATTGAAAGCTTATGACTAATAATAACATGACCCAAATAAAATCCTGGAAAGATCTCTCTAGTAGGTGGGTTTATGATGAAATGAGTGAGAAAGACTAGAATCTGAAAGACCAGATAGGCTCTGAAATTCTCTGGGTAGGAGAAAATAGGGGTTTGAACTAATACAGTGGCAATTTGGAAGAAAATTATTTTGAAAGATATTTCTAAGACAGAACTGACTGGATTTGCTGGTTGATTCAATGTTGGTAATAAAGAAAAGGAAGGATTCAAGAATGTCTCTGAGGTTTCTAATTTGAGAGATGCAGGAATAGTTACGCCTTAACTAAGAAAAGGATTATACCAAAAGGAGCATGTGTGTGTAATGTGCAAATGGAGAAGTACAGCAGACACTTGGAAATATGAGTCCAGAAATGTTTGTGTTCCAGTAAGACTATATGTTGTGACTTCGGCAAAAATTTTGAATTATCTGTCTCTGATTTCTGGCCATTCATCTTCTTCACAAGTAGTTTCTAATTCCAAAATAAGAGAATCAGCCTGAGAAGCTAAAACCATAGCATGTATTCCTTTAGGATATGATCTAAAGTTTTATTCTTACTAACATTAAATCAGCTTGAGTATACATCCCTGAGACCCATGTCATTCATGCCATACTTAGAGAAAAGTTCTGAAAAGCATCAGGGATGTATAATGACGGGATATATGGAAATAAAGGAACTAATATTTCCTTAGAAACATATTGAATAGTTAACATTAAATGAAATGATTTATGAAAAGACAACTTGTCAAATGCCTACACAAATATCTGTTATGGTTTTAGTCATGTAAGATAAAACTTGTCACCCTCACCATTGAGGATAGAGAGTAAAACATATTTTCTCTTCTCACAGTTGCAAATATCATGAGAAATAAGGAAGGGTGATTTAATCTGGGAAGATGTTTGAGCCTTGAAGCACTGGAAGCTTTTAGGAGCTTCAGAAACCCTCAAGCCCTATGGACTATGGAGTGAGTATCTTGTATTTGGGGCTATCTCTAATTTTGGGGAAATAGTGGATCACAGAGAAGGGAAAATCAAGGGATAAATAGAGGTGAGGACACTTTAGGCTTATTTTTTCTTAGCGTATGAAGATACTAAAAAAGGAAAGATTTTAGGGAACAGAGGTAGAGTTTTTCTGGAAATAAATTGTATCTTTTCTCTGATCACCTAGTTAATGGTGCTTGTCCTTCAGGTTGCAAGTCAGATGTCATTTTCTCTGCGAAGTCTTCCTTGACCTCCAGGTCTTAGTTAAATGTTCCCCCTGTGTGCTCCCCCAGAAACATTTATTCCCACCCAATATCACACAAAACAGTTCAATTATTTGTAAGGACTGTGAGGTTCCTGCAGACAGGGTCCATTGCTACCTTATCCATCACCACATCCCAACATACAGCATAGAGCTCCATAAGTATTTGTATGAAAGACTGAATAGATGCATGGAAGAAATGAGTGAATATATGGTCTATTTTGGAGGAATCTGAGTCTTTGCATAAATGGGCATATTAAACATTTAGAGACCCACACCAGGAGATTCTGAATGTGACAGGAGATTTCAACCAGCCAAAAGGTAGGTAGGGGAGAATGGACACTGTTAGAACCAGTCACAGAGACAGTAAAAGTTATAGTTGCCTGCTGGACATAGAAGGAAGAGTCAAGCAAACTGAAATGCTGGCTTCCATGTATGTTAACCCATAAGAAAAAATAATTACGATCCTGAATCATAAAGAAAATATAAATTAGGCCTTAGAACATGTGGAAGTGAGACATATATGGTATATATGTGATTGCTTTTTCCTCTATTAGTCCTCCCGCCAATATTTTAATGTTTAAAATAATGATTTTAGTAAATCAAAACAGTAGAGTTTGGCATAAAAAGAGCCACATATATCAATGGAACAGAATAGAGAGCACATAAATAAATACACACTTATATGGTCAATTAATATATAACAAAGGTGATAGGAATATACAATGAGGAAAGGATAGGTTTTTTAATAAAGGGTGTTGGGAAAATTAGACAGCCACATACAAAGAATGAAACTGGACCACTGTCTTACACCATACACAAGACTCAACTCAAAATGGATTAAAGACTTGACTGTAAGACTTTAAACCATAAGATTCCTAGAAGAAAACATATGATGAAAGCTCCTTGACATTTGTCTTGGTAATGATTTTTTGGATTTGACACCAACAGCAAAAATAAAAAAGGTGAGACTACATCAAGCTAAAAAGCTTCTTTATAGCAAAGGAAACCATCAAAAAATGAAAAGCAACCTATGGAAAGGGAGAAAATATTTGCAAATCACATATCTGATAAGGGATTAATATCCAAAATACATAAAGAACTCATATAACTCAGCAAAAAAACAACAAAAAAACAAACTATTTGATTAAAAAATGGTCAGAGGAACTGAATAGACAGTTTTCCAAAGAAGATATCCTCATGGCTAACAGGTACATGAAAAGATGCTCAGCATCACTAATCATCAGCGAAATGCAAAACAAAACCACAATGAGATATCTACCTCATACCTGTTAGGACATCTATTATCAAAAAGATAAGAAATAGTACAGTGGAGAAAGGACAGCCTCTTCAAGAAGTGGTGCTGGGAAAACTGGACAGGTACATGTAAAAGTATTAGATTAGATCACTCCCTAGCACCATACACAAAAATGAGCTCAAAATGGATTAAAGACCTAAATGTAAGGCCAGAAACTATCAAACTCTTAGAGGAAAACATAGGCAGAACACTCTATGACATAAATCACAGCAAGATCCTTTCTGACCCACCTTGTAGAGAAATGGAAATAAAAAGAAAAATGAAATGCAATGAAAAATGAAATGGGACCTAATGAAACTTCAAAGCTTTTGCACAGCAAAGGAAACCATAAACAAGACCAAAAGGCAACCCTCAGAATGGGAGAAAATTTTTGCAAATGAAGCAACTGGCAAAGGATTAATTTCCAAAATTTACAAGCAGCTCATGCAACTCAATAACAAAAAAACAAACAACCCAATCCAAAAATGGGCAGAAGATCTAAATAGACATTTCTCCAAAGAAGATATACAGACTGCCAACAAACACATGAAAGAATGCTCAACATCATTAATCATTAGAGAAATGCAAATCAAAACTACAATGAGATATCATCTCACACCGGTCAGAATGGCCATCATCAAAAAATCTAGAAACAATAAATGCTGGAGAGGGTGTGGAGAAAAGGGAACACTCTTGCACTGCTGGTGGGAATGTGAATTGGTTCAGCCACTATGGAGAACAGTATGGAGGTTCCTTAAAAAACTACAAATAGAACTACCATATGACCGAGCAATCCCACTACTGGGCATATACCCTAAGAAAACCAAAATTCAAAAAGAGTCATGTACCAAAATGTTCATTGCAGCTCTATTTACAATAGCCTGGAGATGGAAACAACCTAAGTGCCCATCATCGGATGAATGGATAAAGAAGATGTGGCACATATATACAATGGAATATTACTCAGCCATAAAAAGAAACGAAACTGAGCTATTTGTAATGAGGTGGATAGACCTAGAGTCTGTCATACAGAGTGAAGTAAGTCAGAAAGAGAAAGACAAATACCGTATGCTAACACATATATATGGAATTTAAGAAAAAACAATGTCATGAAGAACCTAGGGGTAAGATAGGAATAAAGACACAGACCTACTGGAGAACGGACTTGAGGATATGGGGAGGGGGAAGGGTGAGCTGTGACAGGGCGAGAGAGAGGCATGGACATATATACACTACAAATGTAAGGTAGATAGCTAGTGGGAAGCAGCCGCATGGCACAGGGATATCGGCTCAGTGCTTTGTGACTGCCTGGAGGGGTGGGGTAGGGAGTGTGGGAGGGAGGGAGACGCAAGAGGGAAGAGATATGGGAACATAAGTATATGTATAACTGATTCACTTTGTTATAAAGCAGAAACTAACACACCATTGTAAAGCAATTATACCCCAATAAAGATGTTAAAAAAAAAGATAAGAAATAAGTGTTGGAGACAATATGATAAAAAGGGAACACCTGTGCATTTTTGGTGGGAATGTATAATCGTGCAGCCACTATGGAAACCAGTATGAAGTTTCCTCAAAAAATTAAAATTAGAACTACCATATGATTCAGCAATTCCACTTCTGGGTATTTATCTGAGGGAAACAAAAGCACCATCTTCAAAACATACCTGTACCTCCATGTTCATTGCAGTATTATTTACAATAGACAAGACATGGAAACAACCTAAGTCTTCATCAACGAATTAATGGAAAAAGAAAATGTGATATATGTATATAATTCAGCCATAGAAAAGAAGCAAATCTTGCCTTCTGGATGGACAACTTGGATGGACCTTGACAGCATTATGTTAAGTGATAAAAGTCAAACAGAGAAATACAAATACTGTATTATCTCACTTATACGTGGAATCTGGAAAACTTGAACTGGTAGATACAGAGAATATATTGGTGGTTGACAGAGGTGGGGGATGGCAGGTAGTTGAAATGTGGGTAGGATATCAAAATATCAAAACTTCCAGATATAAGATGAATAATTCCTGGGGATGCAATGTACAACATAGTGACTATAAAAAGTAATAATTTTAGCTGTTGGGAAAATTTATTTATGGACCACAGCTTGTTCCCTGTCAAAGTCTAATTGTGTGGTATTACTGTTAGGCAACCCTTGATTTCCACCTAGAATGTGTTCAATAGTTTCATTGGTGACTGGGTTGTTCCTAATGAAAAATACATTTTCCCTATCAATCTTGTCATTTACAATGTTTACCTTCTAAAACCAACAAAAAATACAATTAAACCAATTGGATAGCTGATCTGTAGATAGAACAATAAGTCATTTAAAACTCCCAGTTACCTATCAAATCTAGCAGTCTTGTCCATGGGAAAAAATCAGCCTTATGTTGAGTTCTGTATTAGACCTAAAGTATATAGAAACCAGTGTATCTTTAGCAGCAGGGTATGGAATTATTTATTTCCCATTTCAGGTTACTGAGTGATGGAAGCAAGGAGTTTCATGGTCTGTGAATGTTTTAGAGGCCCTGACTTTGGGGTTAGCCTGGACACAGAAGTACAGGTGGTAGGGGATGGGCAAGGGTTCATTGGGAGCTTGTCTTCTCAGGTGGTACAACAGTCTACATCTACAAGTAGCAAAAAGAGTGAAATCTTCGATGGTAGGAAAGGAGATGAAGGAAAGCTGGAGCTGTTTTCATGCACTGTTATGCTACTTAGAATTCAAGGGTTGCTTGTATTAGTAAAGGTGAAAGAATTAGGTTAATTGAGTCTTCAGCTGAAATGTCTTATTTCAAATAAAACTCAGTTTATAGCTTATGATTTTTTGATGTTTGTAGAACCTTAAATCCAAATATTAAATCTTACCAAGATCATATTCTTCATATTGACTGACCCACAGAATACCTGATATTTTCACAGTTAACTAAGATTTTAAACATCTATGGAAATTAATAGTGAGTGTGTCATCCTTAATTACAACAAATACTGCTTACAAATTAAAAATATGTAGAGGAAAATATGAAAGTATTATTTTATGGCTTGTAACTGTTTCTCTTCCTGTACCATTAATTCAATCCATCCATTCAATCCATTTTACACTACTCTCAGATTAATCTCTCAAATGGGTTCCTACTATGTGCTTATTGCTACCTATTCAAGGTGCTCTGTAATTTAGTCCCATCTTAACTACCAAACCTTATCTCCCACTATGTTTGGACAAGATTCTGTGCTTCCTTTTAGTGGATTCCTCACTGTTTCATGAATAGTACATACTGCTCCAATTTTTTTCTTTTTTTTTTTTTTTGATAAGGATATATTTATTTTAAACCATTGCATAAGATTCAGCTTAAGAATCATAAATGCCCCTTGCATTGTACATGACTGGTTTTAAATTTTTTTATTTTATTTATTTTTTTATACAGCAGGTTCTTATTAGTTATCCATTTTATACATATTAGTGTACATATGTCAATCCACTACAATTTCTTACTCTCTGGCTTAGCAGGTGCTGATCTCTTATCTTCACCCACCCCCAGTCCTACTTGTTCTTTAATGCTCTATTCAAGTTTCATAATGACTGCCCATTATCCTTGCATATAACATGTTCTTTCTCCTTTAGCCTTTGTACCATGCATATTGACATTTAATTATTTAGCATTTATAGTGATTTCTAATTATTTATAATGTAAACCCTTTAACTCAGTTGGAAGTTGCTTTAACTCTATTGGAGTTTTTTGTTACATAAAAATTATATTTTCAATGTTTGGCATTGAATGGCACCTAAATACTTTCTTTTAATTTTCATTCTCCCCTTTGACTTATTAAGATAGATTTTTTTTGGTGTGTTCATGTTGCTTTGGAATTTCAAAGATCTTCATTCACATTCTGCTAATCTCAGATGCCATGGCAATCCAAGAGTCAAGCTCTAATGTATTTTTTTATTTTTTATTTTTATTTATTTATTTATTTATTTTTTGCAGTACGTGGGCCTCTCACTGTTGTGGCCCCTCCCATCGCGGAGCACAGGCTCCGGACGCGCAGGCTCCAGACGCGCAGGCTCAGCGGCCGTGGCTCACGGGCCTAGCCGCTCCGGCATGTGGGATCTTCCCAGACCGGGGCACGAACCCGTGTGCCCTGCATCGGCAGGCGGACTCTCAACTACTGCGCAACCAGGGGAGCCCCCACTATTTTTAAGCATACATTTTACCCAAAGTGTTTTAACTCGTTTTATTAAAAAAATCATCCAAAGGTAAAGAAATATTTTCTCCATCATAATATAAAGAATTATCATGACACAGCCTGAAAAGTTCATTAGTTGAGTTCAACTTCATCTGTGCTTATTGTAGTGCATACTGGTCACCATGGCTCTCTGATTAAAGTAAGTGAGAGAAGTTGTCGATAGATTTATTTTAACGATTTTAATAAATATGCCTGATATACCAGACAGTCTTACCATTGCTAAATCAGTACATTTGCCTTTCTGGAATTTCTGCCTCCTGTACTTCTAATGTATCAGGGCTTAAAACAGGGTCCCAGGTCTGTATTCCCAATTCTATTATTATTTAGTTTAAAACTAGAAACTTTAGAGAAGTATTGCAATATACTTAGATAAAGTATAAAAAGGGGAAATCTTACATGGCTAGTGGAGGCCGAGAAAGGGGACTTTTTATTTAAACCTTTAAAGAGCTGAGATTCAGAATTATCATCAACATTTAGGCATTTTATATTTGAAATGACTACCACCCTACCCAATGATAATCAACTATCTTTATACTTGACTTTCTTTTTGTATCTAATAATTTAGCTGCTCATATACTTCAAGGGAGAATTGAATCAGGTGAAATTTTTTAAATGCCCAAATTCGATTTCAATAATTCACTGACAAAGAAAAGAAGACATGTTTTGTGTGTATGTACCGTGTGTGTGCACACATGCACACACATGAATGCAAAGAGGAATGAAACTGTGCTTATTCATTTTCTAATACCTATAATATCTGATGGACTTCTATCATTTTAAATAAGGAGTGACTAGCTATGTGTGTAATTGGGGGTGGCTTTCCTTCATCAAGTTCAAGTTGAAGTGGCAAAATTTTGGTTCAATATCAGTTTTGACCTTTCTAATACTGACAGCTGGCTAACAAATAGGAGCTCTGTGGCATTATAATTGTTCAAATAATTGTAATTGTGTGCCTACCCTTGAGATGTCAGGCAATTAATGGCTTTTGAAGACGCTTCCACTAATTTCCTAATCTAACATTCTATTATAAGTTATTCTTTCTTTTTTTTCTTTCTTTTTTTTTGGCCATGCCCCGCAGCATGTGGGATCTTAGTTCCCCAACCACGGATCAAACCCTCATCCCCTGTGTTGGAAGCGTGGAGTCTTAACCACTGGACTGCCAGGGAAGTCCCTGTAAGTTATTTTTGCAATGCTATTCACAGAGACACTTTTTCCTGAGTAAGAAGGCACAATGTTGGTGTTTGTTGGTGGAGGGGGCCTTCACGACCAAATCCCTTGGGGTTAATTTATACATGTATTAGTTATCTGGGAAGAGTGACAACAGTTGGATCCCCCAAAAGGTTAGGTGCTTCTCTTATCCTAGGATTGTATTTATATATGAAGGTACTGTGAGTAAGTGTGGAGGTGAGAGCAGTTGTGTTCTCCCACCATTACTCCACAAACAGTGAACTTGAGATCAGAGTCCCTTAAGTTTGTATGAGACTGATCCAGCTCCTCTAGCCATAGTCTCAGGATGAATGTAATCTGTATGTTTTCCAAAGAAAGTGCAAGGGCAATGATGTAAAAGTGATCCTCCCAACCCTAGAAGACAGTCTATACCTGAGAAAGAATTGACATAGAGTGAAACCACTGCCCTGCAATGAAGGAATTCCTATCCTATACCCAGCTTCTTTTCTTAAGGTTCTTATGTTGTTGGAGGAGGAAGGAAGAAGTGAGGAGGAGACTGTGGAAGGGTGGTCAAGGGTTTGCTTTGAAATGGCAAGCAATCCTATCCCAGGAAACATGGTGGTGCAGGATAGGTTTCACTCCAGGTAATTATCTGGCTCTTTCTTTCCAGATGGGCTAATTAACTGGGCTCCAAATAACCAGGAGATTCCTATAGTTGCACCACTTCTCAGCAAGTCCCAGTTATCTATGCAACCCAGAATCAAATCACTCCCATCAATGTTAAGCCAGTGTGGATAAGTTATAGCAGATGTGGCTAAACCACAGATAGTATTGGGCCCCTGGACCCCTGAGAGTTGGGCAGCTAATGGCACAGACCTCCTCTGGTCATTGCATTAAGCTTTAGATAATGCAACCCTGAATATCATATGATTAACTATTTGGTACCCTGCTTATTGTGCTATGGTGGGGACAGGGTACACTACCAGAGCACACCTGTTTAACCAACAAAAATCCTTAGGAATCTTTCTCCTCTAGAGCAGAGGAAGAGCTTTAGCCTTTTCAGGACTCTTAAAAATTCCATAAACAAGGATGATGATGAGCTGATGGTGAGAGGAAATATTTGTGGAAGAAAGCAGTTTCCAAACAGAAGGCCTACAGTCTTTGGCCAGCTAGAAGCATTTTGGAATACAACACACCTTTTATAAGAAAGGGTGAGGAGTGGAAGTGGCACTGCACAGGAAAAACTGTGGGTTCCTTGGTGAACCAGAATTTGGGTGACCTCCAGGATATTAGTAGAAATGAACCAAGGAGAAGGTGGAGACAGATTAGATAAACTGTAGGGCAGGGCTATGGTTTTGGCTTATCATTAGGCTATTTTTTTCCACTTGCTTTCATTTTTCATTAGCCTATAATGACTATTTGGAGGTAGAGGGAGACCTGGATTTTCTTTGGGCCCAAGTAGATACATGCCCTTCATATTTTCATTCACCACTGAAAACGGGAGAAACTCTTTTGAAATAATAGATATTCCGAAAATATTTTCCAGCTGTATTCACCACATTTTTCCTGCTTCCCAATACAACCCTTCCCCCTGGAAGCAGGTTACTAAGCACACACAGCCAGAAAAAGGCAATGTCATGTGCGATTCAATAAGAACAATTGGAGACAATTGTTTCAACAGGTGAAATGGAATAAGATGCATGTTCATATTTGTTTAGAAATAATCAAACCAGAGGAAGCTTTGCAAACATGTTCTTAGTTCCTATATTTTGATTTGTGCTCTGACTCTACTTCAATAATTACAGTTGGCAATTTGGAAATAAACACTCAGTTCAATTGACAAAGTCAAAATGTTTTTATTTTGCTGAAGTTTAGCAAGTACAGTTTTAACAAAGAAGGTGTACTTTAACTTAATATATGGTAGAACAGAGAAACCATACATATGTTTCTAGTCTCTAACACACTACCACATTTTTTCCCTTAAAAGACAAAAAGCCAAGCTGAAGTGAGCATAGAAAAGCATCAAATATGGTCAAGTTACTTTAGTCATTAGGATTTAGCTCATATTCTTAAATTGGTCAATCAATTGCAAAAACAGAGTTTACGTCATTGCTTTTAAAATGTACACACGTTCTTTCTTTAAAAAAATGTAATATAGATTGAATAACTGCTTCGGTAAACAAAGCTTTGCTGATAAACACAATTGAATTAACTCCATGTTGAATAGTTTCAGAGATAAACTGGAATCACAAGCATCTTCATTTATGTAAAGCCAGCGAAGACCTTTCAGGACGAATAAAACTGTTGTGCCATTGCTAAATAGTAATAGTTACCTCCTTTAAAAAAAAGAAAACAAGTTAGTTTTTCTGAGGAATAATTCTAATACGTACTTTAAAATACTAAACATCTATCTTCACGAACTTAAATGATCTGATGTTACAGGCTTGATTTAATATTGGTAAAATTTAAAATTTCTTAACACTTCTATATGTTAATGTGTCAGTTTTCAAAGATCCTTCAAGTTGCATGCTACAGCTTCTTTTTTTCTTTCCACTGCACTGAAGACATCAAAGACTGAGAAGACTCTTCATAAGCTATGATGACTATTGTTATCTACATTACTTTTCCTTTTGTACAGAATGTTATGTTTGAGATCCATATGGTTTACCAAAACAAGGAAAAAGGAATGTCTGGTTATGATCTAAGGTGATGACAGCTTTGATGAAACATTTCGTTTCCTCTCCCCAGGTTAACTGTCCATGTATACTGCATGAAGGGAGACAAGTTCTGAATATCATTTTAAACACAGTGTTTAGTGAAACTGGTATCTATTTAAATATGGGTAATCAAAAGAATCCATACCATTCTAGAGTTAGAAAATATTTGATGGTGTGGGTAAAAGTTATAGTTGGAAACAATTTCCAAAAACAATTCTACCTCTTTTTTTCCAACTTTCCTCTTTTCCATAGCCATGGCTTATAGCCCCAGTCTCTATCCAGCTACCTCATAAAAATTGGCTTTTGGTGACAAAAGCGGAACAAGGAAAAAAAGTGTGGATGATCAGTACAAATCCATCACCCAGGCTTAAAAAACACTTAAAGTCTATGTTTGTATCATCTTCACATATAAAGGAAAATACATTATCATTGTTGGACTGATATACCTCATCTAAAATATTAATTCAGTCTAGTCAAAGCTTAGCACTGTCAGGAGGAAGACATACCCCTTTAATGTATAAAATCTTTAAAATATTTTTTTTTCTGTGTCAGAGGTATTGCGAGTCAGTGGAATTTTCTGGATAATACCTCAGAACCAAAAATAAAGATGTGGTAAGGTAATAGAAGAATAAAAGAATGTGGTTCTATGTTAGACCACCTGGACGTTCAGACTTCATTAGAGGGCAACCAGGCATTTTGCCTAAGAGCCCATGGAATTCACCTGAACTTTTCCAGGGAAGAAGAAAACAAAGCTTGAATTTGGGGAAACTGTGTAGTAGTCTGTCACCCCAGAGAATTGCTCAGACTCCTTTGCGGTGTCTGAGATTTTTATTCTGATAAAATTCACCAGATAGTTGCTTGTTTTCCAGTCTACCTCGTCCTCTGTATACACAGCCTAAATGTCAAAAGAAAGCTCTTCAACATCAAATAGCAGACACTCATTTTACCAGAATTGAAATTTATACAATATAGTTAAAACTTAAATCATGCAATACAAATTGAGAACATTACAAATTTGAAAACAATGGTAAAAGTAACATCCTGTAAAAAAAAAAAGGTACATAAACACAGTAACAAATGGCAAAAAACAATCACCATCTTCCTTTAGAAAAATGCAGTTTCTGAAAAATCGCCCTCTTTTGTTATGTTTAATTTTTGTCTTTGTTAAAAAAGACAAACATTTGCCCACACCCTTCATTAAATGTGCCAGTTTATAAGGCCTATCAGGAAGTGTTTCCACAGCAGTTCAAAAATCCAAAGAAAAACTAGGCCAGCAGAAGACAGTGTTAATATGAATCAATTTTTCTACTTAGAAAACAATAAGTTGAGATTTCAAAGTGTTAAACTTTTTTCTCCAAATTTAGAGGATAGTAGCAAAATAGATTCTTGTGTAGCATGCTGTACAATGTTGACACAGATTCTGTTACTCTTTTACATATGCCAATACTGTGATCATATGGAAGGAGCCAATATTGACCTGCTAACTGACACTGATCCTTGGAGCAATCTCAAAGTTTGCCACATTTCAATTTCAAAATGCATTTTGCCTATAATATGAGTGATTTATCATTTAGTAGTAGCTGTCAAAGTAAACTCCTAGATAAAACAAAAACATCTGGAACCATAAACAGAGCAGAGCAGTAGCTGAATTTTAATCCAAACCTGGCATGCTCACTTCATTAGGAACAGGAAACAGCTAATTAGTAATTGAATGTTTCATGTTTTTAAAAGGTTTTGTACTTGAGTTCCAAACAGAGATGATCTAATATGCATTGTGGATGTAAACAAGATTAAAGATCAGGAAGAGCAATGAACAAAGCCTCTCCAGAGGAATGTTAGGGAGCTTGGGAACTTACAAGGAGTGACACACACTGACATTTCAGGAGAGCTGGCAGAGTTTATTGCTTTAAGATATATCAGATAAGTAAAAGGGGGATTCAATACACACAAATGTGACCATTTTAAAAATAAAATAGAAGGCCCATACAGTCCCTCGCTTAGCACAGCACTGCCTGACATGGGCATACCCCATGGCACAGGAGTCTGCTGTGTCCTCCTGCATACAGGAGATAAGCCTCTGCTGATAAGTTATCTTTAAAGGGCCACACCTGGTTGTTACAAACTCAAGTAAGTGTGAGACTTGCCTTTTGTGGTATATATCTGAAGCTTAAGAAAAAAAAAAAAAAACTAAAATCAGGCATCACAAAGAAGGCAGGTATGTAGAAAAAGGCCAGAAGAAAATGCACGAGGATTCCTTATAGTTCAACCAAAGTCAATTAACATATATCTATTTTTAAAAAGATATTTATTTTTCAGTAACTTAATTAATTTGAAAATGCTGTTCAATTTCCCCTATAGCTCAATATATCCTGTTTGACTATCAAATAATGAGACGTTTCTGGATGTTATTTTTTAAGTCACACCTCTTTGTTATTCAGTTCAGGTATTTGATATTAATAAAGTTCTAAAAAAATTTTATTTGCTTCGGTCCTTCTCCATAACTGATTTCTAATTTGGCACTATTTCACTGAATTAGGTTAAAGCAACATACCTACTCTACACAGATAGATCTTCTACAGTATGTAGAGAGAACCAGAAGCCTTAGAAAAAATTCCTTCAGAGCATGGAATGACTGGAATGTCACACTGATATGAATTAATGTGATATTTTAAAATGTGTAGGAAAGCTGGGCATTCCAGTAGAAATTGCATGTACTGCCACAGGGAACTGATTATTGGAGAATGGATAAAAACTCAGTTGGACTTTTGCATAGGATGAGTGATACTTCTGTCACATCAGAATTTAGTTCGAGGGCAGATGTAAAAATAACACAATGGATTAGGTTTTGCTTGGTGTAAAGAGGGCACTTTAGGAGGAGAGTTAATTTTTTTGATCACTAGACTACCATTTAGCACATTGGAATACTGCTCTATTAGATTCCTAGGAGGCATGAAAATAATGATGACAAGTATTTGCCACCAGCCTTTGGCCAGGTCTCCATTAAGTAAACAGTTAAAAATATTTGAGGCCATTTCCTGGGCAATTCAAGCCAAATGACCCATTGGGTTCTAACGACTGGAACATCTTAGGCATGTGGCCATGTCTAGACCAGAGGGTGAGCAGTGGAAAATATCCATGATGTGACTGACCCACCATATCTGCCTTTCTCCATTCTTAGGTGTATAGATTTTTCAGTCTGTTTGCTGGTTGATAGCTTAATGAAGAGGAAACAGTATTGGAGATGGAAAGAGAGCAGAAAAAAATAAAAGAGGTATTTTTAGTTGCTTAGGTATGTGTTTTTATCATTGCCTTCTTTACAGTAAGGAATATGCTAGTAGAAAGGTGTTAAATGACTTGCTCCACCATCAACAAATCAAAGGAAGAACTAAGTGTGGTAAAACCTACAAACTAGAGCTCTCCATATTTCCTTAGAGAACTGTACAGGCAACGTGTTTCTTTCAGAAAGGTGATCTCCAAAGCAATGCTAACAAATATGGATCATTTGCACAAATGAATTACCTCCTCACGTTAATGCCTGTTAAATCTCGGGTCAGCCAAATATAAAGCTATTTCATAGTAATCATAGCTTAAAGTGGGTGTGTCTGCATTTTAATTTCTGTCACAGCATTTAGAAATAGAATTTTCTATGTCTTAAAAATTCTTCCACCTACTTACCCCCTAGGATGCTCTCTGGTTTAATGTGATAATGTTTATGAAGCACTATGAACTCCATGGAAGAAAGGGGTTATAGAAGTGTAAAGTATCAAGTTCAATCATCATTATGATTATCCCCTAAACACTTGTGAAGCCCATTCTCTAACACATTTTTCCTGTACGTGCCAGGTTCTAATTAACAGGAATGAACAAATAGTAATAGATGGTTCCATATTTTAAGAATTTGAGTATGAATTTTAAAGAATTACAGCACTAGATAAGCAGGTAACTGCTACAGCACCCTATTCGTGCCTATGATCAGTTGGAGTTCCGGCATCAGTGTTCAGGCTGCACAGAAAAAACAATAAAACCGGTCAAAATTTCATTCCAACAAAGAAAATCCAAAATCTACTTAATGAACTTCACTAAAAACCACAAATTGGCTTTATAGTATTTTGCTGTGCTATATATGTTCAATATTTGAATAAATCTGTGTGTAATAAATGTATTATTTTATTACACATATCCCTAAATCATATATTTATTGATGTGGGCCTCGTTCTATTAAAAACAAAATTATACAAAGGTGAGCAAAACTGTAGATTTACAGTAATTTGAAGCTTAAGCAAATTCTCTGGGTGCGATATTAACAATATAAAAATGGTGTAAATGATATTTCCTAACTCTAAAATATGCTTATGAGCCTCTTGTGCATGTTCTACTGCTTTACAACCTGCAGTGAAATGCATGACTAGCTTAATAAGCAAGCCATTTAAAAAGTTTTTTTTTTCCCCTTCACAGTCTAAAACATGAGTAAAGATCCACACCGTTTTCTCTGAATCAAAATCTTTGTTAATGATTGCAATTTCCTTTCAGGGTGAGATTTCCTTCCCTGACAGGATGTTATTTAAAAGTAACTTCTCACTATTTTTTGAAAACTACCAAGAAACATGTCTATAACATTTTTGAAGGCTTAAATTTAAGTTTAGAAAAAATTACATTTTCTACCCAGAGCTCATATTTCCTTCCAAGTGTTGGGTCACCACTAATTCACTTATATAAACAAAGGGATTTCCTTAAAAACTACTAGGCTTCATCACAGGCATACTTTGAGCTATCAAACCTTTATTTTGGTGGGTAGCTAACTTATTCTTGAACAGATGCCAATATTTTATAAATGATTTCTCCTGCTAAGTATTAAGTTTTATGCTTTCTGTTTTCTTGAAGTTGCCTAATTAGTGATATGTTTCTAATTTTCAAATGGGCATTATGTTATATGGCACTAAATAAGATCACATTTAAAAGATCATGCTTTCCTGACCTGAGTAAGAGAAAGAAAAAAAAAACATGCTGGTTAATGCTCCACTTTAGTCTTAGGTTCAATCCAAATTAAATACGCAATTATTTATATGAAGTTTACTTCAATTGTCAAACATGTTCAGAATGGGACATTCTCAAATCAAATAAGCAACAGTACTGAGGTTAGTTGGGGGTCCAGTTAGATATTAGGACAGTAATATAAATACAGTGCTTCTAATCTGTGAGTAGGAAAAGTAGAACTTTGCAAGATAGGGGCAGATAAATAAAAGTATAGCATTTGATTCGTCTTTCTCTAGAGAAAAGCATTGTTTTAGAGTCATTTTTCAGAAAGGTCTAGTGCTTATTTTTATAATGTAGCACTTATTCAAAAAAAATGGAGGTTTAGTGAAAATAATAACCACTTAACCTTATTAGCCCTAAAAAATTTCGGACTTATACTTTAATCAAAACAAAGACCACTAGAGAATGGACTTGAGGATATGGGGAGGGGGAAAGTTAAGCTGTGACAAAGCGAGGGAGTGGCAAGGACATATATACACTACCAAACGTAAAATAAATAGCTAGTGGGAAGCAGCCCGATAGCACAGGGAGGTCAGCTCGGTGCTTTGTGACCACCTAGAGGGATGGGATAGGGAGGGTGGGAGGGAGGGAGATGTAAGAGGGAAGAGATATGGGAACATATGTATATGTATAACTAATTCACTTTGTCATAAAGCAGAAACTAACACACCACTGTAAGCAATTATACTCCAATAAAGATGTAAAAAAAATTAAAATAAAAAAGAATAAAAATAAAAAAACAAAGACCAGTACAAGTCGATTTTCTTTGCAAATGGTATAATAATGGAGTATCAACCTCTCTCACTTGCATTTAACTCACTTTGTTTTTGTGAATTAATTCTTTAATATACGCTTTTCTCTTTTATTTACTCTCTAGTTCTTGTAAGAAACACCCTAGAAAGGGATATGGCTATCTTCCTATTCTCATATGAGGATAAAATATAAAAATATATTTACCACAACTGTACACAGAAGAACATATGTTTTAGAGATGGTTTTATATATCAATTATATGTCAATTATTTCACCCTTATTAAAATCTACATATACAAACACAAATGTTAACTTCATATGTATTTTATAGGGCATAGTAATAATAATATACTGTATTTATACTTGTCAAAGAGTATGGATCTAACTTATTGACGAGGAGGATTAGGCAAATATTACTATTTTACTAAAATTAAGGGAGAGAGAAATTGAATGACTTCTCAGTGTTAGTTAACTGAGTTAGCCAGTTAGTAACTGAGAAACCTTGACTACTAGACTTCTTCCCACCACTTCATTGTGCTTCCTATAGACCAGTTATAAAACAGCAACGAAAGTGCATGTGTTCAATACACAGACGTGCAAATTTTGAGCTACACTAAGAGCTCTAGAAATATGTGAACTCTACTTTCCAGCTGGGAGGAGAAAGAAAGGGAAAGGAGAATAAATAAAAACTAGTATTCATGGAATGCTATGTTAGGAGCCATACTAAGTCATTCTAAGCACTTATGTCATATGTAGAATGCCATATTCTTTCACTACTTCTTGTTGTAGATGATGTCATGGTAAAAAAGAAGTAAGCTACTTACGTGCTATGTCATTGCTGTAAAAAAATCTAGGGTTGTTATCACCTACCTTCCATAAGTACAGTTACAAAATGGATTTGTAAGGTCAAATTTACTTGAGATTTGTACAGGATGCATATTGGAAATATTTTAATGTAATAATTATTTTTTATTTTTATTATTGAGCTGTAACACAAGTCTTTCATTGGCTGTATGTAATGCAAATATTTCTTCCCAGTCTTTGACTTGTCTTTTGATTTTCTTGACATCTTTGGATGAACAGATTTTAAAATCTTTTATGAAACCCAATTAACAATTTTTCATGGTTAGTGCTTTTTATGTCCTTTCTAAAAAGACTTTGCCTAACCAAAGTTTGCAAAGATACTCTTCTAAGTTTTCTTCTAGAAGCTTTATAGTTTTAGCTTTTGTTTGTTTTCTTGCTTTTTAGGCTGGTTTTAGCTTTTTATTTATTTATTTTTTGGCTGCACCATTTGGCTTGCGGGATCTTAGTTACCTGACCAGGGATCGAACCCGCGCCCCCTACAGTGGAAGCACAGAGTCTTAACCACTGGACCACGAGTAAAATTCTTAATGTAATATTTAAAAGTAGAACTATGTTCTCCTTTTTATAACTTTTAGCTACTCCTTTTGTATGCTGAAATGTTAGAAAAACACTGTAATTTCTCAATTCAAAGTAATCATAAAATGGAATCAAAATATGGAGAAAAATGAAAATGAGAGTAATGGAAAAACATTAAATGTTAATTTGAACAATGTTAAAAATGAACACATCCAACATTTCCCATAGAAGGTTGAAATGCAGTTACCAAGAGATTGTAAGATTTGAGTTGCAGGTTTTGCCTCACTCATTTAATTTTTAAATTTTTTTAATATCTGTATTGGAGTATAATGGCTTTACAATGGTGTGTTAGTTTCTGCTTTATAACAAAGTGAATCAGTTATACATATGCATATATCCCCAGTTCTCTTCCCTCTTGCATCTCCCTCCCTCCCAGCCTCCATATCCCACCCCTCTAGGTGGTCACAAAGGACGGAGCTGATCTCCCTGGCCTCACTCATTTTAAATAGTTACTCACCAATGCTAAGATCAACATGACATTCATTTGTATTGTTTTAAAGAAAATAAGAGCACTTAAATTATGGGAGAATAGGGAAATAAAGAAGAAATGTTTACAAAAAAAATGATGCTTTCTTAAAAGCTAATAGAGGAATTGGTGAAAGCGTTATCCAAATAACCATTTGTATAACTGAGGTAAAGTAGATTCCAACTTAAGTATGTGGATTACTACTGGTGTTAATCTTCAAACATTAAACAAGTAAATCATAAACTTTGTGATTAACAGATTAAGGAATGTCAAGGAGGTCTGTAAAAAATTCTAAACAACGTTTTTCTTTAAATTCACTTTAATTTCCAAAATTGAATGTTATATGGCCATCAAAAATGAGAAAAAAGTTCCTGAGAGCAACAAATAAAACTTTCTAATGGCCTACAGAAAAGAATCCTAGCCTAAAATTAGATAACTGAAAATCTGTTAAGGCCTCATTCCTATAGGGTGATGTGAGTTTAGCCACAAATAGAAAAGTTTCTTTCTACTCCTACTTCAGCTTCTCTACATAGTTTTAAACAGAAAAGAGAGATTGCATTTGTGTAATTTTTGTAAGTATTACCCCAATCTATGCAAAGTTTTAAGGCAGAAGTGATTATTAAATTATAGTGGCTTTAGTCTATTTTGGTTAATTAACTACAAACTGGAGAAGCCTTTCCCCACCCCAGCCCTGCTGCATTGTTTTGCATGGGAGAATATTAAAGTCTAGCTAAATATCCTAGCTAGCTTACTAACTATGAGAGATTTTTACAGATTTGGATTGATAGTAATATTATCAATATGGATTGATAGTGAAAACAATGGGTAAGGGAGTTAAGATTCCTGTGTTTTAGAACCGACTACCAATAGCAAGCCAATTAACTTCTCTTGGGTTATTTTCCTACTTATAAAATAGGGGTTAATTATACCTTTCTTAAATATCACACAGGAATAATCCTGCTAGAGGATGTGTGGATTAAGAATGGGACAGGGCTTCCCTGGTGGCGCAGTGGTTGAGAGTCCGCCTGCCGATGCAGGGGACACGGGTTCGTGCCCCGGTCCGGGAAGATCCCACATGCTGCGGAGCGGCTAGGCCCGTGAGCCATGGCAGCTGAGCCTGCGCATCCGGAGCCTGTGCTCCGCAATGGGAGAGGCCACAACAGTGAGAGGCCCGTGTACCGCAAAAAAAAAAAAAAAAAAAAGAATGGCACAAAGACAAGTTCCTCTTTATGATGGAATATGTTACCAATGAGAGAGCTAGCAGTAAGCCTGGACTTGCAACATTTTATGTAATGGAACAAGAAAACCTAGCCAAATCTAAAAAGAAAAAATCAAAGTCTTCAAAGTGAAGGGAGACTGGGAGGAACTGGGAAGGAAGACATTTTGAATGGATTTATTATTTTGGTTTCTGGATCCAGCCAGGCCTGAATCTATCCTCTGAAGTGTCAGTTAAGTCACCCAATAAATTACCTTTTAAAATTAAGCCCCCCAATAAATAAAAAAGAAAAATAATGGCAAAATCTCACCAGGTTATACAAATATTAGGTATTGTCTTTCTTTTTTCACTGTTCCAATTTTAGAATATCAATTCCTCATTCCAAGAGTGATAAGCATCTTGGCATAGAACCATCTCACATCAACA
Organism: Aethalodelphis obliquidens; assembly: GCF_003676395.1. Classification (NCBI taxonomy): domain Eukaryota; kingdom Metazoa; phylum Chordata; class Mammalia; order Artiodactyla; family Delphinidae; genus Aethalodelphis; species Aethalodelphis obliquidens. The sequence goes on along the minus strand of NW_020837998.1, from coordinate 1,132,808 downwards.
TGTCAGTAATATAATAATTTTATTTTTAAGTGATGTGACAACAGTGGCCTATGATTACAGCCTTCTATGAAAATGCTGTCTGTTTTCTTAATTAAAACAGAGATGTGAAAGTGAAAAATAAAACTAAACTTTTAATTCAAGAAAGGCTTTCCTTTTGCATGTTCCTTAGGTGTATCTGGATTGGTAAGTGGGATAGGGTGACTCTTCCGCTTAAAAAATTGTATTGCATACGTAAAGAGGATGGGGCATAAAGTGACTAAACAGTTATACAAGTTGAGTTAAACAACTCATCCTATACTATAGTCAGAAAGACCTGTTAATGAATTACCCCTGTAGACTCTAAAATGCTTAGTAGCAGAACACCCTATTGTTATTTTGTCTTGCAAGTCTCACTATCTTGCTGTCCCTACAACTACAATTTCATCTATTATGTGAGTGAGATATAGCTAGACTTGTAAGTCTTAGATCTGTAGATGAGATTTTATGTTATCATCATAATTAGCATGACAGCCTTTTAGTCACTGCAAATATTCTTTTAACAATGGGGTGGTAAGTGGTGCAAGCCACTCCATGAAAACCAGGCCCTAAAGTATCAAGTAATGTTTGTCACATCCTCCTAAGAAAGAAATAGAAGCATAATGTGTGCTATAATCTGACAGGTATTTCACAGCAAAAAGGTATGACATGGGCTGGGAGGTACAATCAGTTAAAATAAAGATCCTGTGGAGGATGAAGAAAACGAGAGACAAATACTTCCTGGAATAGAAAGGAAAAAGAATGAGGCCATATAATGAATCTTACAGGAAAAAAAAATGTTGCTGCTTTAGAGAAAGATGCTAGGATTTTTTCTGTGGGGTGTGCGCTACAGCCTTTTCACACTCTATGATGGCAGTTGCAGTAAAGTTTCTTTGGGTAGTAAAAGTCTCCCTCTCTCAAAGGACATATTTATGAGGAAAGAGGACCCACTTCCCACAATCCTTATAATTGCTGGCATGCTATGTATTTCTACTTTATAAGAGAACATTTCTACTTAACACTGGGAATATTATAGTGCCTATGTATATCTTTCAACACAAGACAAGACTTTAAAGGGGAGGGAAATGAATGGTTATGAGGGTAGGGCAGGAAATAGTCTATAGAACCCCTAGAGAAAGATGTAAACCACACTCTGGTGGAAGTTAGGAGAAAAGCCTGTAGAGAAATTCTATCTGTTCTCCTTTTAGTTTTTCTTGTCATATCACATACATGGCAAGAAATCATATGTTGATTTCTCTTTTCCAGTCCCCTTACTTGCCCCTACCATCACTTTCCTTGCTATTTTATCAAATCCTGCAATGACAATCTTAGCCCAAGGGTAATTGTTTTCAATAAATATTGGTATGGCATCTTAAGCTCTTTGGAAAAATGTAGTTTTAGTTATCAAGTGAGCAACAAAGAGAGAAGATAATGAGGTATCAAAGGTCAAGGAAGGATAAACACTGTTCAAATTGATTTTGAGAAAAATGGATAAGAATATACATATTCATATATATTTCATAGTATATATTTAAAATTCTATACTATAAATATATGTATATTAAATTACATTGTAAAATATGTGTTCTTATTAACATAGAGATGTTAAAATTGTGTCTGTTGGGCTTCCCTGGTGGCGCAGTGGTTGGGAGTCCGCCTGCCGATGCAGGGGACGCGGGTTCGTGCCCCGGTCCGGGAAGATCCCACGTGCCGCGGGGTGGCTGGGCCCGTGAGCCATGGCCGCTGGGCCTGCGCGTCCGGAGCCCGTGCTCCGCAACGGGAGAGACCACAGCAGTGAGAGGCCCGCGTACCGCAAAAAAAAAAAAAAAAAATTGTGTCTGTTGCTATTAGAGTCAAATAACACTTTAGTCACTTTGCTTTAATTCTTCAGTGGCATCTTCACCAAATGCTGCATAGATGAGATCATGGATTTTACATATCAGAACGGTAAGTTTATACTCTTTGAATAAGCTCCCACATTTTTTTCTGAACAAAAATGATTCAGAGGGAACAAATGGTTTAATACGTTTATTTTTTACATCAAATTTTGCTTAACTTTGACATGTAGGTTGGATTTCTTATCTACTTCTGGTGTGTTAGTATCAAAAAGAAGGGAAAATTATTCAAGATTCCACCATATATCTGAAAAAATATCAGATGAAAAATATATTCCAGTATTAAACCATTTTGTGTCATTGTCAAGCAGGTAGGCAAAAAAACAAATGTAAAAATGATTCAAAGATATTGACATTCCTCTTGCAAAAGCAGCTCCTAGTGTTTTTGTATTGTTTTGTTTTCTTCCCAAACAAATGCAGTGGCAGAAATGGGAATAATGCGTCATTGTGTGCCCTTGTACTTTATGATGTTATTTCCTCTGAACTTTTTAAAAAATTATTTTATTTTGTTACTAGAAAGTCAGTTCATGAAGGCTGTTATCTGTTTTCTAAAATATAGAAGTTTCATATTCTGGATTTGTTTTGTCTATTATTATTATTAAGATGATGATATCAATTTTCGAAAACTAAAGAAACATGCACTGTACCAGTAGCCCCTAACAATGAAATATAATCATACAAAAGTTAACTAAGGTATAAACATGCAAAAGGAGAAGTCTCCCTGTGATCATAAAATGATGTTATTTTCTGTTCAGCAGTTCATGCTGCTGCTGTTCATGCTAATTAATTAAAGGAGCTGTTGCTGTAATGTGCAAACAGGGAATCTGAGAAACTGAGAGCGCTTTTAGGTCTCCAAGTGAAGTTAAGTCAATCCGGGCACGGGCAATCAAAGGTAATGAAATCACTTGTCAGTGCTAAGCTTGCAAAAACTGTGAAGTTTGACTAGGGAGTAAAAGGATTATAATTAGATTTCCAATAGGATAATAACTAAATGGCAGAATGCAGTAAAGAGAAAATATTACTTTGTTAGCTAATGGTACTGCTGTTCGGTTTTAGTTTTTATCAGCTCACTTGTTGTTGTGCTAATTTAATTTGTTTTTATCAGCAAAAATGCACTACGCAAATGGTACTTGAATGTCATTTGCAAAAATCATTGATCTGAAGGTACACTTAATGACACCTGGTATGTTTATTTTATGTGAAACGGAGATTGGTTGATAAGATGGTTGATGTTCTGTCTTGTGGGCCCCTAACTGAGTTATGGGAATCTGTGTGGGAGGATATTAGTGTATATCCTTCACTGCCAGCAATAGTGGACACCGCTATCAGAGTGGGTGTGTATTCATTTTTTAATCACCTTAAAATATACAGGAGGAGTTGCTATCATAGACTGCTAAAATATAAGGGATACAGAAACCCTTTTATCAGAAAGTGATCTATGCATGATACCTTGTCTGTCAAACATTCAAAGCATAAAAGACATAAAATAACTAAGCTGAAGAGATTTAGAATACATATAAGAATCCTAGTACATGGGCAGTTTGTGGAAATTATCATAAAACTATATATGAGTTGTTTTTTTTTTAGTTATTTTACTATTTATTTACTTATTTGGCTGCACCACGTGACATGTGGGATCTTTGTTCCCTGACTAGGGATCAAACCTGCACCCGTTGCATTGGGAACACGGAGTCTTAACCACTGGACCTCCAGCGAAGGCTCCTATATATGACTTTATTACTTCTAATGATGGTCAAGCAACATTCTTCCAAGTCCTCTTAAGGAAATGTCACAAAACGACTAACTGAATTTCAGAGAAAAAGCACTAAGAGAATAATAGATTTCTATCCAGCAGAGCTATTGACAATAGGATAAGACTTCACTGATGCTGGAATTGTTTGTTGTGATGAAGATGAGTTGTGGAAATGACATTGGATTGGCATGCATGAATTGAACCTCACAAACAATGCTGGGAAATAATCTTCCAAGTTAAAAAATGGGTAATTGAGGGAAGTGAAAAAGATGAAAACAGTATCAAAATATGTCACAAAAGAAAGGAACGATAACACACAAGAGCAAAATTATTAGGCAGAATGGAAAAATAATGGTTAAGCTTGCATTTTGTTTTCCAAGCATAATACATTTTCTTTAGTTCATAGGTACATATAAAAGTAATCTTTCAATTCTGAACATCTTAAACAAAAAAGTAATATTATTGAGATTTTTTTTTGGTAATTATTTGAATTGATTGATTTGATGAATTATATTTAACTCTGATAATATTTTCTGGCACCTATTCCCCTGGAATAGAATAAATTGGTTTTGCTCATAAAATAATTTCTTTTAGATATTAAATTGTGACTCTACTCTCATATTAATAAAAGGAATTTACTCTAGTTTTTCATAAATTGATGATAGGAACTTTATCATTTACCATGCTTAAATGCTGTTCTAAGAGATGTGGGAATGTGTACTTTTTCATTTTTACCACTTTTATCAAGAATACTATTTAACATAACCTAAAAGACAGACAGTTAGTAAGAATTATTAACCCACCATACTTTACCATATATTGAAAATATTAACCACAAATTCTAGACAATTTGATTTGTAATTTGAAAAAATATATATAAAAGTTAATCCCCTTGCTTTAAAATATGTTCCATCTCAATCCTTTTAAAGGTAGAGCTAATTCTCTCCTGTTTACCCAGTAAAAACTAGGAAAGCTTATTAAAAGTATGCTCACTGAAAACAAATATTAAATGTGTCCTCTCCTAATCACAAATTAATATGCAAAAGCCATTCTTTGGAGACTCCATTAAAATAAAAAACTGAGCCAAATAGTGAATCTAGCTTTTCCTTATATCACCTAACTGACTTTCCATGGATAAGTTATCTGTTGTTTGTTGCATGGAAATGAAGCAACAACTTTAGGACAGTTCAAAAATTTATATTTATCTCAGAGTTAGAAAGTTAGTAGAAAGATGTTACTACTGTGAACTAAAAGAATTTTATATATATATATATATATATATATATATATATATATATATACACATATATATATATATTAAACAAACAGCAATAAATTGGGAGTATAGGATTAAAGGATAATGAAGGATAATTAAAGGAAAAAAAAGATACAACCCAGTGATGGTTTACCTCTTACAGTTACAAAGCTGCCCTTACATCCCACAAAGAAAGGTTCAATCAAGCTCAATGCTCCTTAAAGACTGGGTCTATATGTGTGTGTCACAGATTCAGAAGGGATCAAATGCTTCAGACTTGTTCAACCCTACCTTAGATCTGTGGTGGCAACCACAACTAGTGGGGCTTTATTTATATGTTTCACTGTGGTGTACTGATTGGATAAACACTGAGTCCCATCCAAACTGGCTTTGCTCACACAAACAGAGCCTTTAAGTTGAGGGAAGAAAGCAGGTAAGCAAAAGAGGGATAAGAAACAGCAAAAGCTTTATTGAGTGAGCTACACATGCATGCTTTCACAAAAGTTAATGCATTAGTTAGTTCTATCCAGCTGCAGCAGAATCAGGCATTACCAGAAGATCCATGATCTCTAACACTCCTGGTTTTGCAAAGATGATGTGCAAAACTACCTGAGTCAAGATTTCTAAATTTTCTGAAGTTGCCGTACAAAATGGTGACCCACAGATGAACCCACATGGATCTTTTGGTCACATCCAGTTCTGTTGCCTTCATAGATATCTGTCATTACACCGTGAAAAGGCACTGATTAGTTAAACATCCAGCAGGCAACCTTTCTATGGTTGTCTTCTTTTTTGAAAGTTAGGAAATCGTTTTCTCATGGAGATCCTTTTCTTTTTTATTAGAGTGAGACATGAATGTGAAAATAAATGTAATCTGCATACAGAGGGCTAGAAAACTGCATTAGAAAGACACTGAAAATCTCCAGTGGTCAATTTTTATTTTTAGCTGTCTTTGCGCTCCAATGAGACTATATTGATTTTTTCCCCTATTTTCTTACTACTAAATACTTTTAAAAATATTATAAAGGATCTAAACAGTTGTGGGAACCCTGTAAATTATGTATTACAAGTCCTGCTCTTATTTTCATATTTAGTTGGTTTCAAAAAGTATCTAAAATTAGCATCAGGACTTAAATATTGATAAAAATGTTGCCTAGAATACTTTGCAAATATTGATAGGTTACGATTATTCTACCTGTGTCATTTACAAACAGTAAAGTAGTAAGATTTAAAAAGCATATTATTTTATACTTCTGAAAGGTAAATTATATTCACATTTTGCATTTTTAGAATATGCCTAACATATAAATGTACATCCTTTTAATGGATAAACATACAAGAAATTTGCTCACATTGTGTATGTAAAATTATTAGTCTCTAAATACATAGTCTCAATAAACACTGCAAACTTTTTCCTCTATCATGAAGTAAGAAAGTTAAACTTATTTATTTATTTTCCTTATATGAAAAGTATCAACATAGGAGCTTATCCCCTTCCCACCCCCAGGGGTCACATATTAAGCAGTTACAGAAAGAAGTACACTGTTTACTGTACCTTGCATAGAAGTACTATCATGAGGATTTCCACTGTTTTCTATTTCAATATCTGGAATCCCAGTATCTGAAAGAAGTGACATTCAATATTAAGGTACATTTCTATTTTTCCTGATTCCATTTAAAGTGAAAACTCTGTTCACCACTGCTTTGGTCCTATAGATAACATGAGACTTTGCGTGGCATTTTGTTTTTGTTTTTTGTATGTCTATATGTTTTTAATGGTAGGAGGGAGAATTATAAACCATAGCTGAATTTTACAATTGGGCATATATTTCCAGGTATATAGTAAATACTTCTTTATTCATTTTACACTCTAAAGATAAAACTCAGGAAAATAATCTGTCCATAAAACCCCCTCAGACTATCAGGTAACATGCCCTGACTGTGGAATTAAAAAAAAAATAATATAATTGCATAAGTAGAAGTGCCCCATCCTTATGGTATATTTTCTACTTGTAAAATGTGATAGATGATGAGATTATCTCTATGGTAAATGCACATGAACACCAAAACACAGGCTATTATTTGTGGTCTTTATTTAGTACTGGTCCTAGGGGCCAAGAGATACATGAATTGTTTCAAAAAAAGTTGAGAAAAAGAAACAAAGAGTTGGGTTTTTTATTTTCAATTTTAAATATGAAATGTGTTATCTAAAAGTTATTCATATACATGAAGCATAGCTTAATATGGCCATTTCTATATATATACATTTGCTCAGACACCCTTGGGTAATGTGATAACAGACACCCATTAATCATCCATCAAGGACTGATGTGAGAAAGAAATGATTTGACTACAAGTTACCCATCATACTGTAGAAACAGCTGCTTTTCCTTTATAACAGAGAACACTGGAGCTAGAGTGGAATTCACATATGGGTGGATTTCAAAAACGTAAAAAGAAAAATGACAAACCTCCTCAGAACTACATGTTCAGAGCCTCAAATAATTAGAGTGCATAGCATGTTGGCCCCATTGCTGGCTCCCACTGTCTAAGATGTTCCTCAGTATGAGATATTGATGTATTATTATTTATCTTCTCTCTTCTGTGTCTCAATGAGGCATGGCTGTCATGAGCTAACAATCTACCTCTTCATTTCTATCGATTGTGAGGACAATGATCCAAGACAGTCACAGTAAAAAGGGAACTGAACTTTTGGAAAGGTAAAAATACGATTGAACATTGTACAGTATTCTCTATTCATTCTTAGCATGGGACACTTGAAGCAACCCCCTTTTAGTTCATGTGTGTGTCATATTAGCTATGGAGTATGTGTATTCACGTGTATAATATTCTTAGGCTCATCCCTGTTATGTACACATATCAGTTAGATATACCAGCTGTTAACGTGCTCTGAAAGAAAAATTTGAATAGCCTATGAAATGAAATTATTTTGTGAGGTTTCATCATTTAAAATGGAATCAGAAAAGTTTGGAATTAAGAGATTTCATGACAGAAGCACCTCTTCTCACAGGAGCTCCAGGAATTTACTTAGAACATTCATTTTCAACCAGGCACTCTTTAAGCCCTCATCACTGATGCAATCTGCATTAAAGGAACCAGCATTCTAAAGCTCATTAAAATAAAGTACACCAAACATCAGCATATTTTAACACGAATGGACCTAAAACACTTACATTTTAAGTGCAGGGAAGTCATCAATATTACTTCTTCTGCAAAAAGCAGCAGGATTTCCTGTTCCTAGACTATTTATATCTCCCAGAATAGGGCTTATTTTGACAGATTTAATTAATGAACTAAAGCACTTGGCCTCAAATCGATTTTTTAATTACTGTATTCCTGGACAAAGCTTCTCCCTCACTCACTCCTTCCCTCTTCCTTTCCCTCTCCCCCTCTCCCTCCTGGCTCTCTCCCCCTCTCCCTCCCTGGCTCTCTCCCTCTCTCTGCTTTGTGTACCTTGAGTGTGAAGGTGAAATACAGACATTACCTTTCAACATCCTCAATCCACTGTCACTAGTAGTAGCTTGCTTAAGTGCTTGCTCCACTTGCTCCCTTCGCTTTGATTCAAATTCTAAGGCTTCTTGTAGTTTCCTCTTTGCTTTTTTCTCCTTCTTCAGGCGCTTTTGCATGGTAGCTAAAATATAGAAAGGAAAATAGTTTGCAAAGGCTTAGTCATTGAAATCAGTTTGCCGGTTTTGATGAATTATAAACCATAGATACAGTTTCAGAGAGATATATAAATGTATGAGTCAACATAAGATTAGATTCTTTTGATTCCGATTAACATTAGACTCAACCAAAGAGTATTCAATCACGCAACCAACTTATTTTTGCTTTCACATCTCCAGTAAGTATGCTCTATAATACACATGTATTTTTATGGTGGTGGTGGTAGTGGTGGAAGATTGTTTTCTACTTTGACTACAGGAATTTAGTGATAGCATGAAATATTTTATAAATTGATTAAGAAAAATATTCTTATTATTCATCAGGTTATTCCTATACATATTTCAAAACACAGAATATCTAAAGATATTTATTGAGTTTCAAAATATGGTATGTCTTTAAACACTCCCGAACATTCTATGAGGTCACCATCACTCTGATACCAAAACAAGACAAAGATGTCACAAAAAAGAAACAGGCCAATATCACTGATGAACATAGATGTAAAAGTCCTCAACAAAATACTAGCAAACAGGATCCAACAGCACATTAAAAGGATCATACACCATGATCAAGGGGGGTTTATTCCAGGAATGCAAGGATTCTTCAATATATGGAAATCAATCAATGTGATACTAACAAATTGAAGAATAAAAACCATATGATAATCTCAATAGATGCAGAAAAAATTTTTGACAAAATTCAGCACCCATTTATGATAAAAACTCTCCAGAAAGTAGGCATAGAGGGAAGCTACCTCAACATAATAAAAGCAATATATGACAAACCCACAGCCAACTTCCTTCTCATTGGTGAAAAACTGAAAGCACTTCCTCTAAGATCAGGAACAACACAAGGGTGCTCACTCCACCACTATTATTCAACATAGTTTTCAAAGTTTTAGCCACTGCAATCAGAGAAGGAAAAGAAATAAAAGGAATCCAAACTTGGAAAGAAGAAGTAAAACTGTCACTACTTGCAGATGGCATGATACTATGCATAGAAAATCCTGAAGATGCTACCAGAAAACTACTAGAGCAAATCAATGAATTTAGTAAAGTAGCAGGATACAAAATTAATGCACAGAAATCTCTTGCATTCCTATACACTAACAATGAAAAATCAAAAATAGAAATTAAGGAAACATTCCCATTTACCATTGCAATACAAATAATAGAATACATAGGAATAAACCTACCTAAGGAGTCAAAAGACCTGTATGCAGAAAACTGTACAACACTGGTGAAAGAAATCAAAGACAATACAAAAAGATGAAGAGATAAACCATGCTCTTGGATTGGAAGAATCAACACTGTGAAAATGACTGTGGTACTGAAACCAATCTACAGATTCAATGCAATCCATATCAAATTACCAATGGCATTTTCACAGAACTAGAACAAAACAATCTCACAATTTGTATGGAAACACAAAAGACCCTGAAGAGCCAATGGAACTGGAGGAATCAGGCTCCCTGACTTCAGACTATATGACAAGGCTACAATAATCAAAACAGTATGGTACTGGCACAAAAACAGAAATATAGATCAATGGAAAAGGATAGAAAGCCCAGAGGTAAACCCACAGACATATGATCACCTTATCTTTGATAAAAGAGGCAAGAATATACAATGGAAGAATGACAGCCTCTTCAATAAGTGGTGCTGAGAAAACTGGACAGCTACATGTAAAAGAATGAAATTAAAACACTTCTTAACACCATACACAAAAATAAACTCAAAATGGATTAAAGACCTAAATGTAAGGTCAAACACTATCAAACTCTTTGAGGAAAACGCAGGCAGAACACTCTATGACATAGATCACAGCAAGATCCTTTCTGACCCACCTCCTAGAGTAAGAGACAAAAATAAACAAATGGGACCTCATGAAACTTAAAAGCTTTTGCACAGCAAAGGAAAACATAAATAAGATGAAAAGACAACTCAGAATGGGAGAAAATATTTGCAAATGAAGCAACTGACAATGGATTAATCTCCAAAATAAACAAGCAGCTCATGCAGCTCAATATTGAGAAAACAAACAACCCAATCAAAAATGGGTGGAAGACCTAAACAGACATTTCTCCAAAGAAGACATATAGATTGCCAACAAACACATGACAAGATGCTCAACATCACTAATCATTAGAGAAATACAAATCAAAACCACAATGAGTTATCCTCTCACATGAGTCAGAATGGCCATGATCAAAAAATCTACAAACAATAAATGCTGGAGAGGGTGTGGAGAAAAGGGAGCACTTCTGCAATGTTGGTGGGAATGTAAATTGATACAGTCACTATGGAGAACAGTATGGAGGTTTCTTAAAAAACTAAAAATAGAACTACCATGTGACCCAGCAATCCCACTACTGGGCATATACCCTGAGAAAACCATAATTCAAAAGGACACATGTACCACAATGTTCATCGCAGCACTATTTACAATAGCCAGGAAATGGCAGCAACCTAAATGTCCGACAGATGAATGGATAAAGAAAATGTGACACATGTATACAGTGGAATATTACTCTGCCATAAAAAGGAACGAAATTGAGTTATTTGTAATGAGGTGGATTGATGTAGAGTCTGTCATACAGAGTGAGGTAAGTCAGAAAGAGAAAAACAAATACAGTATGCTAACACATATATATGGAATCTAAAAAAACAGTACTGATGAACCTAGTGGCAGGGCAGGAATAAGCCACAGATGTAGGCAACATACTTGAGGACACAGGGGGAGAAGTGGAAGCTGAGATGAAGTAAGAGAGTAGCACTGACATATATACACTACCAAGTGTAAAATGGATGGGTAGTGGGAAGCTGCTACATAGAACAAGGAGATCAGCTCACTGGTTTGTGATGACTTATAGGGGTGGGGTAGGGAGGGTGGGAGGGAGTCTCAAGAGATAGGGGATATGGGGATATATGTATACATATAGCTGATTCACTTTGTTGTACAGCAGAAACTAACACAACATTGTAAAGCATTTATCCACCAATAAAGATGAAAATAAAAAAGATGTATGGAAGAAAAAGAAAAAACATGGTATGTCTTTTAAAACTTACAGTGTCAAGGGTCTCTTTATTTGAGATGTTACCAGTTTTTAGGGCAAATATCTATCTCTTTAAATATATGCACATATCATCAAACTCTGTCTCTCTCCATATATTTATATTTGAATCTATCTCTACATTTTAAAGAGAATAACTTTCAGCAATGATTATGTTAAGCAATCTGTAAAGGCACAACAACATTTCTTTCATAAACAGAAAAGGTAATGAAGAGGTAAAAACAATTATAACTCAACTCTCAAGGCCTTATGTCTTAACTAGAAACTTTAACTGCCCTAATGTATGATTGTTACTATTCTCTGAAACCTTGAAATCTGTGATAATTTCTCAAACAGAATTGCTGGGCTCCAGCAATATAGTGGTTCATTGCAGGGTTCTAAGCAGACCGACCTTCACATTCTTCCTAAATTAGTTGTAAAAATTTAAGATATTGATATTAGGACAATAGAAAAATATTCAAGGAACATTAAACAAAATTATAAATTATATGACATTTAAAAAATCTTAAAATTATTCAAATACAATTAAAATATTTTGATTGCACTAAAGTGAATATGATGCTAATTTGAGTTTCAGTTGTATTTATCTCACAGTTCAATGTCTTTTCATATAAATGACCTTCAGCAACTTGAAGAGAGTTATTTACTCATCTAAATTTATGTTCATTTACGACAAAAATTCAGAGGACTAAGGTAATCACAAGATGGAAATCTTGGAATAAAGACACCGAGAATATATGGTTTCTATTATTTTTGATAAAAGACTATTAAATAAGGTTAAGCATAAAAAACTTTTACTATAATAATTATACTTAATTATCATCATTCAAATAAAGCATTTAGTAAATTATTTAAATCAAAAACATAGATTTATTCAAATTAATGTATAGCAATGTCCTGATAAGACAAAATTTTGCTTCTAGTAAAATTATTTATTCAAAAACATTACATATGTTGATTCCCTTGAAATTTATGATTCCATATATTATAAACAATGCCACAGAATATTACATTAAAATTATATAAAAATAAACTATAATTTATTTAGGACGTACCATGTACTGAACATTTTTTCTAGGACTATATCTCATTTAAAACTTACAACAACTCAGCAAGGAAGATATTGTTATCTCCAATTTATAGATGAGGGAATTGAGTCCTTGAGAGGTCAAGAAATTTTTTCAAGATCCCAGAACTAGTAGTTCTCATAGATTGAGGGCCAAAGATTTTATAGGTAGTTGTTTCAAAGCCTGGGGACCATATAGTTGGTCAAGAACCAAGACAGATGAGCTCCAAGCTCTCCTGTAGCTCTATCATTCTTTGTTTCTAAGTGTTTAAACTGCAAAGAATATTATAACATATGTTTAATTCAAGTAACACATTCTGGCTAGGAACAAAAAGGTAGTTAGAAGGAATATATAAGTGTGAAACAATGTTTTCGTTAAAAAAAGATACTCATAGGGATTCTTACTATATACATAGTTATATATATATATATATATATATATATAGAGAGAGAGAGAGAGAGAGAGAGAGAGAGAGAGAGAGAGAGAGTTTACTATATACATATATATAGTTTTACATATGTTCTTTATATATGTATATATGTTGCTACTATTTTTTTCTATAAACCTGGGGAGACATTACTTTTCAACTACAATATCAATTTTCTCCATTTTTCTTTTCAATCATATGACTTTAGATAAAGGGTTCACCCTTTGTCCTAAAAAGTAGGTTTACTGGGTATGAGATATTTAGGCAACTAGAAAGGAATTTAAGTGATCATGCAGTCAACTATTGTAATAGATGATGATGCTGAGATTCATAGAGATGAAGCAGATAGTTTCTCTAAATCAATGAGGATAACAGAGTAGTTTCTTTTCATTATGCTAGTCATAAGATGTAAAATGTCAAAAACAGTTCTTAGCACACAGCAGACAATTGATAAGCATTAGCTAGTGATGGTAATAGTAGTAGTAGTAGTAGTAGTAGTGATGGTAGTAGTAGTAGTGACAGTAATGACAGTAGTAGTAATGATGATAGAATATTACTAGTGGTATTATTATTATATCATAATAATTGCTAAATTTATTAAATATAAATGCTTCATAGTAAATCTGATAATAGATACAGTATTACATCTACAATGTCTAAGACTTTTTAAAAGACAATAGTTATGATATCAATTATAAATACAGACCTGAAGACTCTATAAGAAGTTAGTAAATAGAAATCGGTATGAGTAGATCCCTAAAAGTTAGAAGCCAATTTTACTATATGTAGTAGATTTTCCTAAGTCAATTTGTGAATGTTATTATATTTAACATATTTGGTACTTTCATATAAATAATTTCCCTACTAAAGAAATGTGCTTTTATGATTCCTAATCATAATAATATATATTGCATCCCAAATATCAGAAATAAACTAATTTCTCAAAACTTTAAAAAGACAATTTAGCTTCTGTTTAGTAGTATTTAATGACTTTGGCAAGATAAGAAGAGGTTTAATTCTTTTTAAATGTAATGACTGAATTTCCATTTTGAACTGAACTAGTAATTCTTAGGTCTTAAGGAAAATATACAGTAAAATTTCAATTTCTTGATGCAAATTTCAGAATATAATATGCTATATTAGAATAGTATATAGTTAGTGGATTTCACTCGACTAGAGTAATTCTTCCTAGTTTAGGGAGGCATTATCTGGGTTGTGAATTTTCTCTCCCTTTTTGCCTCTCATTCCCACTCTTTAACTCTTTTAATTGACTTTTGCTTTGTGACTATTCTACAGAAGAATAAGCGAAGAAGAGAAAGAAGCTGAAAAGCACAATAGTCACTTTTGCTGCTGTTTTGTATTTTATGGTAAGTATAAGGAAGAGGTGAAAATTATTGGTTAAAGTTTTGAATTTTCTCTGGTTTTGATACAAGCTAGTCTCATTATCCACATCTATAGATTATCAAATGCCTACCCATTGTTAGAAAGTTATTTCTATTTCTGAACAATATTTTCCATTCTCTCACTTTTGTCTCCATCCATACTTATGCTACCCTATTCAGCCCTCATCACCACAGCCTAGATGAGGGCAATCCACTTTTACAGAGTTTCCTTGTTTGTAGTCTTACTCCAAGTCCCATCTAATCTATTCCCAACACCGGAGTGGTCTATCTGATTGAAAGCAGACCAGATCACTCCACTGCTTATCTTTTAATAATTCCCATAACCTACAGGACAAAGTCTAAGCTAATCTTTTACATGATTAAAAATGGCCTTTATGGGTGGACCTTCAAGATGGCAGAAGAGTAAGATGTGGAGATCACCTTTCTCCCAAAAAATACATAAGAAATACATGTACATGTGGAACAACTCCTACAGAACACCTACTGAATGCTAGCAGAAGACCTCAGACTTCCCAAAAGGCAAGAAACACCCCACGTACCTGGGTAGGGCAAAAGAAAAAAGAAAAAACAGAGACAAAAGAATAAAGATGGGACCTGCACCACTGGGAGGGACCTGTGAAGGAGGAAAAGGTTCCACACACTAGGAAGCCCCTTCACTGGCGGAGAATAAGGGTGGCGGGGGGGGAAGCTTCGGAGCCACAGAGGAGAGCGCAGCAACAGGGGTGTGGGGGGCAAAGCAGAGAGATTCCTGCACAGAGGATCGGTGCTGACTGGCACTCACCAGCCCGAGAGGTTTGTCTGCGTACACGCCAGGGCGGGCGGGGGCTGGGAGCTGAGGCTCGGGCTTCTGTCGGAGCACAGGGAGATGACTGGGGTTGGTGGCGTGAACACAGCCTGGAGGGGTTTAGTGCACCACAGCTAACCGGGAGGGAGTCTAGGGAAAAGTCTGGAACTGCCTAAGAGGGAAGAGACCTTTGTTTCCGGGTGGGTGAGGAGAGGGGATTCAGAGCACTGCCTAAACAAGCTCCAGAGATGGGCCCGAGTCGCAGCTATCAGCATGGACAACAGAGATGGGCATGAAACACTAAGGCTGCTGCTGCAGCCACCAAGAAACCTGTGTGCAAGCACAGGTCACCCTCCATACCACACCTCCCGGGAGGCTGTGCATCCTGCCACTGCCAGGGTCCTGTGATCCAGGGACAACTTCCCCAGGAGAACACACTGTGTGCCTCAGGCTGTTGCAATATCACACTGGTCTCTGCCACTGTAGGCTCGCCCCACATTCCGTACCCCTCCCTCGCCCTGGCCTGAGTGAACCAGAGCTCCCTAATCAGCTGCTCCTTTAAAATCATCCTTATGGAGCAAAAAACAGATGCCCTCAAGTGACCGACACACAGAGGCGGGGCCAAATCCAAACCTGAACCCCAGGAGATGTGTGAACAAAGAAGAAAAGGGAAATCTCTCCCAGCAGCCTCAGGAGAACCGGATTAAATCTCCACAATCAACTTGATGTACCCTGCATCAGTGGAATACCTGAATAGAGAATAAATCATCCCAAAATTTATGCAGTGGACTTTGGGAGCAATGATATATATATCGTTTTCCTTTTTCACTTTTTGTGAGTGTGTATGTGCATGCTTCTTTGTGTGATTTTGTCTATATAACTTTGCTTTTACCATTTGTCCTAGAGATCTGTATGTCCCTTTTTTTGTTTTTCTTTTGCTTATAGTATAGTTTTAGTGCTTTTTATCATTGGTGGATTTGCTTTTTGGTTTGGCTGCTACTTTCTTTCTTATTTTTTTCTCTTTTTTTTACTTTTTATTTTTTAAATTTTTTTATGTTACTTTTTTCTTTCTTTCTTTTTTCTTAACTTTTCTTCTGAGCCATGTGGCTGACAGGGTCTTGGTGCACTGGGTACAAAGGGACAGCCAAGATCAGGACATTGGTCCACCAGAGACCTCCTACCTCCACATAATATCAAACGGCAAAAGCGCTCCCAGAGATCTACATCTCAATGCTAAGACCCAGATCCACTCAATGACCAGCAAGCTACAGTGCTGGACACCCTATGGCAAACAACTAGCAAGACAGGAACACAACCCCACCTATTAGCAGAGAGGCTGCCTAAAATCATAATAAGGACAGAGACACCCCAAAACACACCACCGGACACAGTCCTGCCCACCAGAAAGACAAGATCCAGGCTCATCCACCAGAAAACAGGCACTAGGTCCCTCCACCAGGAAGTCTGCACAACCCACTGAACCAACCTTAGCCACTGGGGCAGACACCAAAAAGAATGGGAACTACAAACCTGCAGTCAGTGAAAAGGAGACCCCAAACACAGTAAGTTAAGCAAAATGAGAAGACAGAAACACACAGCTGATGAAGGGGTAAAGTAAAAACCCACCAGACCAAACAAATGAAGAGGAAATAGGCAGTCTACTTGGAAAAGAATTCAGGGTAATGATAGTAAAGATGATCAAAAGTCTTGGAAATAGAATGGAGAAAATAAAAGAAATGTTTAACAAGGACCTAGAAGAACTAAAGAGCAAACAATGATGAACAACAGAATAAATGAAATTAAAAATTCTCTAGAAGAAATCAATAGCAGAAGATTTGAGGCAGAAGAACAGATAAGTGACCTGTAAGATAAACTATTGGAAATAACTACTGCAGAGCAGAATAAAAAAAAAGAATGGAAAGAATTGAAGACAGTCTCAAAGACATCTAGGACAATGTTACATGCACCAACATTTGAATTACACGGGTCCCAGAAGAAGAAGAGAAAAAGAAATGGCTGAGAAAATATTTGAAGAGATTAAAGATGAAAACTTCCCTAATATGGGAAGGAAATAGTCAATTAAGTCCAGGAAGCACAGAGAGTCTCATACAGCATAAATCCTAGGAGAAACATGCCAAGAAGCATATTAATCAACCTATCAAAAATTAAATACAAGGAAAAAAGATTAAAAGCAGCAAGAGAAAAAGAACAAATAACATACAAGGGAATCCCAATAAGGTTAAGAGCTGATCTTTCATCAGAAAGTCTGCAAGCCAAAAGGGAGTGGAAGGACATATTTAAAGTGATGAATGGGAAAAACCTACAACCAAGATTACTCTACCCAGCAAGTATCATATTCAGATTTGATGGAGAAATTAAAACATTTATAGACAAGCAAAAGCTAACCTTACACCTAAAGCAATTAGAGAACGAACAAAACAAAAAAAAAAAAAAACAAAGTTAGAAGAAGGAAAGAAATCATAAAGATCAGATCAGAAATAAATGAAAAAGAAATGAAGGAAACAATAGCAAAGATCAATAAAACTAAAAGCTGGTTCTTTGAGAAGACTAAAACTATTGATAAACCATTAGCCAGACTCATCAGGAAAAAAAGGGAGAAGACTCAAATCAATAGAATTAGAAATGGGAAAGGAGAAGTAAAAACTGACATTGCAGAAATACAAAGGATCATGAGTGATTACTATAAGCAACTATATGCCAATAAAATGGACAACCTGGAAGAAGTGGACACATTCTTACAAAAGCACAGCCTTCTGAGACTGAACATGGAAGAAATTGAAAATATAAACAGACTAATCACAAGCACTGAAATTGAGACTGTGCTAAAAATCTTCCAACAAACAAAAGCCCAGGACCAGATGGCTTCACAGGCGAATTCTATCAAACATTTAGAGAAGAGCTAATACCTATCCTTCTCAAACTCTTCCAAAAATATCAGAGAGAAGAAAACTCCCAAACTCATTCTATGAGGCCACCATCACCCTGATACCAAAACCAAACAAAGATGTCGCAAAGAAAGAAAACTACAGGCCAATATCACTGATGAATATAGATGCAAAAATCCTCAACAAAACACTAGCAAATAAAATCCAACAGCACATTAAAAGGATCATACACCATGATCAAGGGGGTTTTATCCCAGGAATGCAAGGATTCATCAATATACGCACATTAATCAATGTGATATACCACAGTAACAAATTGAAGGATAAAAGCCACATGATCATCTCAATACATGCAGAAAAAGCTTTCAACAAAATTTAACACCCTTTTATTATAAAAACCCTCCAGAAAGTAGACATGGAGGGAATTTACCTCACCATAATAAAGGCCATAGTTGACAAATCCACAGCCAACATCGTTCTAAATGGTGAAAAACTGAAACCATTCCCACTAAGATCAGGAACAAGAAAAGGTTGCCCACTCTCACCACTGTTATTCAACATACTTTTTGAAGTTTTAGCTACAGCAATCATAGAAGAAACAGAGATAAAAGGAATCCAAATTGGAAAATAAGTAAAACTGTCACTGTTTGCAGATGATATGATATTATACATAAAGAATCCTAAAGACGCTACCTGAAATCTACTAGAGGTAATCAGTGAATTTAGTAAAGTAGCAGGATACACAATTAATGCACATATATCTCTTGCATTCCTATACACTAATGATGAAAAATCTGAAAGAGAAATTAAGGAAACACTCCCATTTAATACTGCAACAAAAAGAATAAAATAACTAGGAATAAAGCTACCTAAGGAGACAAAAACCTGTATGCAGAAAACTATAAGAGACTGACGCAAGAAATTAAAGATGATACAAACTGATGGAGAGATATACCATTTTCTTGTATTAGAAGAATCAACATTGTGAAAATGACTCTACTACGCAAAGCAATCTACAGATTCAATGCAATCCCTGTCAAGCTACTAATGGCATTTTTAAGAAACTAGAACAAAAAATTTCACAATTTGTATGGAAACACAAGAGACACTGAATAGCGAAAGCAATCTTGAGAAAAAAAATGGCGCTTGAGTAATCAGACTCCTTGACTTCAGACTATACTACAAAGCTACAGTAATCAAGACATTATGGTACTGGCTCAAAAACAGAAATATAGACAAATGGAACGGGATAGAAAGCCCAGGCATAAATCCACGCACATATGGTCACCTTATTTTTGATAAAGGAGGCAGAATATACAATGCAGAAAAGAGAGCCTCTTAAATAAGTTGTCCTGGGAAAACTGGACAGCTACATGTAAAAGAATGAAATTAGAACACTCCCTAACACCGTACACAAAAAGAAACTCAAAATGATTAAAGACCTAAATGTAAGGCCAGACACTAAAACTCTTAGGGGAAAACATAGGCAGAACACTCTATGACATAAATCACAGAAAGATCCTTTTTAACCCACCCCCTAGAGAAACGGAAATAAAAACAAAAATAAACAAATGAGACCTAACAAAACTTCCAAGCTTTTTCACAGCAAAGGAAACCATAAACAAGATGAAAAGACAATGCTCAGAATGGAGAAAATTTTTGAAAAAGATGCAACTGACAAAGGATTAATCTCCAAAATTTACAAGCAGCTCATGCAGCTCAATATCAGAAAAACAAACAACCCAATCCAAAAATGGGCAGAAGACCTAAATAGACATTTCTCCAAAGATATACAGATTTCCAACAAACACATGAAAGGATGTTCAGCATCACTAATCATTAGAGAAATGCAACTCAAAACTACAATGAGGTATCACCTCACACCAATAAGAATGGCCATCATCAAAATATCTACAAAAAATAAATTCTGGAGAGGGTATGAAGAAAAGGGAACCCTCTTGCACTGTTGGTGGGAATGTAAATTGATACAGCCACTATGGAGAACAGTATGGAAGTTTCTTAAAATACTAAAAATAGAACTACCATACCACCCAGCAATCCCAGTCCTGGGCATATACCCTGAGAAAACCATAATTTAAAAAGAATCATGTACCACTATGTTCATTGCAGCTCTATTTACAATAGCCAAGACATGGAAGCAACTTAAGTGTCCATTGACAGATGAGTGGATAAAGAAGATGTGGCATATATATACAATGGAATATTACTCCGCCATAAAAAGAAACAAAATTGAGTTATTTGTAGTGAGGCGGATGGACCTAGAGTCTGTCATACAGAGTGAAGTAAGTCAGAAAGAGAAAAACAAATACCATATGCTAACACATATATATGGAGTCTGAAAAAAAAAAAGGTTCTGAAGAACCTAGGTGCAGGACTGGAATACAGATGCAGACGTAGAGAATGGACTTGAGGACACGTAGAGGAGAGGGGGAAGGGTAAGCTGGGACAAAGTGAGAGAGTGGCACTGACATATATACTACCAAAAGTAAAATAGGTAGCTAGTGGGAAGCAGCTGCATAGCACAAGGAAATCAGCTTGATGTTTTGTGACCACCTAGAGGGGTGGGATAAGGAGGGTGGGAGGAAGATGCAAGAGGGAGGAGATATGGGGATATATGCATATGTATAGCTTATTCACTTTGTTATAAACATAAACTAAACACCATTGTTAAGCAATTATTCTCCAATAAAGATGTTAAAAAAAGAAAATGGCCTTTATAATTTACCCTCTACTTTTGTTATGCATTATTCCCCAACATTCACTTCATAAAATTCAAAGTCATGGTATTAATACACTGTATATATTTGACCATGTTTGAGGCTTCTTGCCTCCATGCCTATGTTCATTGTTCTAGAATGATCAGATCACTCATTTACTCTCATGCTTTTCTTGCCTTACTGATTCTTCAAGACTCAGGTTCAAGTGTCAGCATCAGAAAACCTTCTTTGACCATCAATTCCCCACCAGGCTGAGCTAACTACCCCCCTCTCTATATAAACATATATGATGTACATCATTGTTCTTTCCACTTTGTCTTATAATTAGCTGGTTGGTTGTGCTAGTCCTCTGAAATGTAAATCTTTCAAGAACAGGGACTGAGTTTTATCTTCTAACACCAGAATCTAATATTGTTCTTGAAAAAGAGTAAGCATTTAATACATAAGGAATTGTTTGAATCTATCTATCTATCTATCTATCTATCTATCTATCTATCTATCTATTTATATATATATATATATATATATATATATATATATATGTCTCCAGGAGTATTTTGTGAAATTTTGAGAGAACTAAGAATATTCATGTTTCCAAAAATGAAGTGTAGATCTTGCTCATTATGTTTAATTACAAAGAGAAATAGTGTAAACATCTTACCTTGTGGATTGCACACAGTATTTGATTCTTAGCTTGTCATTTGTTTTCAGCAGTTCCTGGCTATCCCTGAGAATATTTCTATTACTACTGAAAATATCTCCAACACAGTCTTACCTTATTCACTTATATTGAACTTGTTAAACTTACTTCTGCTTTGAAGCTCAACTGCGAGTTGTCTTTCAAGGTTTTCTCTAATTTCTCTCTCTCTATAGAGCTCCATTCGCAGTTCCTTTTTCTCTTGTTGAGTCTGCTTCTCTTGGATGTGAGCATTATCCAAAGCCACTTTCAGTAGACCCTGTCAAAATACAGCAAATGACATGCAGTTCATCTTATCTGTTTTAATTTCTCAAATATGAAATAATTTATGTAGGTGCTAATGTCTTGTATTACATTTATTTTGTTTATAGAAATATTGTTGACCTGAATGTTGGTCAACAGAGTCTCCACAGAGGACAGACTATCAGCAAAAATGAATGGTCCAGGGAATCCAGGAGGCAATGCCTGCCCAGGAGTCAATTGGATCTTGTCCAGGGGTGACTTCATCATTGGAATTTGAACGGGTACCTCTTCTGCAAGAAACAAAATTAATATCAGAAGGTTCATAAACTAACAGCTCAAAATTTTCACTATGTTTCCTTTATCTCTATAAAGATTTTGTTGCTAAAGCTAAATGATGGAAAACTCATAACTGGAATTCATACCTATTTCCCAGCTGCCTCTCATTTCTCAAAATAAATGTTTCAGTAAAGAATCAGTGAAAAATGAACCAACATTTACTGCTAATTGGCATAAAATTTGGAGAAACAAATTTGACATGCTTATTAATATCTATAAATTAAATAATCAGATAACTTCCTGGTAAAACACTAATTGCTTTTTATTTTTTCCTCTTTAAATCTATCTATATCTATCATCTCCATATTTTAACACCTTTATTGAAGTATAATTTACATATAATAAAATTCATCTATTTTAATTGTATGCATCGATGAGTTTTAGTAAATTTACAGAATCGTACAACCATTACCAAAAATCTATTTTAGAACACCTCAATCACCCCCAAAATACCCCTCATGCCCATTTACAATTAATCTCCTTTCCCATTCCCAGTTCCTGGCAACCACTAATCTACTTTTTGTCTCTATGGGATTGCCTTTTCTGGATATTTACATAAATAGATTCATATCGTAAGTGATCTTTTGTGTTTGTCTTCTTTCACTTAGCATAATGTTTTTGAGGTTCATCCATGTTGTGGCATGTATCAGTGTTTTTTTCCTTTTTATTGCTGATAAGTTTTCTATTACATGGATACATGACTGTCTGTCTAATCATTCACTAGTTTGGCATCTGGGTTGTTTCCAGTGTTACCTTTTATTTTGAAGAATATTTCTTATGAAAAAAAATAACCATCTATGTGTGAAACCACAAAGTGTATATTATCTCCCCTTATATTTTTATATTAACTTCTCCCACACACTAATTACTTTCATGAGATTCCCTCTTAGCTTCATATGAAGAGACACCAATAGAATTTTTGTCTAATAAGATATTTCAGATTTGTTTTGCACAGATACATCTAATTACAAAAGGAATCTCCTTTTATTTTGAGAAGCTAACTACTTGGCTATATAATTGAATTCTGGTTGAAAATCTTTGTGAGGTGTATGAACCAGATAGCAAAGTTTCCTCTGTAATTAGGAATTGGGGCCTTTTTGATATATGTAAAGATAAACTGCTACAGAGGTAATCTTGGAATGTAGCCAAACAAACCCTGGCATTCTTAAATGGCTTCAATAGCAGTGCACAATGAGTTGATCACAGCACCTCAAACAAAATTACTCTACTCACCAGTAACTGAGCACAAGCAATGTTTGAAAATATGTATCTCTCTGGTCATAAAAATTTTCAGTGACCCCATATATTTTGAGACTCATTCAGGAAAAAATTAGGCTTGAATCTAGACCTAACCAATTTTCACATGGTTTGAAAACAAAAATCTAGCTATTGGTCTAGTCTTTGTAGGGATAGGAATATGGATTTGTCATACAGTTAGAACTCATTTTTCAATTGCAAGCAGCCTATATATTTAGTGAGCAGAGTCTTGAGCCCTATTGATTTCACAGTCATCATGGTTTGCTGTGGGATTTCTTTTGTGGGAAGCTGTGGCATACAATTGCTGGAACTTCTGTGAGATTACTTAATGGGATAGCATTATCTCTGAATAAAATACTCTTGATAGAGATCACCTTTACAATTTCTAATTTTCTAAAACCTATAGGGATAAAAATGCTAATGATTATTTTAGAGAATCAACAGTTTCACCTTATTTGAATACAAAATGTATTTGTTTATCAGTTTTAAAGAATTCAATAGTATGCAAAAAATAGCCTGCTAATTTTCTTTTAGCACAGGAAACTATAATGAACATATTCCCAGGAATTGTTTTGTAGTAAAACTTACAAATAATATTTTGATCATAAATGCAACTTGCTTGTAAAATTAACCCTAACCTCTTATAGAACATGTCTTCCTTCCTTCCTTCCTTCCTTCCTTCCTTCCTTCCTTCCTTCCTTCCTTCCTTCCTCCCTCCCTCCCTCCTTCCTTCCCTTCCTTCTTTGTCAGTAGTAGTTTTGGAAGAGGCAAAGTATTCCAGAGGGAGTGAGCACATGTTCTGTGATCTATTTCAAGTACAAGGTTTGAACATTGGAAATATCTCATTAAAAATATAAGTTCTAAAATATGTCTTAGGCAGCAGCTCTAATGTCTCTAAGGGATATTTCTCAACAGCTAACGAAGCAATATTTTGCTTTATTTGTGATACTTGAAGTCTGTATTTAGCTAGTATTTTGTCTTCTGCACATGAGTGCATTAAGTGAATAGGTAGAATGACTTCATTATGATCTATCAATATTAATAATAATTGAGGAGGTTCAACATCTTTATATTTATGTTTATAAATCTTAAAGATGAATTTATGTAGCCTGGAAGATCTATTTTTACAAAATAAACCACCACAAAGTGAGAACATTGACTTCTTGCTGATTCCGAGATAATATAATGATTCTCTTGAATAAATATTTTGCATCATGGGAGACTTCTTAAAATTATGGATTCTTTGTCATGTATTACTCTACACACACATGTAACCTCAGTGATCAGGGTATTCTACAAACAAAATACCTAAAAACGAAAGCAATATGTTAGGTATGCATAAAACAAAATTGGAACTACATTAAAATCATCCGAAGTCTTGTATTTGGAGATGAATGAAATGTCATTAAATTGGCTGAAAGTAAGATTACTATTGACTATGAAGACAGGTTGTATGGTCTATGGTTTGTAATGTCGCTATATAGAAGACTGAAGTTTCAAAATAGTATTACTCTTCTTTAAAGAGATAGACACAGCTGAATTAGGTGTTGCTTGCTGCAGTGAGGATCAAATGCAAGAAGAATCATATTTCATCAGACCTAGTCAACACCAGGAAAATAAATAGAAATATAAGAGGTATGCAGGCAATGATTCATTTTGATAATCTGTCCCAAGAGAGACACATAGAGACAGCACACAGATCTAAGCTTCTACCAAAAGACAAATAGGACACAGAGGGTGGGAATTGGGATGACAGTGTAGCAGAGGTCACATCGATTTTCAGCAGCAGTTTTCACACGGATGAGATAACCCTGGACTCTATTTGGCCCATTGTTCATATCTTACCTGTCCCACAAGCAGTAAATTTCCTAGTCCTAGAAAAGGGCAATAAAGAAGAAGAATTCTACTTATGACTTCTTACGATTAAGCTTCTGTGCAAACCAAACATGCTTTTCCAGACCAAGGTCACATTGCATGTTAAGGTCCATAATAGCCGAAAACTAGTCGAAGTGTATTATGTTTGGTGTATATGAGTGGAAACTGTCAAACCATTCATCATTTTTTTTCTGATTTAAATCACATGCTACAAAAATGAATGATAAATGCATTAGAAATCTATTTCAATCTTGTAATAAGTTTTCACATCTGAATGACATCTACATTTTCCTCAGAGTTCGAATAGATGCACCGTTATGTAGGGATTTATTAGGTAGGATTGAGAAATCCTAATTGACAATGAAATAAAATATAAGCAAGTACTAGAAATATAGATTGTCAGTGAAATAAGAGCATCTCTTTGTAATCCAGGGAGAAAGGGTTTTGACGGAGCATTTTGATTTAAAAGGCTAGTGTTCAAAATGTATATATTAAAATCTTTATCAACACATATGAAGCAATGCCATAACCTAAAAGATAAAGATAGGACAACTGCTATCTAGCTGAGGGTATAAGCAACCTCTTAATTTATTGAAGCAAATTTGAGACTGCTTTTATTGAACTTGTTTGTTAAACCTGCCATACTTTGTAATAGCACTTGGAAATCCATTTAGAGAACAAGCTTTTAATTTTAAATTCTTACCTAGGGCCCAGATTAATAGATATAAAAGTTGACAAGTGTATTTGTAGAAAAAAAAAGATAAACCATATGGTAAATGCTCAGGATGGAAAAGTCCCCCTAAAAATTAAAGTCAAGGATGCTGGAACTTTTCTGTATGACTCTAGGGCTTGTTTTCCCACCTTTACATTGGGTTAAGTCTTTCCTCTTTCCCATGGGCTTTGAGGATTTTGATACAGGAATGGAAACTGAACACAGCAGACTCACTCAGCAGTGGAAAGATACAGCCACCTACCAGGTCATCAATTTTCATTCTTTAACAAATAAATTATATTTCATTATTTGATTTAAGAGCTTTCCCCTAAATAAATCTGGCCCAGGGGACTCTCCTTTGTTGGTGTCATTAGTATTACATTCAGCACAAGCAAGACACCTGCTTCCCTCTTCCAAAATGAGGAACAATAACAACAACAAAATGACCAACTGCTGTGAAATTATGTGACCTGCATGAATATGAGGAAGTGTTCATGGTCTGAGTTGAACAATGACTCAAGTGTTGCCATCATCAAATTTGGAAAAGAAAAACTAGATCCCCAAATTGGCTAAATGCATTAAATCAGAATATCTCAGAGCCTTTAAAATGCTAATTCTAAATATTAACATATGTCACATGTTAAATTAGATAGCTGAGAGCATAGTGACAAAGAATATAAGATGTTGGAGCCTGATTGCCTATGTTTGCAACCCTGCTCTATGATTTGCTAGCCCCTGGAAAAATTCCTTAATCTTTCTGTGCCTCAAGTTACTCATCTGTAAAGTTAGGATAATAATAATACCTCTCTTATAGGGTTGTTATAAAGATTAATAAGCTAAAATTTGTAAAGTTACTCAAAGTAAATGCAATATAAATGTTTGTCAAATAAATTGTTAATTGAAAATTCCCAGGAGTGGAAGAGAACATAGTAACATATTTGACCACCTAAGCATCCACTAACACCTCATGAAAGACATGTTGGAAAGATCCTCTTCTAGGTAATAACTAGATGAGCCTGGCTTCACCCTAAATTAAGCTAATGTTACTTTCTCAGTTATAAAAGGCCTGAGGAATCTTCCTAAGTCAAGGTCAGTAGTTCTCAACTGGGGGCAATTTTGCTGCCCAGAGGACATCTGGCAGCGGCTGGAGACATTTTTGACTGTCAAAACTGAGGAGGTAGGGGTGTGTGCTACTGGCATCTAATGGTAGAGGCCAGGGATGCCCTGCCCTCTGTCTCCATCCCCACCAAAGAATTATCTGGCCCAAACGTCAATACTGGTTGAGAACTGCTGTTTCAAAATTACATAGGAAAATCTCAATGAATGAACAGTTCACTAGATCTCCCTTTCTGTACTAAACTTCTAGAGAGTTAATATGCTTAATAAGACAATAAGATCAAATCAGTGATGTAGAACTAACACAGTACTTTACAAGGTATGTTTTAAAGTTCTTGTGCATTTAATTTCAGGTTCCTGACTTCAGTTCTTTGCTCAAATATCACCTTATTAGTGAAACTTACACCAAACATTATTTAACACTGCAACCTGCACCCTTATTTCCATCCCCTTAACATGAATTTTTCTATAAAATTTATCACCACTTAATATACAATATAACTTATTTATTCACTATTTTTGTTACATTTCATTTTACTACAGTATACTCTCCATGAAAGTGGGGACTTTTCCTGTTTTTTATTTCCCATTGCTATCTTCTTGGCATTTAGAATAGTAACTGTCTAGGGTCTTCAACAATTGTAATGATTTTAGATATGTACCAATAATCTTAAAGCGTGAGGTAAGATTCCTGATTATCAGACTGATTCCATTTTTTTCTTTTTATTCCAAAAAGGTAAAATTATATAAATACATGAATATGTAATTTTAAGTTTTTTACAAGTATGTGGTGAAAGCAAGGAAGAAAGAGGGGATCAAGGTAAAGAGTTTCTTATCAACTCTTAGCCTTTCCAATAAAATAAATGATTACTATAGTTTACAGATATTGTGATAAACTGAAATATTACAATGTTGAAAAATAGTTGATATAGTTATTAAAGGATGACTACTGTATATTTATTTAACCTGTCTGCATATCATAGTCCTTTGAGGACTAAAGATAGTAAAAGTATAAATCTTTCTGGCCCATACACATACTTTCTTATCATCTTTGAGATGATGTATTATTGTGTCAAAGATAAAGCAAACTTGACTGATTTTTTTGAAGTACATCTGTATTTTCTAGAGCTTAGAAATAGAAAATGGCTGGGGACTTGGAATAGAAAGAAGTTTCATACAGAGACTAGAATTTCATCTAAAAACTGCAAGACAGACAAGAATTTCTAATATAAACAACCAAACAGCACCAGAGGCATGTACAAGTCCCTTCTCCAGAAAACAAGCCTGGCTACCTCTGTGAAAAAGGCTGCAGAGAGAAGAACATTAAATGAGTGAAAAGTTAGTATGTAAGAGTTTACATTAGAAATTGGCAAACAGGAGGCAGGAGTGGGCATAGAGGTAAAGTGGGAAGGAAGTTGATGTTTTAAAGAGATGTGTTTAGTAAAAATGGGGGAGAGTGCACATATTTCCATCAATCAGCTTACCCTTCCAGGGGACAATGTTTCATTGCCCTGGTTTATCTGTAAAATGGTCTCATGGTTCTAATATAACCCCACTTTTACCCTTACTAGGGGTTCAGTTATCTAGCTAACTGCAGAGGCTGTAAAGCAGATTTTTCATTTTGCTTCCCTGCTGGGAAATGTGCAATCCTTTCCATCAACCAGGGAAGAAAGCTCTCTCCTTAATCTGGCACAAATCAGGAAGAGAAATTTACTGCTTTGACCTGGCAGTTCAGTTGCTAACTTTAAAATCACTAAGTTTTTTTTTGACTTAGTTAACATATCTGAGTAGAGTGGATCAGTAGAAGGTACAAGGGAACAAGTTATTTATCAAGTACCTTAACATCAGTGGTTCTTAAACTTTATCATACATCAGAGTGTCCTGAAGGTCTTTAAAAAATCATTCCCAACTTCCAAAGTTTCTGATTCAGTAGGTCTAGGATAGGGCCTAGCAACTGGAATTCCTAAGTGCCCAGTTGATGTTTCATGTTCCTGGTGTGGGGACCACAGTTTGAGAAACCACTGAGCTATATAAAAGCAAATTTTGCTGCATTTAAAGATGATTAATATTGCTTCCTATTATAGTACCTTTTTAAAATAGTTGTCTTTGCCATTTTAAGAAATTTCAAAATGTTACCTAATTTTAAGTACGTATTTTCACAGCTTCAAAAAATTGCATAAAATTAGAGATACATCAACTAGCCTGTTCTACAGACCTAGAGATTCTGAAAACCAATTTACATTGCACTGAAAAAAAAATGTATAATGGAACCTATTTGCAACATAGAATCAGGAAACAAAACAGTAAAAAAAAAATTAGTGAGTCTATACAGGTAAAAGCAAAATACTTTTCCAAGAATGAATTTAACATAAGCAACTTGAGTACTATTTCCTTGTATCCATGAAAGATGGAAAGTGGGTATTTTGGTAGGGTTAAGATTAAAAATTAAAGATGATTTAAAATCAGAATGATACTGTCATGGAGAACTTGGCAAGAACAGTCTATATAACAGTTTATAATTTGTCACCTCCTATAAACTCTGTAATGAGGAATATGTAGATAATTATATAGATTTGACATTTATATTTATATGCTCACTAATAACTCTGTAATTATACCTGCTTATAGTCTGTGAATATTTATATTTTTGATGTTTCCACAGTACCAATGATATAAAATTGAGAACATTCTTTTATTCATTAATTATCTCTCCTCTTCTCTTCTGTCTCTGTCTCTGTCAGACACACAAACATGCATGCACACACATTGGTGAGAATATATACTGATTTTTCTGTTTCAGCTAGGAAATAAAAAATTGAGGCACTGAGGCACCATATTTTTATAATAGAAAAAAATTAAGAGTTTTTCTAATAGTTGAGGTTTGGAATCATAATGACTACACTATTGTAAACCTAGCCAGTTCAAAATGACACTGATCATTTAATTTAATTATTTTACAAAACTGAATTTTCTTTAAAATAAATGTTAATTATTAGAGCAAAGCATTGCAATTTTCAGTTTTCATTTTCTGTGTAATGTTGGCATTAAGACCATCAAAACTGTTGCTTCTCCTTTGGAAACCTCTGAAGTTTTATCAAAGAAGCAGGTATCTATTAATAATGCTCAATTCAACAACTTTCACCAAATGCGCAATGCTATTTTTAGATATTGTCTATTGCTATGAGCGCCTATACCATCTGGTGAACAAGATTTTTGGTAAAATGATAATAATAATAAAATAATTCATAAGGTATAACCAAGGGAACAGGGAGGGGTAAACTTCATCACTAGAACAAATTAGTGTGCCATTTTTTTTTTTTTTTTTACGGTACGCAGGCCTCTCACTGCTGTGGCCTCTCCCATTGTGGAGCACAGGCTCTGGATGCGCAGGCTCAGCGGCCATGGCTCACGGGCCCAGCCGCTCCGCGGCGTGTGGGATCTTCGCGGACCGGGGAACGAACCCCTGTCCCCTGCATCGGCAGACGGACTCTCAACCACTGCGCCATCAGGGAAGCACTTCTTTTGTGTTTTAACATTGCCTCTTCCTCATCTACATTTCTAGTTAGGCTGTGGAGTTTGTTTCAATTTTACTCTCTTCTATTTCAATATTCACATCTAACTTAGTGACTTTTATCAGAAACACTTACTTGAGTAAGTTGTGCCTGGTATTGTGGTGTAAATTATGAGTTCACAGATTTGTAAATTGAAGAGTGTTGTAGTGATTTCCTCTAATAATTGTATTAGAAATCTCAATCAATTGGAAAGTTTTCACAAATGTATCATTCACAGTAACTTCAATAGTTACTGAAAGGTTAATCACCAGATACACCCAGTTTCTTATTTTAACTTTTTTTTTGACTAAAATGTATGATTCTGTTGTTCTACTTAAAACACAATGAACATGACTGAATCTCTCTGTGTCTTCGAATGTTACACCTCTAAACTTCAGTGTCCCTATTTGTAGAATAGGAAGAACTACTTCAGAGTGTTTGTGGGAGTTTTAAATGAGAAAACGAACGTGGAAGCACCTAACACTGTACTTAGCATATAGTAGGCCCTTAGTAAAAATTGGCTAAATCTGAAACTATGCTAGCCTTCTAAATATGGAATGCTTAAGAAAAATGATTGAACTAAATGTACACTGACTCGCCCATGAAATTTCTTTTTCTTTAAATTTCTTATGGTAAATTGATTGAAAGATTTAGTTAATGTAGCTACCATTAATTAAGATTTTGTAGCATTGTATTTTGTTTTCCTAATAACCAGACAAAAACAAACTTGCAGTTTTGTAACTAAAATCTCTCAGATTAGTTCCAAGGTAGTTGGAAGACTTTAGATTCACATAATTTGAGTCATATTTTTTTCTCTTAAGTTTAATTGAGGCTACATTTTTATTCCCGTGGAGAATTGCAAGTTTAAAATAAGTGTGCTTTCTACTAAAAAAAAAAAAAAAAAAACCAGGAAAAATCTATCTTAAATATTCCTGCCAAATTCAGCCTTATTTTATTAACATTGAAATTCCTTCACCTACTATCTGTTACAAATATTTATGGATCCATATGGAATGGCAGATGTTGAAGCCGAAACACTGCAGGTATTTTTCACTTTCACTAATAACCCTGGTACTTGAGGATTTTTTTCACCTTCTATCATAAGAGCTCTAGTCTGAATAAAAAATCTAAAAAGTTCACTGAATATAATATTTAGAATTATAAGACTATGTCTATGCTGAAACTGGGCCTATGCAGACAAAATAGAGTTTGATGTTTTTAATAGCCTGCAAATATATATATATATATATATATATATATATATTTACTATATATATTCAAAGCGTGAAACAAAGCGAATAATTGTTTGGGTGATCAAGATTACTATAATACTGCACAAACTGATCAGAACTTTTCAGGTAATTTCTCAGATCTCAACTTCCAGTGACAGTTTAGGTCCCTCTGATTTTCTCCTTTTTCTTTCCTTATCTGATCCCAACCTAATACATATTCATAACACTCATAATCAATGATATATCAATGATATTTCTTTTGAGGAAAAATTATATTTTTAAGATTCACTTTGCACAAAGCCCAACAAAAACAAACAGTTAATATTAAATGCAGTTCTCTAACATTTTCTATTTCTATGAATGTTTAAAATATTATGAACTCAGACAGAGGAATCATGTAGTGAGAATAAACAGAAAAAAAAAGAAATGAAGAAATAATACCTAATATCTTGCATTATGAATGTGTTGTAATCAGACTTGAATATATTGCCCAAATTTTCTGTTCTAGATTCCAATTCTATGAAATTGTTTTCTTTTATGATTCACTTATTTGGATAAAGTGCTTTAAGGAGCAACATTATAACATTCGATTCCAATGAAATTATATTCATTTTAGTACCATATATTAGCCATTTCTGCATTTGACCTGCACATGTCTTCACATTTGCTTTGGATGGCTTTAAGGAACATGGCTCCATCCCCTGAGCAGCTGTATTCATCCAGTTCCTTCAGAGATTGTCATTTTCCTAATCTGAATTGATCACTAGGGAAAATCATTTTGCTCACTGCCTCTGGGTCCATTGTCACCTCCCAGCCATTATTCAGTTCCCACTTGGCAATTTTCCAGTATGAAAATACCATATTTTTATACAATATTGAAATCACTTCCTACTTTTGGTTACTGACAATGGATTCCATCCTACCTTCAGTTAAAACACCTGTATTAACAGATAGTGAAATGTGCTATAGTTAGCCTGTGATTGTCAAGAAAAATCTGTATTACAGTTTCTTGGGAGAATGTACTAATAACCCAAGTAACCATCGAATCTAATTTAACACTGTCTGTGAGAATATCTGATGCTTTAAGAAAAACTTTCAGAAGGTAAAGGCAACACAATATGCTATTCAAGTTTAGACATTAATGTATATTTATTGCTTACAACATCCCATGAGATACTTTCTTATCTGGATACTTATAATATGTGTTACCTTTCCCATTTGCCTAGAAAGTGGGCTCTACAGTTAGCAAAATTCTATTAACAACACCTCATAGCTTTTTAAACTTTGTAAGCCCTTCCAAACATTTAAAGTATATAGAGGCTGAATTTTTAGGTCCCAGATAATATTTATTATTTACTTTTCAATGAAATAAAACATTTTGTAAAGGATAATTCTGCTATTATGTCTTTCCCTGCTTAGACTTCTTAAATAGCATATCCTATGCCATCCTCTGAAGCCAAGAAGTAAAGACACACAGTAGTAGTGTTTCCACAGATGTAAAATACCTCTAATAAAATAGAAATATAAGACAGGAACAAATTACTCAGGTCCACTATAATAAAAGACATGTCTTAAAACTGTATTACACTAATGATACTGGCATTCCCATTAGTATGTTGCATATACCCTTTCAAAGCTGTATACCCTTTTCAAATGACATGGCCTTTTTGTAATACTGTTTGTGTCCAAGCAGGTACAACGCTTGTAGGGAATGTATCTAGGGAGCCATAAAACTGTTAGAAAATATATTTCTCCATGATATCTTAGTACTTTGAAAAATTCTATCACAGGGAAAAATGTTTTGCTGTAAATATCTTAAAAACCTTATAAAGGCAATGGCTTCCCAAAGCACTTGTTTAAATAATTTTAAGAGCTAGAATAGAATAGTCTTCTTATACACTATAGCTCAAACTCTTTATAATTTCCTTGATTTTTCACAAGCCTTGTTCTTTAATTTTAAAAGATTTTAAGTGCATTGCAATATGTATGCTAATATGATAATGAATAATCTGGCTGCCAATTTGCAATATTACAATACATTTACCAAAATGAAGGCAAAAAATGCATTTTCCTTCAGCATAGCTTTTACTATTTCTGCATGAGGTATTGTTTGATGACTATAATTTAGCAAAGAAAAATGACATTTTACATACTCAATGTGCTGTGTATTTCTGTAAAGTTGAAATGAGTCAAAGTAGGGAAAAATGACCTATGCACTCTTCATGGTAGTTTACTTAGAGTTTAACTTAGAAGCAAAGACAGTAAAGTCCTAAATTCTGGATTTGGGGAATTGAATTTTGGAATATATGGTTTTGTTTTTATGCTTTTTCATTTTTTTAAGAAAATCTTATGAATTATTTAAAAATTAAGTTCTTCACTGTTACATGTTGCCTCTGTTCAGGCCTCATAGATTTCATTTCCATATTTGTGAACAGGAAATGTTAAGTGTATGTGTGTATGCATATGTGTGTGTGTATTCTTCCCTAACATTCAAGACACGTAAAAGTAGGGGAAGGAGATCAAAATGGTTCAGTAACAGGATGTGGAACTCACTTTCCCCCACAAACATGGTTCAGTAACAGGATGTGGAACTCACTTTCCTCCACAAACACATCACACATATATCTACAAGTGGAACACTTCTCAATGAAAACTAACTGGAAACTGGGAGAAGGACTCCTGTACAAGCAAGGCTGAAAGAAAGATACACACATGATAAGGTAGGAAGCGAAGAGAAGTGATCAGGTTGGAACCTGTGTCCTAGGGAGGGGATTCAGAGGGAAAGGGAGATTATGCAAGTGGATATCCTCCCTGGGGAGTGAGCAGTTCAAGTCACATACTGGGCACCCCAGTCCTGGGGTCGACACAGGAAAGATGGCTCCCTTGGCTGGTCAGAGGAAGAGTCCTGGTGAGAGCAACAGGAGGGCTGTGGGAAGCTTAAACTCTGCTTGTGAGGAGCACACACACATATGCTTGCTCACGAAACAGGGCAGAGAGGGCAGACTAAAACTACACAGGTGGCTGACTGGTTTCCTGTGACCATAGCAGCATACACCCTAGCCTGAGCCATGAGAGAGCTCTAGCCATGCTTACTTCACATTGTAGCTCCACACTGGAACAAGGGCTGCCTGACCAAGGAAAGAGCTCAGCTGTGAAACAGAACTGGCTAAGATCCAAAGTCGTGTCTGAGCAGGGTGAGAGCAGCCATTATTGGTACTTATATAGGGAGTACATTGGTAGCAGCCCTGACATCTGTTTGTGGCTGAACTTCCACAGCCTGAGACCTGACACATGCTGAGAGCCCACACAGACCCTGCCTACCCTGCAGTGCAGTTCCACACCAGAGCAGAGGCAGCAGAGGCCAACGGGAGAGACTTGCTGTGAGGGACAAAGGGGGCTCAGACCCAAAAAGGCATCTCATGTGGCAGGGCAGCCATTGCTGGTGCTTACACAGGCAGTGCGTCAGAAATAGCCCTGACCTCTATCTGTGGCTTGACTGCCATAGGCCATGCACAGTGAGATGCCCAGAACACACATGAACATCTCTTGCTCTTGCACTGCTCCCCTCAGGGGCAAGGGTGCCAGGGCTGGGAAGGGAGAGGGAACACACTTGAGTGCAAAAGAGTCAGCTCAGACCCGAATCTCAGGGCTTCAGATCCAGCAACTTGAGACCTGACCCTGCACCTGATAGGGCAGTGAAGCCACTTAGTAGAGGGGCAGCCCCAGCTCATGCCTGGCTCTGGCCCTAGTCCCTCCATCTCCAGCTTCACCTCTTACCAAGGTAATAGCTTCCAGGACACCCTGGGGGAAAGACATGACTGAAGTTCATGTCTAAAGCTACTGGGCACAAGCAGACAGTATAAGGACACCCCTTCAAGACCTCATCCAGGTATCTGTTTTACTTAATTTCATAAAGACAGAGAAAGGTAAGCAAAATAAGATAATAGAGGAATTGGTTTCAACTGAAAGAGCAAGAAAACAACCCTGAAAAAACAAATAATGAAACAGAAATAAACAATTTACCAGGTAAATAATCCAAGGCACTAGCAATAAGAATGCTAACTGAATTAGAGAAAAGAATAGATAAACACAGTAGGAATTTAAATAAGGAACTAGAAAATACAAAAAATAACCAGTCAGAGCTGAAAAATGCAATAACTAAAATGGAAAACACACTAGAAGGAATTAATAGCAGACTAGGTGATACACAAGAACATATAAGTGATCTGGAAGATAGAATAATGGAAATCATCCAAAGGGAACAGCAAAAAGGAAAAAAAAGTTAAGGTGAGAACAGTAAAAGAAATCTTGGAATAACACCAAGCATACTAACATTCTGTTTCCCCAGAAGGAGAAGAGAGAAAGAAGGGCATTGAAAATATATTTGATAAAATTATGGCTGAAAATTTCCCATACCCAAAGAAGGAAAGAGATATCCAGCTACAGGAAGCATAGGAATTTCCAAACAAGATAAATCCAAAGAGACCCATGTCACAATTAAAATGGCAAATGTGACAGAGAGAATTCTAAAGGCAGCAAAAGAAAGGCAAAGAGCCATACACAAAGGAATTCCCATAAGGCTATCAGCTGATTTTCTGCAGAAACTTTGCAAGCCAGTAGGAAGTGGCATGATATATTTAAAGTGCTGAAAGGGAAAACCCTGCAAGCTAGAATATTTTACCCAGAAAGATGTTCATTTAGGATAGGAGAGACAAGGAACTTCTCAGACAAGCAAAAACTAAAAGAGCTCATCAATGTTAAACCTACCATAAAAGAAATGTTAAAGATGTTCCCTAAAGAAAAAAAAAAGAAAGAAAGAAAGAAAAGGCTATAACAAAAAGTAAAAATACATAGGAAAGTAAAAACCCCACTATAAAAAGGCAAATATATGGTAAAGGCTGAGGATCTACAATTTAAAGAAGCTAGTGTGAAAATTAAAAGTCAAAATATTGTAAAATTAACTATGAGTACAATAATCAGTAAAGGGATAAACACAAAGATGTAAAATATGACATCAAAACACAAACTGTGGGGGAGAGGAGTAAAAAACATTGATCTTTAAAAATGTGTTTGAACTTAAAGGATTATCTTCTTAAAACAGGTAGATACAGTTATAGATCAACATATATGAACCCCATGGTACTCAACATATACACAAAAACTAGAGAGAAAGGAACACTAGGATACCACTAAAGAAAATCATCAAAACACAAGAGAAGAAACAAAAAGAAAAATAAAAGAACAGAGAAGAACTAGAAAAACAATGGGAAAACAAGTAATAAAATGGCAATAAGTACATACCTATCAATAATTACTTTAAATGTCAACAGAATAAATCAAAAGACATAGCGTGGCTTATTGGATAAATAAAAGACCCATCTCTATGCTGCTTAAAAGAGACTCTCTTCAGAGCTAAAGACACACACATTGAAAGTGACATGATGAAAAAAGATATCTCATGCAAACAGAAAGACAAGAAAGCAGCGATAATGATACTGATATCAGAAAAAAATAGACTTTAAAACAAAATCTATAATAAAAGACAAAGAAGAATATTATATAATGATAAAGGGATGAACACAAGAAGAGGATATTATACCCATTAATATATATGCACCCAATACAGGAGCACTTAAATATATAAAGCAAATACTAACAGATATAAAGGGAAATTTTACAATAAAACAATAATAATAGGGGATTTTAACACCCAACTTACATCAATGGACAGATCATCCAGACAGAAAATCAATAAGGCAACAGTCTTAAATGCAACAATAGACCAGTTGAACTTAATGTATATCTACAGGACGTTACATACAAAAACAGCAGAATACACATTCTTTTCAAGTGCACAAGGAACATTCTCCAGGATAGACTGCATGTTAGGCCACAAAACAAGTCTCAACAAATTTAAGAATTAGAAGTTATATGAAGCATTTTTCCGACCACAACAGTATAAAACTAAGAATCAATTACAGAAGGAAAAATGGGAAAATCACAAACATGTGGAGGCTAAAGAACATGTTACATAAAAATACAATGGTTCAATGAAGAAATAAAAAAGGAAATCAGAAAGTACTTCAAGAATGAAATGCAAATGAATACACAAATTTTAAAAATCTATGGGACACATCAAAAGCAGTTCTAACAGGGAAGTTTATAGCAATACAGGCTTACTTAAGAAACAAGAAAAATCTCAAATGAGCAACCTAACCTATCACCTAAAGGAATTAGGAAAAGAAGAACAAAGCCCAAAGTCAGCAGAAGGAAGGAAATAATAAAGATTGGAAAGGAAATAAATAAAATACTAAAGACAGGAGAGGAAATAAATAAATTAAATAAAATAGAGATAAAAATGATAGAAAAGATCAATGATGCCAAGAGCTTGTTTTTTTTTTTTTTTGGAAAGATAAACGAAATTGATAAACCTTTAGCCAGGCTTATCAAGAAAAAAAAAAAAAGGGCCTAAGCAAACAAAATAAGAAATGAAAGGGGAGAAATAAAAACTGATAACACAGAGATACAAAAAATCATAACACAATACTGTGAACAATTATATGCCAAGAAATTGGACAACATACAAGAAATGGGAAAATTTCTAGCACATAAAACCTACAAAGACTGAAATAAGAAGAAAATGACAATTTGAACAGACCTATCACTAGTAGAGAAATTGAATTATTTTAAAAAAAAACAAAAAAAAATCCCAGCACACAAAAATCCAGGAACAGATGGCTTCACTGGGGAATTCTACCAAGCATATAAAGAAAAGCTAGTACCTATACTTTTCAAACTACTCTAAAAAATTGAACAGGATGGAACACACCCAAATTCAATCTATGAGGCTACCATTACCCTGATATCAAAACCAGACAAAGACACTACAAAAAAATAAAATTACATTCTAATATGTCTGATGACTATAGATGCAAAAATCCTTAACAAAATATTAGCAAAATAATCCAACAATATATAAAAAGGGTCATACACCATGATCAAGGGGGATTTATTCCAGGGATGCAAGAATGCTTCAATACTTGTAAATCTAACAATGTAATATACCACATTAAGAAAATGGAGTATAAAAATTATATGATCGGGGCTTCCCTGTTGGTGCAGTGGTTGGGAGTCCGCCTGTTGATGCAGGGGACACGGGTTCATGCTCCGGCCTGGGAGGATCCCACTTGCCGTGAAGCAGCTGTGCCTATGAGCCATGGCTGCTGAGCCTGTGCATCCAGGACCTGTGCTCCACAGCAGGAGAGGCCACAACAGTGAGAGGCCCGCGTACCACAAAAAGAAAAAAAAAATTACATGATCACTACAAAAGATACAGAAAAAGCATTTGACAAAATTCAGCATCCATTCATGATAAAAATTCTCATCAAGGTTGGTATAGAGGGAATATAGCTCAGCATAATAAAGCCCAATAATGACAAATTCAGTTATCATCATACTCAGCTGTGAAAACCTGAAATCCTTTCCTCTAAAATCAAGAACAAGTCAAAGATGCCACTCTCTCTACTTCTATTTAACACAAAATTGGATATCCTAGACACTGTAGTCAGACAAGAAAAAGAAATAAAAGTCATCCAAATTGGTAAGGAGAAGGATGAAAACTGGGAATACGTAAAACTGGAGGGAAGGAGTGAAACAGTTACTATTTGCAGATGATATGATACTATATAAAGAAAACTCTAAAGTATCTACAAAGAAAGTGTTAGAACTAATAATTTAGTAAAGTTTCAGGACACAAGACTAATATCTGTTGCTTTCTAATAAAATGCTATCACAAACAGAAAGCAAGAATAAAATACAAGATCACACCAAAAAGAATAAAATACCTAGGAATAAACTTAACCAAGGTGGTGAAAGACTTATACTCTGAAAACTATAAGACAATGATAAAGGAACTTGATAATGATACAAAAAAAAGGAAATATATCCCATTATCTTGGATTAGAAGTATAAATATTGTTAAGATGTACATACTACTCAAAGCAATCTACAGATTTAATACAATTTCTATCAAAATACCCATGACATTTTTCACAGAACTGAACAAATAATCCTAAAATTTATATGGCACCACAAAAGACGCTGAACATACAAAGTAATCTTAAGGAAAAAAGAGCAAAGCTGGAGGTATGATGGTCCCTGAACTCAGACAATACTACAAAGCTAAAGTAATTGAAACACCATGGTACTGGCACAAAAACAGACACACAGACCAATGGAAGGTAACTGAGAGCCCAGACATAAACCCACACACTTATTGTCAATTAATCTACAACAAAAGAGACAAGAGTATACAATACAGAAAAGACTGTCTCTTCAGTAAGTGGTGCTGGGAAAACTGGATAGCTACATGTAAAAGAATGAGATTAGAAAATTTCCTCACACCGTATACAAAAATAAACACAAAATTGATTAGAGACCTAAACATAAGACCGAAAACACTAAAGTTCCTAGAAGAAAATACAGGCAAGACACTTTTTGACATAAACTGTAGAATTTTTTTTTTGGATTTGTCTCCTAAGACAAAAGAAATAAATGCATTTAAGTTCAAACACATTCTAAGAGGTCAATATTTTTTACCCCCCCACACACATTTTGTGTTTTTGATGTCATATTTTACATCTTCATATTTATCCCATCACTGTTTATTGTTGTTATAGTTGCTTTTATAATTTTGTGTCTATTAATCTACATACTGGCCTATTTAAGTGGGTGATCTTCAATCCTTACTTTATACTTGTCTTTTCTAGTGGGATGTTCCCTTTACTATAGATTCTTACTTCATTTCCCTTTACAGATGACCCTTCAACATTTCTTTTAGGGTAGGTTTAGTATTGTTGAACTCTTTTACCTTTTGCTTGGCTGAGAAGTTTTTAATCTCTCCTTCTATTGTTTTTAATTGAAGTACAGTTGATTTACAATATTGTGTTAGTTTCAGGTGTACAGCAAAGTGATTCAGTTATACATAAATATGTGTATATATCTATATCTATATTCTTTTTTAAAATTCTTTTACATTACAGGTTATTACAAGATGTTGACTATAGTTCCCTGTGCTATACAGTAAATCCTTGTTGTTTATGTTCCTCCTATTCTAAATGATAATCTTTCTGGATAGAGAATCCTAGGTTGCAAGGATTTCCCATTCAGCACCCTGAATATTTCATGACACTCCCTTCTGGCCTGCAAAGTTTCTGTAGAGGAATCAGCTGATAGCCTTATATGGATTTCTTTGTAAATGACTCTATTTTTCTCTTGCTGCCTTTAGAATTCTTTATATTTAACTTTTGGCATTTAATTATGATATGTCTTGTTGTGAGTCTGTTTGAGTTCATCTTGTTTGGGACCCTCAGCTTTTGTACCTGGATACTGTTTCATTCTTCAAGCTTGGGAAATTGTCAGCCATAATTTTATCAAATACAGTTTCAAACCCTGTCTTTCTTTTCTCATTCTGGCACCCTTATCATTTGAGTGTTGGTATGCTTAATGTTATCTTAGAGATCTCTTAAACGGTTTTCACTTTTTCAATTAGTTTTACTTTTTGCTGCTGTTATTGGGTGATTTCCATTATTCTCTTCTAGATCACTTATGTGTTCTTCTGAATAATTTAGTCGGCTATTCAATCTTTCTAGTGTGTTTTTTATTTTACTATTGAATTCTTCATTCATAATTAGAATTTTTTAATATTTCCTTGTTCCTTGTTAAAATTATGTGTATTTAGATCCATTATTTTCTCTAATGCAGTTAACAGTTTTGTTACCAATAGTTTTAATTCTTTATCTGGTAAATTGTTTATTTCTTTCTCATTATTTATTTTTTCAGGGGTTTTCTATTGCTCTTACAATTGAGAATAGTTCCATTGCCTTTTCATTTTGTTTAACTTTCTCTGCCTCTGTGAATTTGGGTGAAACAGTTATCTATTGCGGTCTTGAATGGGTGTTCTTATGTGCTAGTGTCCCTATGCAGACTCTGTGTACCCAGTGACTATGGTGAGAGGGCTAGATTTGATGTGGACTACAGTCACATATTTCCTCAGGATGTGATGGCAGTTATCATTCTGGTAAGGTGTGGGGCTGGAGATAGATGGGCTAGATCCAGAGATCCAGCAATTCCACTCTTGGGCATACATCTAGAGAAAATGAAAACACTAATTTGAAAAGAAACATGCACCACAATCTTCATAGCAGAATTTTCTACAAAGCCAAGATATGGAAGCAACCTAAATGTTCATCAGCAGACGAATGGATAAAGAAGATGTGGTATATATATACAATATAATATTACTCAGCCCTAAAAAAAGAATAAAATTTTGCCATTTGCAACAATTTGGATGCACCTAGAGGGTATTGTGCTTAGTGAAATATGTCAGGAAGAGAATATCAAATACTGTATTATAACACTTATATGTAGAATCTAAAAAATAATACAAGTGAATGTATATAGCAAAACAGAGAGGCACAGATATAAAAAAGAAACTAGTGGTTGTCAGCAAAAAGAAGGAAGGGGGAAGGGCACATTAGGGGTATGGGATTAAGAGATACAAACTACTATATAAAATAGATAAGCAGAAGCTGGAGACAACATGGCAGAATAGAAGAATGTGAGCTCAGCCCTTCTTATGGAAACATTAAAATCACAACTAACTGCTGAAAAACCACTGAGAAAAAAAAATGCTGGAATCTACCAAAAAAAAATATCCTACATCCAAAGACGAAGCCATGACGAGATGGTAGGAGGGGTGCAATAGTGATAAAATGAAATCCCATACATGCCAGGTGGGTGAACCACAAACTGGAGAACAATTATACCACAGAAATTCTCCAACAGGAGTGAAAGTTCTGAGCCCCACATCAGGCTCCCAAGCCAGGGGGTCTGGCAACAGGAGGAGGCGTCCCCAGAGAATCTGGCTATGAAGCCTAGTGGGGATTGATCACAGGATTTCCACAGGAGTGGGGCAAACATAAACTCCACTCTTGGAGGAAGCACACAGGGTCTCGTGCATACGAGGACCCAGGGAAAAAAGCAGTGACCTCATAAAAGACTGGGCCATACTTACCTGTTAGTATTGGAGGGTATCCTGTAGAGGTGGGGGGTGGCTGTGGCTCACAGTGGGGACAAGGATACTGTCAGTGACAGCACTGGTACTGTGCTGAGTACTCACTGGTGTGAGCCCTCTTGGAGGCCACCATTTTCTCACCAAGACCTGGCCCCAACCAACAGCCTGTAGGCTCCATGGCTGGGATTCCTCAGTTCAAACAACCAACTGGGTGGCAACACAGCCCCAAACATCAAGAGACAGGCTGCTTCAAGTCTTCTTGAATAAACAGGTGCCTGATAAACACACCCCCTGACATGGCCTTGCCCACCAGAAGGACAAGACCAGCTCCACCCACAAGTGAGCAGGGTCCAATCCCTCTCACCAGGAAACCTGCACAAGCTTCTTAGACAGCCTCATCCACCAGGAGGCAGAGAGAAGAAGCAAGAACTACAATGCTGCAGCCTAACTGGAATCACAGAAAGTTAGATAAAATGAGACAGCAGAGGAATATGTCCCAGATGAAGAAACAAGATGAAACCCCAGAAGAAC
Organism: Aethalodelphis obliquidens; assembly: GCF_003676395.1. NCBI lineage: Eukaryota > Metazoa > Chordata > Mammalia > Artiodactyla > Delphinidae > Aethalodelphis > Aethalodelphis obliquidens. The sequence continues at coordinate 1,089,181 of NW_020837998.1, read as the reverse complement.
AACTAAGTGAAGTGGAGGTAGGCAATCTACATGAAAAAGAATTCAGAGTAATGATAGTAAAGATGATCCAAGATGTCAGAAAAAGAATGGAGGCACAGATGGAGAAGATACAAGCAATGTTTAACAAAGACCTAGAAGAACTACAGAACAAACAGAGATGAACAATACAATAACTTAAATGAAAAATACATTAGAAGGAATCAATGGCAGAATAACTGAAGCAGAAGAATAAATAAGTGAGCTGGAAGACAGAATGGTGGAAATCACTGCCATGGAACAGAATAAAGAAAAAAAATGAAAAGAAATGAGGACAGTCTAAGAGACCTCTGGGACAACATTAAACAAACCAACATTTGCATCAAAGGGGTACCAGAAGGAGAAAAGAAATAGAAAGAACATCAGAAAGTATTTGAAGGGATAATAGCTGAAAACTTCCCTAACATGGGAACAGAAACAGTCACCCAAGTCCAGGAAGAGCAGAGAGTCTCAGGAAGGATAAACCCAAGGAAGAACATGCCAAGACGTAGCAATCAAATTGACAAAAATTAAAGATAAAGAAAAAATATTTCAAGCAACAAGGGAATAGCAACAAACAATGTACAAAAGAACTCTAATAAGGTGATCAGCTGATTTCTCAGCAGAAACTCTGCAGGCCAGAAGGGAGTGGCACGATATATTTAAAATGATGAAAGGGAAACACCTAAAACTAAGAATACTCTACCTATCGAGGCTCTCGTTCAAAATCGATGGAGAAATTAAAAGTTTCAAAGACAAGCAAAACCTAAGAGAATTCAACACCACCAGACCAGCTTTGCAACAAATGCTAAGGAACTTCTCTAGGCAGAAAAGAAAAGGCCACAACTAGAAACAAGAAAATTACAAAGAGAAAAGTTTACCTGTAAAGGCAAACATACAGTAAAGGTAGGAAGTCATCTGCACACAAATATGATAACAAAACCAGCATTTGTGAGAAGAGGAGAACACAAATGCAGAATGCTGGAAATGCATTTGAAACTAAAATATCTGCAACTTAAAAACAACTTGTTTATATATGAACTGCTATATCAAAACCTCGTGGTAACTGCAAACCAAAAATCTACAATAGACACACACAAAAAACAGAAAAAGGAATCCAAACACACACTAATGTTAGTCATCAAATCACAAGAGAAGAGGAAGGGAAGAAAAAACATGTATAAAAACAAATCCAAAACAATTAACAAAATGGCAGTAAAAACATACATATCAATAATTACCTTAAACACAAATGAATTAAATGCTCTAACCAAAAGACAAAGATTGGCTGAATGCATACAGAAACAAGACCTGTATATATGCTGCCTACAAGAGACCCACTTCAGAACTAGGGACACATACAGACTGAAATTGAGGGGGTAGAAAAATGTATTCCATGCAAATGGGAAGAATAAAAAAGCTGGAGTAGTAATACTCAAATCAGACAAAATAGACTTTAAAATAAAGACTGTTATAAGAGACAAAAAAAGGACACTACATAATGATCAACGGATCAATCCATGAAGAAGATACAACAGTTGTAAATACATATGCACCCAACATAGGAGCACCTCAATATATATGGTAACTACTAACAGCCATAAAAGGAGAAATCAACAGTAACAAAATGATAGTGGGGGACTTTCACACCCCAATTTCATCAATGGACAGATCATCCAGAAAGAAAATCAATAAGGAAACACAGGCCTTAAATGACACATTAGACCAGATAAACTTAACTGACATTTATAGAGCATTCCAACCAAAAGCAGCAGAAAACACATTCTTCTCAACTGCACGTGGAACATTCTCCAGGATAGATCATATGCTGGTCCACAAAGCAAGTCTTGGTAAATTTAAGAAAACTGAAATCGTATCCAGCATCTTTTTCAACCTCAATGCTATGAGATTAGAAATCAATTACAAGATAAAAACTGTAAAAAACACAAACACGTGGAGGCTAAACAATATGCTACTAAATTACCAATGGATCACTGAAGAAATCAAAGAGGAAATAAAAAAATACCTAGATACAAATGAAAAGGATAGCAGGACGGTCCCAAACCTATAGGATGCAGCAAAAGCAGATCTTAAAAGGAAGTTTATAGCAATATAATTGTAACTCAGGAATCAAGAAAAATCTCAAATAAACAACCTAACCTTATACCTAAAGCAACTACAGAAAGAACAAAGAAAACCCAAACATAGTAGAAGTGAAGAAATCATAAATATTAGACCAGAAATAAATGAAGCAGATACAAAGAAAACAATACAAAAGATCAATGAAACGAAAAGCTGGTCCTTTGAAAAGATAAATGAAATCGATCAACCTTTAGCCAGACTCATCAAGAAAAAAGAGAGAAGGCTCAAATCAATAAAATTAGAAAAGAAAGAGGAGAAGTTACAATGGACACCACAGAAATACAAAGGATCGTGAGCTACTATTACAAGAAACTATAGGCCAAAAAAATGGAAAACCTAGAAGAAATGGACAAATTCTTAGAAAAGGACAATCTCCAAGTCAGAACCAGGAAGAAATAGAAAATATGAACAGACGAATCACAAGTACTGAAATTGAAAGCATAATTAAAACACTCCCAACAAACAAAAGTCCAGGACCAGAAGGCTTCACAGGCAAATTCTATCAAACATTTAGAGAAGAGTTAACACCTGTCTTTCTGAAACTACTCCAAAAAATTGCAGAGGAAGGAAGGCTCCCAAACTCATTCTATGAGGCCACAATCACCCTGATGCCAAAGCCAGACAAAGATACCATCAAAAATGAAAAGTACAGGCCAATATCACTGATGAACATAGACACAACAATCCCCAACACAATACTAGCAAACTGAATCCAACAATGCATTAAAAGGATCATACACTATGAACAAGTGGGATTTATCCCAGGGATGCAAGAAATTTTTCAATATCGGCAAATCAATCAGTGTGATTCACCACATCAACAAATTGAAGAATAAAAACCATATTGCCATCTCAATAGATGCAGAAAAAACTTGTGACCAAATTCAACACCGATTTATGATAAAATACCCTCCAGAAATTAGGCATTGAGGGAACATACCTCAACACAATAAAGGCCATTTATGACAAACATACAGCTAGCATCATACTCTATAGGGAAAAGCAGAAAGCATTTCCTCTAAGATCAGGAATAAGACAATGATGTCCACTCTCACCACTTTTATTTAACATAGTTTTGGAAGTCCTAGCCACGGCAATCAGAGAATAAAAAGAAGGAAAAGGAATCCAATTGGAAAAGGAGTAAAACTGGCACTTTTTGCAGATGGCACAATACTATACATAGAATATCCTAAAGATGCTACTAGAAAATTACTAGAGCTCATCAATGAATTCAGTAAAGTTGCAGGGTACAAAATAAATAGACAGAAATCTGTTGCATTTCTATACACTAAAAATGAAAACCAGAAAGTGAAATTAAAGAAACAATCCCATTTAACATTGCATCAAAAAGAACAAAATAACTAGGAATAAACTGGGCATATACCCTGAGAACACCATAATTCAAAAAGAGTCATGTACCAAAATGTTCATTGCAGCTCTATTTACAATAGCCAGGACATGGAAGCAACCTAAGTGTCCATCAACAGATGAATGGATAAAGAAGATGTGGCACATATATACAATGGAATATTACTCAGCCATAAAAAGAAAGGAAATTGAGTTATTTGTGGTGAGGTGGATGGACCTAGAGTCTGTCAAACAGAGTGAAGTAAGTCAGAAAGAGAAAAACAAATACCATATGTTAACACATATATATGGAATCTAAGAAAAAAAATGTCATGAAGAACCTAGGGGTAAGACAGGAATAAAGACACAGACCTGCTAGAGCATGGACTTGAGGATATGGGGAGGGGGAAGGGTAAACTGTGACAAAGTGAGAGAGTGTCATGGACATATATACACTACTAAACGTAAAATAGATAGCTAGTGGGAAGCAGCCGCAGAGCACAGGGAGATCAGCTCGGTGCTTTGTGACCACCTAGAGGGGTGGGATAGGGAGGGTGGGAGGGACGGAGATGCAAGAGGGAAGAGATATGGGAACATATGTATATGTATAACTGATTCACTTTGTTATAAAGTAGAAACTGACACACCATTGTAAAGCAATTATAGTCCAATAAAGATGTTAAAAAAAAAAACCTACCTAAATAGGCAAAATACCTGTACTCTTAAAATTGTAAGACACTGATGAAAGAAATCTAAGATGACACAAACAGATGGAAAGATACACCATGTTTTTGGACTGAACGAATGATTATCATCAAAATGACCATACAACTCAAGACAATCTACAGATTCAAATGATGCTGGTAAAACTGGATAGCTACAGGAAAAAAAATGAAATTAGAACATTGTTCAATACCACACATAAAAATAAACTCAAAATGGCTTAAAGACCTAAATTAAAGAGTGGATGTTATAAAACTCTTAGAGGATAACATAGGCAGAACACTCTTTACATAAATCGCAGCAATACCTTTTATGATCCATCTTCTACAGTAATGGAAATTTTAACAAAGTAAACAAATGGGACCTATATAAACTCAAAAACTTTTGCACATCAAAGGAAACCATAAACACAATGAAAAGACAACCCAAAGAATGGGAGAAAATATTTGCAAACGATGCATCTGAAAATGGATTAATCTACAAAATTTACAAACAGTTCAATCGGCTCAATATCAAGAAAAACAAACAACCCAATCAAAAAATGGGCAGAAGACCTAAATAGACATTTCTTCAAAGAAGACATACAGATGACCAATAGGCACATGAAAAGGTGCTCAACATCACTAATCATTAGAAAACTGCAAATCAAAACTGCAATGAGATATCACCTCACACCAGTCAGAATGGCCATCATCAAAAAGTCTACAAATAATAAATGTTGGAGAGGTTGTGAAGAAAAGGGAACCCTCCTACACTGTTGGTAGGGATGAAAATTGGTACAGTCACAATGGAAAACAGTATGGAGGTTCCTTAAGAAACTGAAAATAGAGCTACCACATGATCCAGCAATCCCACTCCTGGGCATATATCTGGAGAAAACATAGTTTAAGAGGATACATGCAGCCCAATGTTCATTGCAGTGCTGTTTACAATAGCCAAGACATGGAAGCAACCTAAATTTCCATTGACAGATCAATGGATAAATATGTGGTACACATATACAATTGAATATTACTCAGCCATTTAAAAGAATGAAATAATACCATCTGCAGCAACATGGATGGAACTGGAGATTATCATACTAAGTGAAGTAAGTCAGACAGAGAAAGACAAATATCATATGATATCACTTATATGAGTAATATTTTAAAATGATAGAAATGTACTTATTTACAGAACAGAAACAGACTCACAGACTTAGTGAATGAGCTTATGGTTACCAGGGGGAAATGTTGGAGTTGGAGGGATAGATTGGGAGTTTGGGATGGACATGTTCACATTGCTACATTTAAAATAGTTAACCACAAGGATCCACTGTATACCACAGGGAGCTCTGCTCAATAGTCTGTAATAACTTAAATGGGAAAAGAATTTGAAAAAGAATAGATACTTGTATATGTAAAACTGAATCACTTTGCTCTACACCTGAAACTGATACAACATCCTTAATCAACTATTCTCTAATTAAAATAAATAAAATAAAACAAATGCATGTAAAACTTTTTCTTTTAAATACTACTTATCCAGCTGTCTTTTTTATCAATTATATTATATGTCTGCCAAATTGTTGAAATCTCTTAAATATGTCATAAGAATTAATTGTTCTTTCCTGCCTCTTAAAGTTGTCCATACCATTGAAGAAAGAAAAGGTATAGTTCCATTTTTTATTTTTCTTTGAAAGAGAAAGAATTAATAAGTATCTAATCTGTTTTTAGCAATGACTTTTACTCTTAGGTCCAATCTTATAATTTCCCATTTCTACTAGACACTTTCACTGGAATATTCAGTTATTACATGAAAATATTGAGAAAGCAAACTGATCACTTTATTAAGGTCAATTATCATCCAAGCACAGGACTCAACCAAATATGACTTCATATCATGATTCTTATTTTTTCATTTTCATTCTGTCATTTTCACCATCTCTTACCAAGGCTTGAATCCTCCTAATTGCTTTGACTCTTTTCTCTCTTTTACCTCTCTGATATCTAATCTTTCTAAACAGGTCCTCTTAGTACTATTAAAATATCTCCTGTTCCAAACACTTCGCACTTGGATAGTTAAAACAATTTCCTTAACTAGAGTCCATAGCTTTGGTCTTTCCCTACCCTATACCATTTTGGACACTACCCACCAGACTAAATTGCCCCCAATCAATTTAATCCCCTGTGAACAAACCAATAGGCCCTCAAGGATCTCATTTTACCTTACCTTTTGTGCTTCATCCACAAATATTCCCCTACAAAATTTTCAGCTGTACTCAACCTGTTTGTCTCCCTGTTACCTACTACTCATAAAGCTTTCTAATTTCTATAATTTTTCTTCAACACACATAACTAAAATATTACCACATCCACTAAACATTTCGAAATGTCATCCATCTTTAAGATCTTAAATTAATATTCTTCATTAAATCTTTTCCTGACTATCTTAGCCCACAATAGCCTTCCAGTTCTCAGAGATAATTTTCTGAAGCACACATATAGAAACTTGTGCTATCTACTAAAATATGTCTCCCATAATGCTATTTACAGCTTTTATCTGTAATTAAATATTCATGTTATTACCTTAAATCCCTAGTCAGACATTAAATTATTTGAGTATGGGGACTATTGCCTAATTAGTGTTCTCTTTCTCCTCTTCAGAGGCTACCATTTTGCCATACACACAATTGACATCAATGTATATTTGCAGTTTGATTTCTAAATTACTTAGAACTTGAAACAATAAGAATATTTTAAAGAGGTTAGGGCTATCTAGAGAGCACATATCAAAACTTAGAACACAGAAGCAATAAAGGTAAATAGATCTCTAGACTCTGAATCCTTAGAAACTTCCCATGATCCCAATTTAAGGTAAGAACACTCAATGGGATAGCACCTATTTTGTGGTTGGAGTGGGATTGTTAGAAATTGTAGACATGTCTAGTGGTAAGAAAATCACTAATTAGAATAAGATTTTGAGGTACTGATTCACTAGTGAACAAATCCCCATTTCCTAAATCCACAATGAATAAGTTTTTAGAGCTTGAAAAGAAAATGTATGATTTTCACAGCATTATTTGAGAACATTTCTTTAACCAACATTCTATGCTTGGTGGGAGCTAGATTCTCATTCTTTGACAGTGATTACATAAGTGTTTTTTTATCCTTAATAACAACACACGATTTATAATCTAAACTGGAGTTATTCCTCAATTCAACTTTTAATATTTTGAAAAAGTGAATTTTAAGTTTGTAGATTTTAAGTTCTTATGTACTTGTTCTTTATTATGTAGAACAAAATATAATTTATTTCTGAATACTACATTTTCTAAAGAGACTAACTGTAGTGGTATACACCTTGAGCTCTTTGTACACATGCAACTATTTTAATCTTTTTTACTGAAACAAGTTGGTATAAAACATTTCATAAATTGAGATAAAAAGAAACCATATTAGTTATCTTACAGAGTTGACATGTTTTCAGATTGAATTGATTGTTCAATTCAATTTTAATGACTAAACTCTGTGTGTGCATATGCATGTGGATTGAGTCAAGCACATATAAAATGAAGTCATCTTCATTTCTACCAAGAAATATAGTACACATCTGAAATATTTTTTTCTATGCAAAAATGAAAGAATTTCTTTACCACTGATGCATTACTTCAGATTGAATTACAACTGGGAAATTCAATTATTGTTGTTTTCTTTGGTTGATTCCAACCCTCCACTCCACTTTTGTCAAATTGTACATCATTTGGGATATAGGTGACATCTATTTCTAGTACCTTTAGGAAAAGGTAGCTTTATAAATCCTTTTGGCATTGTATTTCAAAAGCAGAAATGAAAGTTAATTCTATGCTGCAGTATCTCCAGGTACAAACAAGACATTTACACATAAATGTATAGTATTTAACTGCCTTTTGTCTCTGATCTCCCTTCAGTGTTGCACATAAAGCAGTATCTTAAACCTTATTCAAATTAATTTAGAAGGACCAGGATAGATAGTGTTGTATGCTATTATTTAGGGCTTAATACATATCAGACATTTTTATGCCTTTTGAATAAACACAGTATTTTAACATTGTAATTGAAGATACTTAAAAGGCAGAGATGTGTTTTCCAAATTGTGCATAGCATTTGAAATAGGCTTCATCTATTGGTTTTGCAATGAAAAGAGTTACTGGGCTTCCCTGGTGGCGCAGTGGTTGAGAGTCCACCTGCCGATGCAGGGGCATGGGTTCGTGCCCCGGTCCACGAGGATCCCACATGCCGCGGAGCGGCTGGGCCCGTGAGCCATGGCTGCCGGGTCTGCGCGTCTGGAGCCTGTGCTCCGCAACGGGAGAGGCCACAACAGTGAGAGGCCTGTGTACCGCAAAAAAAAAATAAATAAACAAATAAATTAAATAAAAGAATTACTGACACCAGATGTAACCTTTTGGGTTTTAACAATTTTCAAGAGATTGTTACAACCTAAAAGTTAGGGGAAATGTACCTCTGTTAGCCATGCCAACAAAACACAGTCCAAATTGTTGATTACCCCTTTAAAACCTAACCTACTATTAAATACCTGAAATTGGAAAGCCATGCAAAAATATCCATCAGAGACAAGTGTGATTTTCTCCTTTCGTGAGGAAGATAAAATTACCTTGTGGGAGTCACTGTCCTTTTCCATTACTGAAACCACAGAGAAGTCTCTAAAATTTAACCATTTTCAATAACAATAAAAACTTTGCTTTTCTTTCATGAATCATTAATCATGGTTACACACAGTTTTACATGCATGGTAAAAATTATCTAGAGTTATATAGGTTGAAAATAAAGATTTGTCCTAGGGGAATAAAACAAATATGTATCCTTAAATGTAGATACATGGAATTTTTTTCAAAAAGACATATTGAAATTCTCACAAGTTGGAAAGCTAGCCCCACATCTAAGGACTAATCAGTATGGGAAAAGTATAATTAGATTAACCTTTGGAGTAGAAACAGCCTATGTTGAAAAGTGAATACCTCCTACATATTCTTAGAACCTGATTCAACTTTAATTAAGTCGGTATTTTATCAAGATGGGAAAAAAACAAAGGAGAAATTTAAAAGTGAGTCTCCAGTAATTTAAAGGTGCCTTCTGTGTAATGTAAATACAGATAAGTTTTCTTTTAATGTCTGATTGTGTCTCAGCTATTATTCTCCTCACCTCTGTAATTCAGGCTTTGGGAAGAGAAGAATGTTCATTAAGTTACAGTAACAGAAAAGGGAAATCCTCATTTGCTTGAACTGTGGGCATTATCAATTAGAATAAAGAAATCATAGAAAAAATGAAAATTGGAAAGCGGCATAATTACAAATTTTGTGTATCACTGTAGTTCAACAATTGTGACAAGGCATATAACTTGTAAAAGGAAATTGAATTTCATTGACTGAGGTCTCAAATAATATGTTCCATCATAGCTATGTGCTTGAGAACAGAAATAGGATTTGTTATGTGTCACATTCTAGCCAGTGTATCTATGTTTTTGTAAAATTAACTCCTTGTCTAGCCTTGACAGAGTAAAATGAATCTTAATTTTCACTCGAAGGTGTCAAAACACAAAATTGTTTTCCGTTTAAGCCTCTAGAGAGTTTCTTTGTTGGTACTAGATTTTGGTGGCATCATTTGAAGATTTATTTTGAGCCCCTCATTAAAGGCAATGATGATGAAAGAAAATTATTTCTCGAGGAAAATATTGTTTACTACATTAGTCTTAAATTTGTTCACAGCTCCTGTTCATTAAATGAAAAACTTTTCCCAATCCAGTAATCACAATGCTGTGTTGCAACTGGCACAGGAAATACTAACAAAAAAATATTACTTACAAGTATTTATAAGTGGTTTGTAAACAATTAACCAAGACTACTGTGAACATTTGAGATGCTTTTTTCTTTTTCTTTTATCACAAAATCAGTAAGAATTTTCATCAGACTAATTTGGGCATGCTGTTTCCATATACATTCTCATCCATCACTTAGGGTAATTAGTTTGGCTGCCTCCTTATCATGATGATAACCATGACACCAGCACTGACTGTTCGTGGTTTGGTCCCTGCAGGTTGCAGATGTATCAGTTGTGATATAATCATTACCAAGTACTCACAACCTAATGAGCAGCAGCTTGCTCTTTAGGTCCATTCGTGCATGTGCATTCCCACTCTCCTACTTACTATTCCTGGAACTTCTGGTTCTGCTCTTTGTGTTCCAGTTTGAAAAGAGAGGAAAGGGAGTCAAGATTCATATTCTGTTTATTTCAATTTTGTCACCCCAGTTCCAAGTGGTTTTTACCTGCCTTGCTTCATTTCTGCCTCCTCTCTCCTACCCTTCTCCAAAGTCCATGACCAGGATATATATGATGGGTTGGTGTTAGGGAGTAGTTAATGGTCTGTATTTGGGATTAAGGAAAGAAGGAGGGGAATTCCAATTTCTTCTCTCCCTGGTTCCTCCTGTATATTCCTAAAAAGATTTGCTTCTCATGATGTAACTGCCAAATTCTGAGATAGAAATAACTGAATGTTGTACATAGCCATCTTTGGGACCTAGTCATCTTGGTTTATCTTTTTCTTGAAACTTATGAGAAGATTCTCTAAATTGTAATTTGGGGAAACATATATGGCATATATGTGACATATATAGAGAAATGTTTTTGGAATTCTCAAGTTTTCAAACTCTGCCTCTCTGCAATTTTACCTCTTGTCTCCTTGTCTTTGAATTATGAATTGTGCTTCTAAAATTTTCTCATCTTGAAAAGAACCTTTTCTTGACCATAACCTCAACTATCATACTACTTGTCTTCTGACCTTTGGTAGCAAAAATCATTGTAAGAGTTGTTTGTTTGCCATTTCTGATTTTTCTGTGAACTTACTGCAATTAAGTTTTTGTGCCCACCTGTCCACAGACACTACTCTTACAAAGGTGGCTAATTATTTACATGGTCATATGCAAAGATCAATTTTTAGCCCCAGTCTTACTTATCAGTTTTTGACACAGTTGGTCATGCCATCTTTCTTAAAGTATATTCTTCATTTGAATTATGGGACACACTTCTCTGTTAGTTTTCTTCCTACTTCATTTACTGTGTCTTTTGAGTTTCCTTCTTAAGTTCCTCTTCATCTTCAAGACCTATTTTGGATGCCTGAGGGCTCAGTCTTTAGACCTGTTCTCTTTTCTCTTTAATCATTCCTTTTGTTGATCTCATTCAATATTATGGCATTAAACACCATCCATGGGCTGATTATTTCCAATTTTACATCTCCAACCTGCATCTTTCTCTTAAATTTTAGACTGTATATCCCACTGCTTACTAAACATTTTCATTGGGTGTCTAATAAGCAACTAAAAGTTTGCATGACCAAAACCAAGATCCTTATCGCCTCTGTTTAAATGTTCCTTCTAGAGACATTCCATGGCAGCTAATAACAATGCCATCATCAAAAAAATCTAGAAACAATAAATGCTGGAGAGGGTGTGGAGAAAAGGGAACACTCTTGCACTGCTGGTGGGAATTTGAATTGGTACAGCCACTATGGAGAATAGTATGGAGGTTCCTTAAAAAACTACAAATAGAACTACCATATGACCCAGCAATCCCACTACTGGGCATATACCCTGAGAAAACCATAATTCAAAAAGTCATGTACCAAAATGCTCATTGCAGCTCTATTTACAATAGCCAGGAGATGGAAACAACCTAAGTGTCCATCATCGGATGAATGGATAAAGAAGATGTGGCAGAGAAGGCGGAAGATGGCGGAAGAGTAAGACGCGGAGATCACCTTCCTCCCCACAGATACACCAGAAATACATCTACACGTGGAACAACTCCTACAGAACACCTACTGAAGGCTGGCAGAAGACCTCAGACCTCCCAAAAGGCAAGAAACTCCCCATGTACCTGGGTAGGGCAAAAGAAAAAACAGAGACAAAAGAATAGGGACGGCACCTGCACCAGTGGGAGGGAGCTGTGAAGGAGGAAAAGTTTCCACACTCTAGGAAGCCCCTTCGCGGGCGGAGACTGCGGGAGGCGGAGGGGGGAGCTTCGAAGCTGCGGAGGAGTGCACAGCAACGGGTGCGGAGGGCAAAGCGGGGAGATTCCCGCACAGAGGATCGGTGCCGACCGGCACTCACCAGCCCGAGAGGCTTGTCTGCTCACCCGCCGGGGCGGGCGGGGCTGCGAGCTGAGGCCGGAGCGCAGGGAGAGGACTGGGGTTGGCGGCTTGAACATAGCCTGAAGGGGTTAGTGCACCACAGCTAGCCGGGAGGGAGTCCGGGGAAAAGCCTGCACCTGCAGAAGAGGCAGGAGACTTTTCCTTCCCTCTTTGTTTCCTGGGGCGTGAGGAGAGGGGTTTAAGAACGCTGCTTAAAGGAACTCCAGAGACGGGCGCGAGCCGCGGCTAAAAGCGCGAACCCCAGAGACGGGCGCGAGCCGCGGCTTGAAAGCGCGGAATCCAGAGACGGGCGCGAGCCGCGGCTGAAAGCGCGGAATCCAGAGGCGGGCGGGAGAAGTTAAGGCTGCTGCTGCCGCCACCGAGGGGCCTGTGTGGGAGCACAGGTCACTCTCCACACCCCTCTTCCGCGGAGCCTGTGCAGCCCGCCACTGCCGGGTTCCCGGGATCCAGGGACAACTTCCCCGGGAGAGCGCACAGCGCGCCTCAGGCTGGTGCAAAGTCACGCCGGCCTTTGCCACCGCAGGCCCGCCCCGCACTCTGTGCCCCTCCGCCCCCGCCGGCCTGAGTGCGCCAGAGCCCCCAATCAGCGGCTCTTTTAAACCCATCCCGTCTGAGCAAAAGACAGACGCCCTCCAGCGATCTACACGCAGAGGCAGGGCCAAATCCAAAGCTTAGCCCTGGGAGCTGTGAGAACAAAGAAGAGAAAGGGAAATCTCTCCCAGCAGCCTCAGAAGCAGCGGATTAAAGCTCCACAATCAACTTGATGTACCCTGCATCTGTGGAATACCTGAATAGACAACCAATCATCCCAAATTAAGGAAGTGGACTTTAGGAGCAAGATCTATGATTTTTTCCCCTTTCCTCTTTTTGTGAATGTGTATGTGTATGCTTCTGTGTGAGATCTTGTCTGTATAGTCTTGCTTCCACCATTTGTCCTAGGGTTCTATCCATCCATGTTTTTTTTTTAATTTTTTTTCTTAATAATTAATTTTAATAACCTTATTATACTTTACCCTCGTTCTTTCTTTCTTTCTTTCTGTCCTTCCTTCCCTCCTTTAGACAACGAATCATCCCAAATTGAGGAGGTGGTCTCTGACAGCAAGATTTAGGATTTTTCCCCATTTACCTCTTTTAGTGAGGGTGTATGTGTATGCTTCTGTGTAAGATTTTGTCTGTATAGCTTTGCTTCCAACATTTGTCCTAAGGTTCTTTCCGTCCCTTTTTTTTTTCTTCTAAATAAGAATTTTTTAATTCAATAACTTTATTATACTTTATTTTATTTTTACTGTATCTTCTTTCTTTCTGTCTTTTTTCCTTCTTTCCCTCCTTCCTTCCTTCCTCCCTCCCTCCCTCCTTTCTTTCCTTCTTGCCTTCTTTCCTTCTTTGCTTCTTTCTTTCTTTCTTCCTTCCTTCCTATCCTCCTTTCCTTCTTTCTTTCCTCATACTTCTACTAATTCCCTCTACTTTTTCTCCCTTTTATCCTGAGCCTGTGGATGAAAAGCTTTTGGTGCTCCAGACAGGAGGCAGGGCTCTGCCTCTGAGGTAGGACAGCCAACTTCAGGACACTGATCAACAAGAGACCTCCCAGCTCCACATAATATCAAATGGCGAAAATCTCCCAGAGACCTCCATCTTAACACCAGCACCCAGCTTCACTCAACGACCAGCAAGCCACAGTGCTGGAAAACCTATGCCAAACAACTAGCAAAACAGGAACACAACCCCACCCATTAGCAGAGAGGCTGCCTAAAATCATAATAAGGCCACAGACACCCCCAAACACACCACCAGACGTGAACCTGCCCACTAGAGAGACAAGATCCAGCCTCATCCACCACAACACAGGCACTAGTCCCCTCCACCAGGAAGCCTACACAACCCACTGAACCAACCTTAGCCACTGGAGACAGACATCAAAAACAGGAGGAACTACAAACCTGCAGCCTGCAAAAGGAGACCCCAAACACAGTAAGATAAGCAAAATGAGAAGACAGAAAAACACACAGCAGATAAAGGAGCAAGATAAAAATGCACCAGACCTAACAAATGAAGAGGAAATAGGCAGTCTACCTGAAAGAGAATTCAGAATAATGATAGTAAGGTTGATCCGAAATCTTGGAGATAGAATGGACAATAGATTGGACAAAATGCAAGAATCAGTTAACAAGGACCTAGAAGAACTAAAGATGAAACAAGCAACGATGAACAACACAATAAATGATATTAAAAGTACTCTAGATGGGATCAATAGCAGAATAACTGAGGCAGAAGAACGGATAAGTGACCTGGAAGATAAAATACTGGAAATAACTACTGCAGAGCAGAATAAAGAAAAAAGAATGAAAAGAACTGAGGACAGTCTCAGAGACCTCTGGGACAACATTAAATGCACCAACATTCGAATTATAGGGGTTCCAGAAGAAGAAGAGAAAAAGAAAGGGACTGAGAAAATATTTGAAGAGATTATAGTTGAAAACTTCCCTAATATGGGAAAGAAAATAGTTAATCAAGTCCAGGAAGCACAGAGAGTCCCAGACAAGATAAATACAAGGAGAAATACGCCAAGACACATATTAATCAAACTGTCAAAAATTAAATACAAAGAAAGCATATTAAAAGCAGCAAGGGAAAAACAACAAATAACACATAAGGGAATGCCCATAAGGTTAACAGCTGATCTCTCAGCAGAAACCCTACAAGCCAGAAGGGAGTGGCAGGACATACTGAAAGTGATGAAGGAGAAAAACATGCAGCCAAGACTACTCTACCCAGCAAGGATCTCATTCAGATTTGATGGAGAAATTAAAACCTTTACAGACAAGCAAAAGCTGAGAGAGTTCAGCACCACCAAACCAGCTTTACAACAAATGCTAAAGGATCTTCTCTAGGCAAGAAACACAAGAGAAGGAAAAGACCTATAATAACGAACCCAAAACAATTTAGAAAATGGGAATAGGAACATACATATCTATAATTACCTTAAATGTAAATGGACTAAATGCTCCCACCAAAAGACACAGATTAGCTGAATGGATACAAAAACAAGACCCTTATATATGCTGTCTACAAGAGACCCACTTCAGACCTAGAGACACATACAGACTGAAAGTAAGGGGATGGAAAAAGATATTCCATGCAAATGGAAGCTAAAAGAAAGCTGGAGTAGCAATTCTCATATCAGACAAAATAGACTTTAAAATAAGGACTATTAAAAGAGACAAAGAAGGACACTACATAATGATCAAGGGATCGATCCAAGAGGAAGATATAACAATTGTAAATATTTATGCACCCAACATAGGAGCACCTCAATACATAAGGCAAATACTAACAGCCATAAAAGGGGAAATCGACAGTAACACATTCATAGTAGGGGACTTAAACACCCCACTTTCACCCATGGACAGATCATCCAAAATGAAAATAAATAAGGAAACACAAGCTTTAAATGATACACTAAACAAGATGGACTTAATTGATATTTATAGGACACTCCATCCAAAAACAACAGAATACACATTTTTCTCAAGTGCTCATGGAACATTCTCCAGGATAGATCATATCTTAGGTCACAAATCAAGCCTTGGTAAATTTAAGAAAATTGAAATTGTATCAAGTATCTTTTCTGACCACAACGCCATGAGACTAGATATCAATTACAGGAAAAGATCTGTAAAAAATACAAACACATGGAGGCTAAACAATACACTACTTAATAATGAAGAGATCACTGAAGAAATCAAAGAGGAAATCAAAAAATACCTAGAAACAAATGACAATGGAGACACAACGACCCAAAACCTGTGGGATGCAGCAAAAGCAGTTCTAAGGGGGAAGTTTATAGCAATACAAGCCCACCTTAAGAAGCAGGAAACATCTCGAATAAACAACCTAACCTTGCACCTCAAGCAATTAGAGAAAGAAGAACAAAAAAACCCCAAAGCTAGCAGAAGGAAAGAAATCATAAAAATCAGATCAGAAATAAATGAAAAAGAAATGAAGGAAACAATAGCAAAGATCAATAAAACTAAAAGCTGGTTCTTTGAGAAGATAAACAAAATAAATAAACCACTAGCCAGACTCATCAAGAAAAAAAGGGAGAAGACTCAAATCAATAGAATTAGAAATGAAAAAGGAGAGGTAACAACTGACACTGCAGAGATAAAAGAGATCATGAGAGATTACTACAAGCAACTCTATGCCAATAAAATGGACAATCTGGAAGAAATGGACAAATTCTTAGAAATGCACAACCTGCCAAGACTGAATCAGGAAGAAATAGAAAATATGAACAGACCAATCACAAGCACTGAAATTGAAACTGTGATTAAAAATCTTCCAACAAAGAAAAGCCCAGGACCAGATGGCTTCACAGGCGAATTCTATCAAACATTTAGAGAAGAGCTAACACCTATCCTTCTCAAACTCTTCCAAAATATAGCAGAGGGAGGACCACTCCCTAACTCCTTCTACGAGGCCACTATCACCTTGATACCAAAACCAGACAAGGATGTCACAAAGAAAGAAAACTACAGGCCAATATCACTGATGAACATAGATGCAAAAATCCTCAACAAAATACTAGCAAACAGAATCCAACAGCACATTAAAAGGATCATACACCATGATCAAGTGGGGTTTATTCCAGGAATGCAAGGATTCTTCAATATACGCAAATCTATCAATGTGATAAACCATATTAACAAATTGAAGGAGAAAAACCATATGATCATCTCAATAGATGCAGAGAAAGCTTTTGACAAAATTCAACACCCATTTATGATAAAAACCCTGCAGAAAGTAGGCATAGAGGGAACTTTCCTCAACATAATAAAGGCCATATATGACAAGCCCACAGCAAACATCATCCTCAATGGTGAAAAACTGAAAGCATTTCCACTAAGATCAGGAACAAGACAAGGTTGCCCACTCTCACCACTATTATTCAACATAGTTTTGGAAGTTTTAGCCACAGCAATCAGAGAAGAAAAGGAAATAAAAGGAATCCAAATTGGAAAAGAAGAAGTAAAGCTGTCACTGTTTGCAGATGATATGATCCTATACATAGAGAACCCTAAAGATGCTACCAGAAAACTACTAGAGCTAATCAATGAATTTGGTAAAGTGGCAGGATACAAAATTAATGCACAGAAATCTCTGGCATTCCTATATACTAATGATGAAAAATCTGAAAGTGAAATCAAGAAAACACTCCCATTTACCATTGCAACAAAAAGAATAAAATATCTAGGAATAAACCTACCTAAGGAGACAAAAGACCTGTATGCAGAAAATTATAAGACACTGATGAAAGAAATTAAAGATGATACAAATAGATGGAGAGATATACCATGTTCTTGGATTGGAAGAATCAACATTGTGAAAATGACTCTACTACCCAAAGCAATCTATAGATTCAATGCAATCCCTATCAAACTACCACTGGCATTTTTCACAGAACTAGAACAAAAAATTTCACAATTTGTATGGAAACACAAAAGACCCCGAATAGCCAAAGCAATCTTGAGAACGAAAGAAGGAACTGGAGGAATCAGGCTCCCTGACTTCAGACTATACTACAAAGCTACAGTCATCAAGACGGTATGGTACTGGCACAAAAACAGAAAGATAGATCAATGGAACAGGATAGAAAGCCCAGAGATAAACCCATGCACATATGGACACCTTATCTTTGATAAAGGTGGCAGTAATGTACAATGGAGAAAGGACAGCCTCTTCAATAAGTGGTGCTGGGAAAACTGGACAGGTACATGTAAAAGTATGAGATTAGATCACTCCCTAACACCATACACAAAAATAAGCTCAAAATGGATTAAAGACCTAAATGTAAGGCCAGAAACTATCAAACTCTTAGAGGAAAACATAGGCAGAACACTCTATGACATAAATCAAAGCAAGATCCTTTCTGACCCACCTCCTAGAGTAATGGAAATAAAAACAAAAATAAACAAATGGGACCTAATGAAACTTCAAAGCTTTTGCACAGCAAAGGAAACCATAAACAAGACCAAAAGACAACCCTCAGAATGGGAGAAAATATTTGCAAATGAAGCAACCGACAAAGGATTAATCTCCAAAATTTACAAGCAGCTCATGCAGCTCAATAACAAGAAAACAAACAACCCAATCCAAAAATGGGCAGAAGACCTAAATAGACATTTCTCCAAAGAAGATATACAGAGTGCCAAAAAACACATGAAAGAATGCTCAACATCATTAATCATTAGAGAAATGCAAATCAAAACTACAATGAGATATCATCTCACACCAGTCAGAATGGCCATCATCAAAAAATCTAGAAACAATAAATGCTGGAGAGGGTGTGGAGAAAAGGGAACACTCTTGCACTGCTGGTGGGAATGTGAATTGGTTCAGCCACTATGGAGAACAGTATGGAGGTTACTTAAAAAACTACAAATAGAACTACCATATGACCCAGCAATCCCACTACTGGGCATATACCCTGAGGAAACCAAAATTCAAAAAGAGTCATGTACCAAAATGTTCATTGCAGCTCTATTTACAATAGCCCGGAGATGGAAACAACCTAAGTGCCCGTCATCGGATGAATGGATAAAGAAGATGTGGCACATATATACAATGGAATATTACTCAGCCATAAAAAGAAACGAAATTGAGCTATTTGTAATGAGGTGGATAGACCTAGAGTCTGTCATACAGAGTGAAGTAAGTCAGAAAGAAAAAGACAAATACCGTATGCTAACACATATATATGGAATTTAAGAAAAAAATGTCATGAAGAACCTAGGGGTAAAGCAGGAATAAAGACGCAGACCTCTTAGAGAACGGACTTGAGGTTATGGGGAGGGGGAAGGGTGAGCTGTGACAGGGCGAGAGAGAGTCATGGGCATATACACACTAACAAACGCAGTAAGGTAGATAGCTAGTGGGAAGCAGCCGCATGGCACAGGGATATTGGCTCGGTGCTTTGTGACAGCCTGGAGGGGTGGGATGGGGAGGGTGGGAGGGAGGGAGACGCAACAGGGAAGACATATGGGAACATATGTTTATGTATGACTGATTCACTTTGTTATAAAGCAGAAACTAACACACCATTGTAAAGCAATTATACCCCAATAAAGATGTTAAAAAAAAAAAAAAAGAAGATGTGGCAGATATATACAATGGAATATTTCTCAGCCATAAAAAGAAATGAAATTGAGCTATTTGTAATGAGGTGGATAGACCTAGAGTCTGTCATACAGAGTGAAGTAAGTCAGAAAGAGAAAGACAAATACCGTATGCTAACACATATATATGGAATCTAAGACAAAAATATGTCATGAAGAACCTAGGGGTAAGACAGGAATAAAGACACAGACCTACTAGAGAATGGAGTTGAGGATATGGGGAGGAGGAAGGGTAAGCTGTGACAAAGTGAGAGAGTGGCATGGACATATATACACTACCAAATGTAAAATAGATAGCTAGTGGGAAGCAGCCGCATAGCACAGGGAGATGGGCTTGGTGCTTTGTGACCACTTGGATGTGTGGGATAGGGAGGGTGGGAGGGACGGAGATGCAAGAGGGAAGAGATATGGGAACATATGTATATGTATAACTGATTCACTTTGTTATAAAGCAGAAACTAACACACCATTGTAAAGCAATTATACTGCAATAAAGATGTAAAAAAAAACAAAAAATAATGCATCCTTCTAAATGCTTAGAATAAAAAATTTTGGCATCAACATTGATTCTCTTCTTTCTCTCACACATTGTAACAACTCTTTCAACAAACACTTTGGTCTCTACTTCAAAGCATATCCAGAATCAGACCACTTCTGACCACCTCCATTGCTACCTCCCTGCCAAGACACTATAGTCTCACATCACATCACTGCAGATTCATTCTGACTACTCTTTCTGTTTCAGCCCTTCTTAAACCAGTACTCAAAGTGATCCTTAAAAACATAAGTAAAGGTATATCTTTTCTCTGTTCAGAACACTCCAATGCCTTCCAATCGCAGAGGAAAGGTTAAAATCCTTAAAAGATGCTAATAGCTCTTAGGTGATCTGGCTCCCTTTACCTTTCTGCTTGTATCTCCTACTACACTCCCACTTACTCACTCTGCTTCAGCCATACTCAGTCCTCAGGACCCTCACATTTGCTATTCTCCCTGGTTAGAATGACCTTCCCTCAGACATCAGTATCAGTATGGCTAGCTCCCTCACCTGCTTCAGCTCTTTATTCAAATGTTACCTTTGCGAGATATTTTATAGCCACCTTATTTAAAATGGAATGACTTTCACCTCTGCCAACACAGCCCATCCCTCTTTTCTAGTTGATTCTTTCCATAGCACTTATCACCATGTAACATTCAATAGATAGATGATAGTTATATATAAACATGGATATGCATATATATATAATTTACCTTATGACCTATCTCTTCCAACTAAATATAACCTCCTTAGGAGTACATATTTGTGGCTTCTTTATTTAATGCTGTATATGTAGCACGTAGAATACTGGCTGGCACATAGTAGACATTCAATAAATGTTAGTTAAGTTAATGAAACAAAAATTAAAGCACTGTTATGTCTCTATTCAATCTGGGCATCATGAATGTTATTCATTTTTACACAATATTATTCATTTAATAATATACATATTAGGATTCATTTTCTTTTCTAAAATCCTAAACCAGTAGTTAGGTCTTTCATTATTACTGAGCATTGCATGCATTTGACTTGTTTCCTTAACCAAGCTATAAAATTTGTTGGCAGTAAACACTATTGCTTCTGCTTTTTTGCATTATACATTTAGTGTCTTTGTATAGCATGCTTAATGACTATTTGATGATGTATATAACTTAAAGGTGACTCAAATTGACATTTGTCTGATTTTTACTTCTCTTTGAAAAAGCTTTAATTTGAGATGAAATTTCTATATGTTGCCTGAGGCATCCTTTTTGATATTATCTATTTATATTCATATTAAACATACGCTGCATTGTCATTAGGGTTGCAGAACAGAGTTTGGCCATTCAAAGGAATGTGGAAAATGCTGATATCAGAAAGTGAGTTTGACAAGCTATTTGTTCCAGAAATGAAAGCTGATTTTTTTTCTAAGTAAACCATTTAAATATGTCATTTTTATTCAGAGAGAGACAAAAAACATCACTGGGGATTTTTAAAACTATCTAAAAGACATAAACATAAATATTATGAATGAGTATGCACTTTTTAGGCAAATATATAACATATTTTTCTTGTGTTTCATCAAAACACTGATATTTAAGGAAATAAAACATAATCTGAAATAGAAAACAGAAACTAGAGAGTCCCTTAATGTCAGGAAGAGTGTCTTTCAGTACATTTTCAAAATTTAATAATGCTTCCTCCCAGCCACCAGTGAGAACCCCCTCTTCTAGGACTCTATTAATCTCCAGGGACAGGTATGAATGTGTACACAAGAATTCTAGTCCAAAATGTTCTCTTTCACAAAAGGATAAACTCTAAGAAAATATACTTGTTCAAGGTAAACCAGATCTTTCCCATTTATCCACCATTCTCAGATATCTTAAAGTATGTGCCATTCTGATATTTTCATGAAAGTAGTGCATGATCTCCTTTACCTCGTCTCATGCCTAGGCCAGACAGTCTGGAAAGAAACATGTTTTAGCCATTATGCATACAGGTTCTAGAATCAGATGGTCTGGATTCAAATTAAGTTTCCACAACTTATTGAGTGACCTTGAGAAAATTTCTTCCCCCTAGGCCTCAGTTTTATCATCTGTGGAATGGGGATTGAAATAGTACCTACTGTATAAGGTCATTTGGAAGTTTAAATGAGTTAATACTTGTAAAGTCCTTAGAGCCATGACTGGCCTGAAGTAAGGTCTTATTAGGTTTTTATTGCTATTAATATTATTTCAAAAATATTTTGGATGGGATAATGTGTAAGAAGAACAAAGTCTAAACGTGAGTTCAACATTTCCTTGGTAGCAAGCAGCACTGTACTTTAGACATTTTCTTCTGCCACTAGATTTCTACTGTTCTGCTCTGCTTAATAACAAGATGGACTGAGGATATTATCATCCACTGTACATTTATTCATGTCATCTGGAACATTTCATATCTTCACTCTACTTAATCAAAACATACTCTTCCTTACATAGTTAAATCGAGTCCCACCTCCTCCATAAAGGCTTTCATGACTACCTGCACTCACAGCACATCGATTGGCTATACTAGTCATTAGCAAAGTGATCCTTTCCTGCTTTGTGTCACTCCCTTTCTTGATGTCCTTATTGTTCCTGAGTATACTTTTAAGGTCTTTATAGGGAGATCTCTTTATTAAACCTCTTTACATTCCTACAGCACCTAGAAAACTGCTTTGCAGACATTATATATTCACAATGATTATTTGTTGATTACGTTTTACTCTATTTTGTACAAGGTAATAATATAATAAGATTGATTTCTCTAAATTTCATATACAAAAAGAAACCTGTCTCATGAGTTTATACTCATCACACACATAAATGCATTGTCACTTGTGTGCATATAAGCATGCACACACATAGTTATCAACAGTGTCATGAATAGTTTCTTTTCTCAGTGAACTGCCATGAAAAATAACTCAACTAATGCCTCCCACTTCCAGTTTCCACTGAAATCACATTTTGCAGCTTGTTAGTGGGAAAGCACTAGGTAAAGGACTCGAACCACTGTGTTCAGAAATGCCATTGATTGTCTTTATTACTGGAATAACAACCCTCCCAAAATATAATAGCAAGTAATATGCTCATTGCCCTTGGCAGCACCATTAAACTGGGCAGTGAACTACTTCATATAGCTGTGAATGTTAAAACATTAGTTCAGCTTTAAGTAGGTTGATTTTAACAGACAAATGTGCACTGCAGTCTATCTGAACACTGAAAGCACCTTTCAAACTTAATTTTACAGAAATGTTAATGACCAGAACAAACTCTTGAAGGCAGAAAAGAAAAGTAATTATTTCAACAGATGAAAGAAAACAGTAAATGAAGACTCATGTTTCAAACGGGTGGCAGAAACTTATCTCTTTTTAAGGAAGTGTCCTAAGCTCAAAACACCATGGAGATATTTAAACTGATGTTTACATAGGAATTTTTTCATTTGCAAATACAATTCTCAGGGGAAAAAATTAACAGCTTTTGTATACTTGAGTGAAGCACCATAGGAATATTTGTTTACAAAGCAGAACTAAATTAGTTTCTAAATGCCTAATTTAGAATATTTCTATAATTTTCTACAATGATGAGAAATAGGAATAAATTACAAAGAGATAAAATGGGCATAATCAGAAAAAGAAAAGAAAATTACAAAAGCTGATGCTGAAAGGCTCTGATATGTGTTAGTATTGTGGTGGTAAAGATGCTGACAGTGAGGTGTAAGTCTAATGAGTTTCATTGCCTCTTTCCAATGCCACTGATGGGTGACTCTGAGAATGTGTTGAAATATTAAACAAAGAGCATAAATGTTTAAAAATATCACAGACTTGGAATTGTTCTCATTATTGCTATGTTGATATTTACAAGTGGATAATTCAAGGTGTAAATTCAAGTTATAAAAACGTCAAAATAATCAAATCATGACATTGAAAAATACTTTGAAAGAAAATGAACAATTATTTGCTAATAAAATATACTGGTCTAAAATCAGATTTGTGGTAAATCAAGCCTAACGCATAGGTATTATATATAAACAAAATAATTTCAGTGCTTCATTCTATCAGAATTGTTTCCTTCAGGAACAACGTAATTTTGTTGCACTAAAACTAATACCTAAATTTTACTCTGAAAATTCCATACAGAAAATGCAAGCAATGAAAACTAAGCTAATTACCTAGGTATTCTTGTAACCCAGGCATTCATATTCCTAACCAAGATTTATGATTCCTTATTAAACACTATGAGAAACTCTTTCAGGTTCCACTTAAGTTAGAATAAAAACTGGAGTCCTTTTCAGAGCATTAAATAGCTTGTAGCGGTTTAGAAAGATAAAAATATGGTGAGCTGGTTACCTACATAAATTGGTTCTCTGGATTAGAAAGAATCATTACCACAGTTAGAAATATTTTGAGGTTGGATTTGTAGAGGAAATTTTAGTTTTCTCAGTTAGATTTTAAGTTCCTGGAAAGTAGGAGATGATAGACGTGTGTAGTTCATGTACTTCCACAAAGCACCTGATCAAATTCTCAATGTGTGTGGGCTTATAATTTCCTTAAAACAATAATAACACAAATATGCCTGTCTCATATAGTAGGGGGAAATATGTCCTTAGGAATTCTATAAATGTCTTTTACTGATGATGGTGTGACTCCATTAAGGCAACTCAAACCAAGATTTCATTTCACATTGTATGTTTAGGGAAGCCATTTCAGAACACTAATTCTATGCAATAGGAGTAGAAATATAGGGTATATTTCTGGCAATTAAAATGGGAATAACAACCCTGACTGTCTTTTTCCTTCATCTCTCACCCTATTTAAATATAGTCTTCTATCACCACTATTTTCAGATGAAGGAAGAAGCAAAAAACCATGCCTTATTTTATAATGATTTCATAATCTCTATGTTTTCACAATTTTTGCAGCTATATATAAAGAAGATGAATGGGTACTTTTCACTCTACTTGAAAAGCATGAATACTTCTATAAGATTAAAATTAGGAACAAAAAAAGCCCTATAGTAACAGTAATAGTTATACAAATGCCAAGTACTATGCTAAGCACTTTACACTCATTATCTCACTTAATCCTCATAACAACAGCATAAGATTGGTACTATTATTCTCCCATTTTCTAGCTCAGGAAACAGACTTCGAGAGGTTAAAGATGCTTGCCCAAATCACAAAGCAAAGCTCAGAAGTGAACTCATTTCTGTCTGATTTCAGATTCTGAAATCTTAACAACTGTCTCTTAACTACACAGCATAATGCCTGGCTTGTGATACACTGTACTAATATATCAACATTTCACAAACCCAAAAAGTCATATTCCGAAAAAGAACACGTTAGGATGATGAGGCTTTGGTTTTTGAGTTTTCCTTACAGCAAAGACTCTTAGTCATGTTTGCTAATAGGGACAAACCTAAACTATGTGTTTAAGTAGGTGAATAGGATTCAAGAAGCCAAGATATAAAACCCACCAGGTTTAGCTGTATCTAGCAACGTACACATTTATTTAAAAACAATGTAAAATGCAGTCTTCCACAAAAGAAGCAGTGTCATGAGAAAACTTGGGTTTCAAGTTTTCTAAACGTTGCATTTTCAATATTATGGTGTCAGTCTTCATTCACTTTTGACAATGTTGTCAATGAAATAGCAATCTAGTTTTATAAGACTAAACAAAGATCAAAGCAATGATACTGCTGAGTTAACATTATCTTCCCACTTAAACACTTTCATACTCTAGCATCAATATTAACTTCAAGCTATTCTTTCAAAGCAAACAAAATGGTACAAACTTTAGTATCTCTATGGCTCATGAAAACCATAATTTCTAGATCTACTTCATATATTTATGAAACCATGGCTTGAATTTATATTTTTAAGGAATTGTAATTTAAAAAGCCTTTACAGTGTTTATCTTTAAATATTTTGTATATTTTGTTTAGCAGTAAGAGACAATGTAGTTAAACATGGAATATCATAATTTTCATTCTCACTTTAGATCAATCATAAATGAAAGGCATAAAAAATCAATTTAATAAGCAAACAAGCAAACCAAAGCAGTTCAAATGCAACCTTATCCAGCTGACTTGTAAGTAACTCAGAGCCCAACTCCTGGATACTGTGTCACTATAAGCCTCAGTTTCAAGCAAGCCATACAACATTTCTATGATGCTCAAATGAAGACCGTACTATTTTTGCTCTGTTTTCCAAAAGTGTTATCTGGTTAAGTGTCACCATAAACCCAAAATCTACCACAAGAATAAAATAGTTAACATATAGTATGTAAACATGTACTGATTCTACATATTAAGGGATTAACATTTGAGGACATTAGCCATTTCCAGTGAGTTATGCACTGAGCACTTTACAAACTTCTATATACTTAACTAGCATATAGTGCATACCATCAGAAGTAAGACGCTGTATTAGGCACCAACATGTCAACTGAAAATAACATAGTATTCCTCAAGGAATGCTTTATATCTTAGTTGCTCTTATTATTAGGGCCCCAGAACATTCCAGAATTAAAATAACATTGATTTGATTCTTTGGCTATGTTTAATATCCAAAACATGTTATTTTCCTCTGAAAAATATGGTATTTGGCCACATTTGAGAGTTTGATCTTGTCACCTGACCAGCTATTGATAGAAATGGTCAAGAAAGATAACTCTGTAACCATCTCCGAGTAATGGAATTGGTGGATTTATAAATGTATCATTTATCCTTGAGCACCATTTGGTGATGAGAGCTGGTCAGGGTGAAAAGGCAGAATTTTGCTTTATGTTTACAGTTGACTGGGGAAAATGAGCTAATCTGATGTGGGGAAACCAGAGGCAATTCAAATGAAATATTTACAACTACCTCAAGACTAAAGCAGCCAAGAATTCTTCATGATTCTTCAAAAGATGTTTCTTAAGCCAACAGGCTAGAATTTGAGAAGTCTTTGACACTGTGAACTTATGATTCTTCTTTGTTTTTTATTAATTATTCTTATTGGAGTGTAGTTACCTTACAATATTGTTTTACCTTCTACTGCACAGCAAAATGAATCAGCCATACATATACATATATCCCCTCCCTTTTGGATTTAGGTTTTTAAGTCACCAGAGTGAATTAAGTAGAGTTCCCTGTTTTACATACTATGTTCCCATCAGTTGTCTATCTTATACATAACATCAATAGTGTATATATGTTGATCACAATCTCCCAATGTTCCCACCTCACCCCTTCCCCCTTTGGTATCCATACATTTGTTCTCTACGTCTGTATCTCTATTTCTGCTTTGCAAACAAGGTCATCTATACAATTTTTCTAAATTCCGCATATATGAGTTAATATACGATATTTGTTTTCCTCTTTCTGACTTACTTCAATCTGCATGACACTCTCTAGGTCCATATACGTCACTACAAATGAACAAATTTCCTTCCTTTTTCTGGCTGAGTAACATTCCATTATATATATGTACCACAACTTCTTTACACATTCCTCTTTTGATGGACCCATTTTTTGACTGGGCTGTTTTTTTGATATCATGCAACTCAATATAAAAAAGAAAACACAGCCCAATCAAAAACTGGCACATGCATAAATATTTACAATTGTTATATTTTTTCTTTGTGAAATTAATCCTTTTTTTTAACAACTTTATTTGCATATAATTGCTTTACAATGGTGTGTTAGTTTCTGCTGTATAACAAAGTGAATCAGCTATACGTAAACATTTATCCACATATCCCCTCTCCCTTGTGTCTCCCTCCCAACCTCCTTATCCCACCCCTCTAGTTAGACACAAAGCACTGAACTAATCTCTCTGTGCTATACAGCTGCTCCCCACTAGCTATCTATTTTACATTTCATAGTGTATATATGTCAATGCCACTCTCTCACTTCGTCCCAGCCTCCCCCTCCACATGCAGAATCCACAAGTCCATTCTCTACATCTGCGTCTTGCTTCCTGTGCTGTCACTAGGTTCTTGAAAACCATGTTTTTTTTTTCAGATTCCATATATATGTGATAGCACACAGTATTTGTCTTCTCTTTCTGACTTACTTCACTCTGTATGACAGACTCTAGGTCCATCCAGCTCACTACAGATAAATCAATTACGTTTCTTTTTATGGCTGAATAATATTCCATTGTACATATGTGCCACATCTTCTTTAACAATTCATCTGTCAATGGACACTTAGGTTGATTCCATGTCCTGGCTACTGTAAATGGTGCTGAAATGTATATGGTGGTACATGTCTCTTTTGAATTATGGTTTTCTCAGTGTATATGCCCAGTAGTGGGAATGCTGGGTCATAAGGTAGATCTATTTTTAGCTTTTTAAGGAACCTCCATACTGTTCTCCACAGTGGCTATATCAATTTACATTCCCACAAACAGTGTATGAGGATTCCCTTTTCTCCACACCCTCTCCAGCATTTATTGTTTGTAGATTTTTTGATGATGGCCATCTGACCGGTGTGAGATGATACCTCATTGTAGTTTTCATTTGCTCTTCTCTAATGATTAGTGATGTTGAACACACTTTCATGTGTTTGTTGGCAATCTGTACATCTTCTTTGGAGAAATGTCTACTTAGGTCTTCTTCCCATTCTTGAATTGGGTTGTTTGTTTTTTTGATATTGAGCTGCATGAGCTGCTTGTATATTCTGGAGATTAATCATTTGTCAGTTGCTTTGTTTGCAAATATTCTCTCCCATTCTCAGGGTTGTCTTTTCATCTTGTTTATGGTTTCCGTTGCTGTGAAAAAGCTTTGAAGTTTCATTAGGTCCTATTTGTTTATTTTTGTTTTTATTTCCATTTCTCTAGAAGGTGGGTCAAAAGGATCTTGCTGTGATTTATGTCATAGAGTGTTCTGCCTATGTTTTCCTCTAAGAGTTTTATAATGTCTGGCCTTACATTTAGGTCTTTAATCCATTTTGAGTTTATTTTTTGTGTGGTGTTAGGGAATGTTCTAATTTCATTCTTTTACATGTAGCTGTCCACTTTCCCCAGTTCCACTTATTGAAGAGGCTGTCTTTTCTCCATTGTATATTCTTGCCTCCTTTATCAAAGATAAGGTGACCATATGTGTGTGGGTTTACCTCTGGGCTTTCTATCCGGTTCCATTGATATATATGTCTGTTTTTGTGCCAGTACCATACTGTCTTGATGACAGTAGTTTTGTAGTATAGTCTGAAGTCAGGGAGCCTGATTCCTCCAGCTCAGTTTTTCTTTCTCAAGTTTCCTTTGATTATACAGGGTCTGGTGTGTTCCATACAAATTGTGAAATTTTTGTTCTAGTTCTGTGAAAAATAACATTGGTAGTTTGATAGGGATTGCATTGAATCTGCAGATTGTTTTGCGTAGTAGAGTCATTTTCACAATGTTGATTCTTCCAATCCAAGAACATGGTATATCTCTCCATCTGTTTGTATCATGTTTAATTACTTTCATCAGTGTCTTATAGTTTTCTGCATACAGGCCTTTTGTCTAATAAGGTAGGTTTATTTCTAGGTATTTTATTCTTTTCGTTGCAGTGGGAAATGGGAGTGTTTCCTTAATTTCTCTTTCAGATTTTTCATCATTAGTGTATAGGAATGCAAGAGGTTTCTCTGCATTATTTTTGTATCCTTCTACTTTAACAAAGTCATTGTTTAGCCCTACTGGTTTTCTGGTAGCATCTTTAGGATTCTCTATGAATAGTATCATGTCATCTGCAAACAGTGACAGTTTTATTTCTTCTTTTCCGATTTGGATTCCTTTTATTTCCTTTTCTTCTCTGATTGCTGTGGCTAAAAGTTCCTGAACTATGTAGAATAATATTGGTGAGAGTGTGCAACCTTGTCTTTTTCCTGATCTTGGTGGGAATGGTTTCAGTTTTTAACCATTCAGAAAGATGTTGGTTGTGGGTCTCTCTTATATGGCCTTTAGTATGTTGAAGTAAGTTCCCTCTAGGCCCACTTTCTGGAGGTTTTTTTTTTTTTTATCATAAATGGGTGTCGAATTTTGTCAAAAGCTTTTTCTGCATCTATTGAGATGATCATATGGTTTATCTCCTTCAATTTGTTAATATGGCTTATCACATTGAATGATTTGCATATATTGAAGAAACATTGTATTCCTGGGATAAACCCTACTCTATCCTGGTGTATGATCCTTTTAATGTGCTGTTGCCTTCTGTTTGCTAGTATTTTGTTGAAGATTTTTGCATCTTTGTTCATCAGTGATATTGGCCTGTTATTTTCCATTTTTATGGTATCTTTTTCTGGTTTTGGCATCAGGGTGATGGTGGCCTCGTAGAATGAGTTCAGGAGTGTTCCTCACTCTGTAATGTTTTGGAAGAGTTTGAGCAGGACTGGTGTTAGCTCTTCTCTAAATGTTTGATATAATTCACCTGTGAAGCCATCTGGTCCTGGACTTTTGTTTGTTGGAAAATTTTTAATCACAGTTTCAATTTCAGTGCTTCTATTAGTCTGTTTATATTTTCTATTTCTTCCTGGTTCAGTCTCAGAAGGTTGTGCTTTTCTAAGAATTTGTCCATTTCTTCCAGATTATCCATTTTATTGGCATAGAGTTGCTTGTAGTAATTTGTCATTATCCTTTGTATTTCTGCAGTGTCAGTTGTTACTTCTCCTTTTTCATTTCTAATTCTGTTGATTTGACTCTTCTTTTTTTTTCTTGATATTCTGGTTAATGTTTTATCAATTCTGTTTATCTTCTCAAAGAACCACATTTTAGTTTTATTGATCTTTGCTATCATCTCCTTCATTTCTTTTTCATTTATTTCTGTTCTGATTTTTTATGATTTCTTAGCTTTTGCTAAGTTTTTGGGTTTTTTGTTCTTCTTTCTCTAATTGCTTTAGGTGTAAGGTTAGGTTTTTTATTTTAGATGTTTCTTGTTTCTTAAGGTAGGGTTGTATTGCTATAAACTTCCCTCTTAGAACTGCTTTTGCTGCATCCCATTGGGATGGGACAACACATCCCATTGGGTTGTCATGTTTTCATTACATTTGTTTCTAGATATTTTTTGATTTCCTCTTTGATTTCTTCTGTGAGCTCCTGGTGATTTAGTAGTGTATTGGTTAGCCTCCATGTTTTTGTATTTTCTATAGAATATTTCCTGTAATTGATATCTAGTCTCATAGTGTTGTGGTTGGAAAAGATACTTGATACAATTTCAATTTTCTTCAATGTAACAAGGCTTGATTTGTCACCCAAGATATGATCTATCCTGGACAATGTTCATTAAGCACTTGAGAAGAAAGTGTATTCTGTTGTTTTTGGATGGAATGTCAATATCAATTAAGAACATCTTGTGAAATGTGACATTTAAAGCTTGTGTTTCCTTACTTATTTTCATTTTGGTTGATCTGTCCATTGGTGAAAGTGGAGTGTTAAAGTCCACTACTATTATTGTATTACTGTTGATTTCCCCTTTTATGGCTGTTAGCATTTGCCTTAGGTATGGAGGTGCTCCTATGTTGGGTGCATAAATATTTACAATACCTATATCTTTTTCTTGGATTGATCCCTTGATCATTACATAGTGTTCCTCTTTGTATCTTGTGATAGTCTCTATTTTAAAGGCTATTTTTTCTGATAGGAGAATTGCTACTCCAGCTTTCTTTTGTTTTCCGTTTACATGGAATACCTTTTTCCATCCCATCACTTTCAGTCTGTATGTGTCCTTAGGTCTGAAGTGGGTCACTTGTAGACAGCATATATATGAGTCTTGTTTTTGTATCCATTCAGCCAGGCTATGTCTTTTGGTTGGAGCATTTAATCCATTTATATTTATGGTAATTATCAATATGTTTATTCCCATTACCATTTTCTTAATTGTTTTTGGTTTGTTATTATATGTCTTTTCCTTCTCCTGTGTTTCCAGCCATGAGAATTCCCTTTAGCATTTGTTGTAAAGCTGGTTTTTTGGTGCTGAATTCTCTTAGCTTTTGCTTGTCTGTAAATGTTTTAGTTTCTCCATTGAATCCGAATGAGAGCCTTGCTGGGTAGAGTAATGTTGGTTTTAGGTTGTTCCCTTTCATCCCTTTAAATATGTCCTTCCACTCTCTTCTGGCTTGCAGAGTTTGTGCTAAAATATCAGCTGTTAACCTTATGGGGTTTCCCTTGTATAATATTTGTTGCTTTTCCCTTGCTGCTTTTTATCTTTTTTTAAATGTACACATTTGCTTTTTTTTAAAATAAATTTATTTTTTTAGTCTTCATTGCGGTGTGCAGGCTTCTGATTGTGGTGGCTTCTCTTGTTGCAGAGCACAAGATCTAGGCACATGGGCTTCAGCAGCTTTAGCATGTGGGCTCAGTTGTTGTGGTTCGCAGGCTCTAGAGTGCAGGCTCAGTAGTTGTGGCACACAGTCTCAGGTGCTCTGCAGCATGTAGGTTCTTCCTGGACCAGGGATTGAATCCGTGTCCCCTGCATTGGCCGATGGACTCCCAACCACCGTGCCACCAGGGAAGCCCTCCCTTGCTGCTTTTACTATGTTTTCTTTTTATTTAAGTTTTGATAGCTTGATTAATACGTGTGTTGGCGAGTTTCTCCTTGGATTTATCCTGTATGGGACTTTCTGCACTTCCTGGACTTGAATGACTATTTCCTTTCCCATATTAGGGAAGTATTCAACTATTATCTCTTCAAATATTTTCTCAGTCCCTTTCTTTATCTCTTCTTCTTCTGGGAGCCATATAATTCGAATGGTGTTGTGCTTAATGTTGTCCCAGTGGTCTCTGAGAATATCCTCAATTTTTTTCATTCTTTTTTCTTTATTCTGCTCTGTGGTAGTTATTTCCACTAGTTTATCTTCCAGGTCACTTATCCGGTCTTCTGTCTCAGTTATTCTGCTATTGATTCATTCTAGAGAATTTTTAATTTTATTTATTTTGTTGTTCATCATTTGTTTGCTCTTTAGTTCTTTTAGGTCCTTGTTAAATGTTTCTTGTATTTTTTCCATTCTGTTTCCAAGATTTTTGATCATCTTTACTATCGTTACTCTGAATTCTTTTTCAAGTTGACTGCCTATTTCCTCTTCATTTGTTTGGTCTGGTGGGTTTTTACTTTGCTCCTGCAACTGCTGTGTATTTCTCTGTCTTCTCATTTTGCTTATCTTACTGTGTTTGGGGTCACCTTTTTGCAGGCTGCAAGTTCATAGTTCCCATTGTTTTTGGTGTCTGCCTCCAGTATGTATGGATAGTTCAGTGGGTTTTGTAGAGTTCCTGATGGAGGGGACTGGTGCCTTTCTTCTGGTCAATGAGGCTAGATCTTTTCTTTCTGGTCAGCAAGACTGCGTCCAATGGTGTGTTTTGGATGTCTGTGAACTTAAGATTTTAGGCAGCCTCTCTGCTAATGGGTGGGGTTGTGTTCCTGTGTTGCTAGTTTATGGCATGGGGTGTCCAGCACTGTAGCTTTCTGGTCGTTGAGTAAAGCTGAGTCTTACTGTTGAGATGGAGATCTCTGGGAGAATTCTTGCTGATTGATATTACATCAGGCTGGAAGGTCTCTGGTGGTCCAATGTCCTGAACTCAGATCTCCCACCTCAGAGTCTCATGCCTGACAGCCAGCCAGAGCACCGAGACCCTGTCAGACACACGGCTCACTCTGGGCTTCTATATCTATGATGTGGCTCTGGAGAGCGTGGGCTAATTTTCCAGAAATTGTCCAAAGAGAAGCACGAGGGTGCCAAGTGTCTTGCAAATGCAAAACCAGTGCGGCGGCTGCCCTGTCATCCAGGACAACCAGAAACCTCCGCAAGATGAGTGGGGTGAAACCAAAGACTAATTGTGAGCCACCATGCTCATGGAAAAGA
Organism: Aethalodelphis obliquidens; assembly: GCF_003676395.1. NCBI lineage: Eukaryota > Metazoa > Chordata > Mammalia > Artiodactyla > Delphinidae > Aethalodelphis > Aethalodelphis obliquidens. Next base: position 1,055,252 of record NW_020837998.1, on the reverse strand, counting down.
ACCCGAACAAGGCCCATGTGGATCTGCATGCCCTGGATTCTGCCCCCCGCAGACCCCCACCACTGTGACTCCTGGGAGAGCCACTTCTTGGTGGAGCAGGTTAAACTCATTCATAAGAGGGATGACCCTTGATATCCTCCTTGGTTTTGTTGGTGCAGGTCCTCCACTAGCTTCCTCCTCTCACAGGCTGAGAGGGCATACAGCCTGCACAGCTGAGCCAGCTGCAGCAGTCGCCACTGCCTTCCATTCATAGCAATTCTTTTTTTAAATTTTTATTTAGTCCACGAAATCATTTTTTTGTTTCATGGATTGTGGTTTGGGATTTTTCTAGGAATCTTTGCCCCGTCCCAAATCAAAATTTTATCTCCAAAATTTTCTTTTTTTAATTAATTTTATTGGAGTATAGGTGCTTTACAATGTTCTGTTACATTCTGCTGTACAGCAAAGTGAATCAGTTATACATATACAGATATCCCCTGTTTTTTGGATTTCCTTCCCATTTAGGTTACCACAGTGCATTAAGTAGAGTTCCCTGTGCTATACATTATGTTCTTGTTAGTTATCTATTTAACACATAGTATAAATAGTGTATATGTGTCAATCCCAATCTCCCAATTCCTCGCACCCACCTCCTTTCCCCTTGGTATTCATACATTTGTTCCCTACATAAGTGTCTCTATTCCTGCTTTGTAAATAACATTGCCTATACCATCTTTTTAGGTTCCACATATCTGCGAAGATATACGATATTTGTTTTTCACTTTCTGACTTACTTCACTCTGTATGACAGTCTCTAGATTCATCCACATCTCTACAAATGACCCAATTTCATTCCTTTTTATGGCTGAGTAATATTCCATTGTATATATGTACCACATCTACTTTATCCATTTCTCTGTTTATGGACACTTAGGTTGCTTCCATGTCCTGGCTATTGTAAATAGTGCTGAAATAAACATTGTGGTGAACATGACTTTTTGAATTATGGTTTTCTCATGGTATATGCTAAGTACTGGGATTGCTGGGTCATAAGGTAGTTCTATTTTTATTTTTTTTAAGGAACCTCCATACTGTTTTCCATAGTGCCTGTATCAATTTACATTCCCATCAAAAGTGCATGAAGGTTACATTTCCTCCACACCCTAATCCAGCTTTTTTTTTCCTAGATGTTTTAATGATGGCCATTCTGACTGAGGTGAGGTGATATCTCATTTTAGTTTTGATTTGCATTTCTCTAATAATTAGTGATGGTAAGCATCTTTCCATATGTTTGTTTGCCCTCTGTATGTCTTCTTTGTAGAAATGTCTTATTAGATATTCCACCAATTTTTTATTGGGCTGTTTGTGTTTTTCATATTGAGCTACATGAGCTGCTTGTATATTTAGAAATTAATCCTTTGTCAGTTGCTTCACTTGCAAATATTTTCTCCCATTCTGAGCATTGTATTTTTGTCTTGTCTATGCTTTCCTTTTCTGTGCAAAAGGTTTTAAGTTTAAGTAGGTCCCATTTGTTTATTTATGTTTTTATTTTCATTATACTAGGAGGTGTTTCAAAAAAGAACTTGCTGCAATTTATTTCAAAAATTGTTCTGCCTATGTTTTCCCCCTACCATTACACTTAAGGTAACTAGAGAATGAAGAACAAACTAAACCCAAAGTTAGCAGAAGGAAAGGAATCATAAAGATAAGATCAAAAATAAATGAAAAAGAAATGAAGGAAATGGTAGCAAAGATCAAAACAAATAAAAGATGGTTCTTTGAGAGGATAAACAAAATTGATAAAACATTAGTGAGACTCATCAATGAAAAAAGGGGGGAGACACAAAATCAATAGAATTAGAAATAAAAAAGGAGAAGTAACAACTGACACTGCACAAATACAAAGGATCATGAGAGATTACTACAAGCAACTATATGCCAATAAAATGGACAACCTGGAAGAAATGCACAAATTCTTAGAAAAGCACAACCTTCTGAGAATGAACCACGAAGAAATAGAAAATATAAACAGACAAATCTCAAGCACTGAAATTGAAATTGTGATGAAAAATTTTCCAACAAACGAAAGCCAAGGACCAGATGGATTCACAGGTGAATTCTAACAAACATTTAGAGAAGAGCTAACAACTATACTTCTCAAACTCTTCCTAAATATATCAGAGTGAAGAACACTCCCAAACTCATTCTATAAGGCCAGCATTACCCTGATACCAGAACCAGACAAAGATGTCACAAAAAAAGAAAACTACAGGCCAATATCACTGATAAACATAGACGCAAAAATCCTCAACAAAATACTAGCACACAGAATCCAACAGCACATTAAAAGGATCATACAACATGATCAATTGGGGTTTATTCCAGGAGTGCAAGGATTCTTCAATATACACAAATCAATCAAGATGATACACCATATTTAAAAATTGAAGGACAAAAATCATATGATCATTTCAATAGATGAAGAAAAAGATTTCAACAAAATTCAACACCCATTTATGATAAAAACGCTCCAGAAAGTAGTCATAGAGGGAACTTACCTCAAAATAAAAAAGGCCATAGATGACAAACCCACAGCCAATACCGTTATCAATGGTGGAAAACTGAAACCATTTCCACTAAGATCAGGAACAAGACAAGGTGGCCCACTCTCACCACTATTATTCAACATAGCATTGGAAGTGTGAGCCAAAGCAATCCAAGAAGAAAAAGAAATAAAAGGAAATCAAGTGGGAAAAGAAGAATTAAACTGTCACTGTTTGCAGATGACATGATACTATACATAGAGAATCCTAAAGATGCTGCCAGAAAACTATTAGGGCTAATCAATGAATTTTGTAAAGTAGCAGGATACAAAATTAATGCACAGAAATCTCTGGCATTCCTATACACTAATGATGAGAAATCTGAAAGATAAATTAAGGAAACACTCCCATGTACCATTGCAATTATAAGAATAAAGTACCTAGAAATAAACCTAACTAAGAGACAAAAGACTTGCATGCAGAAAACTATAAGACACTGATGAAAGAAATTAAAGTTGATACAAAGAGATGGAGAGAAATACCATGATCTTGGAATGGAAGAATCATCATGAAAATGACTCTACTACCCAAAGCAATCTACAGATTCAATGTAATCTCTATCAAGCCACCAATGGCATTTTTCACAGAACTAGAACAAAAAATTTTGCAATTTGTATGGAAACACAAAAGACCCCGACTAGCCAAAGGAATGTTGAAAAGAAACATGAAGCTGTAAGAATCAGGCTCCTTGACTTCAGACTAAATTATAAAGCTACAGTAATCAAGACAGTATGGTACTGGCATAAAAACAGAAATACAGATCAATGGAACAGGATAGAAAGCCCAGAGGTAAACCCATGCACATATGGTCACCTTATTTTTGATAAAGGAGGCAAGAATATACGATGGAGAAAAGACAGCCACTTTAATAAGTGGTGCTGGGAAAACTGGACAGCTATATGTAAAAGAATAAACTCAGAACACTCCCTAACACCATAGACAAAAATAAACTCAAAATGGATTAAAGACCTAAATGTAAGACCAAATACTATAAAACTCTTAGAGGAAAACATAGGCAGAAGACTCTATGACATAAATCACATCAAGATCCTTTTTGATCCACCTCCTAGAGAAATGGAAATAAAAGCAAAAATAAACAAATGGGACCTAATGAAACTTCAAAGCCTTTGCACAGCAAAGGAAACCATCAACAATACAAAAAGATAACCATCAGAATGGGAGAAAATACTTGCAAATGAATTAACTGACAAAGGATTAATCTCCAAAATTTACAAGCAGTTCATGCAGCTCAATATCAAAAAACAAACAACCCAATTCAAGAATGGGCAGAAGACTTAAATAGACATTTCTCCAATCAACATATACAGATGGCCAACACACACATGAAAGGATGCTCAACATCACTAATAATTAGAGAAATGCACATCAAAACTACAATGAGGTATCACCTCACACCGGTCAGAATGGCCATTATTAAAAAATCTAGAAACAATAAATGCTGGAGAGGGTGTGGAGAAAAGGGAACCCTCCTGCACTATTCGTGAGAATGTAAATTGTTACAGCCACTATGGAGAACAGTATGGAGGTTCCTTAAAAATCTAAAATTAGGACTACCATACAACACAGCAATCACACGACTGGGCATATACTCTGAGAAAACCCTAACACAAAGAGAGTCATGTACCAAAATGTTCATTGCAGCACTATTTACAATAGCCAGGACATGGAAGCAACCTAAGTGTCCACTGACAGATGAATGGATAAAGAAGATATGGCACATATATACAATGGGATATTACTCAGCAAATAAGATGAATATTTTTCGTTTAAAAAGAAATGAAATTGAGTTATCTGTAGTGAATTGAATGGACTTAGAGACTTTCATACTGAGTGAAGTAAGTCAGAAAGTGAAAAAGAAATACCATACCCTAATACATATATATGGATTCTTAAAAAAATAAATAAATAAATAAACGGTTCTGAAGAACCCTGGGGCAGCACAGGAATGAAGACTCATACTTATAGAATGTACTTGAGGACACCGGTAGGGGGAAGAGTAGGCTGGGAGGAAGTGAGAGAGTGACATGTATATATATACACTACCAAATGTAAAATAGATAGCTAGTGGGAAGCAGCCACATAGCACAAAGGGATCAGCTCAGGGCTTTGTGACCACCTAGAAGGCTGGGATAGGGAGGGCATTAGGGAGATGCAAGAGGGAGGGGATATGGGGATATATGTATACATATAGCTGATTCACTTTGTTATACAGCAGAAACAAACACAAAAATGTAAATCCATTATATCTCAATAAAGATGTTAAAAAAAAGACAATGGAATTCAAATTGTCTATACTGTGTAAACCATTATGCTTAGTATACATTAAAAATTCGTAGGCATGGAGAGAGGGGAAGATGGCGGGAGAGTAAGACATGGAGATCAACTTCCTCCCCACAGATACGCCAGAAGTACATCTATACGTGGAACAACTCCTACAGAACACCCACTGAATGCTGGCAGAAGACCTCAGACTTCCAAAAAGGCAAGAAACTCCCAACATACCTGGGTAGGGCAAAAGAAAAAAGATAAAACAGAGGCAAAAGAATAGGGACGGAACCTGCACCAGTGGGAGAGAGCTGTGAAGGAGGAAAGGTTTCCACACACTAGGAAACCCCTTCGCAGTCCGTGAATGTGGGTGGTGGAGGGGGCAAGCTTTGGAGTCGCAGAGTAGAGCACAAAAACAGTAGGGCGGAGGGCAAAGTGGAGAGATTCCCGCACAGAGGATCCGTGCCGACTGGCACTCACCAGCCCGAGAGGCTTCTCTGCTCACCCACCGGGGTGGGCGGGGGCTGGTAGCTGAGGCTATGGCTTCAGTCAGATTGCAGGGAGAGGACTGGTGGTGTAAACACAGCCTGAAAGGGGTAGTGCACTATGGCTAGCTGGAGGGTGTCCGGGGAAAAGTCTGGACCTGCCAAAGAGCCAAGAGACTTTTTCTTCCCTCTTTGTTTCCTGGTGCACGAGGAGAGGAGATTAAGAGCGATGCTTAAAGGAGCTCCAGAGACGGGCACAAGCTGCGGCTAACAGCACAGACCCGAGGGACGGGCATGAGACTCTAACGCTGCTGCTGCCACCACCAAGAAGCCTGTGTGTGAACACAGGTCACTCTCCACACCTCTCTTATGGGGAGCCTTTGCAGCCTGCCACTGCCAGGGTCCCGGGATCCAGGGACAACTTCTCCGGGACAACGCACGGTGTGCCTCAGGCTGGTGCAACATCCCGCATGCCTCTGCCACAGCAGGCTCACCCCACACTCCGTGCCCCGCCCTCCCCCCAGCCTGAGACAGCTGGAGCCCCTGAATCAGTGGCTCCTTTAACCCCATCCTATCTGAGCAAAGAACAGACGCCCTCCAGTGACCTACATGCAGAGGCGGGGGCAAATCCAAAGCTGAACCCCGGGGAGCTGTGCAAACAAAGAAGATAAAGGGAAATTTCTCCCAGCAGCCTCAGGAGCAGTGGTTTAAAACTCCACAACCAATTTGATGTATCCTACATCGGTGGAACACCTGAATAGAATATGAATCATCCCAAATTGAGGAGGTGAACTTTGAGAGCAAGATTTATGATTTTTTCCCCTTTTCCTCTTTTTGTGAGTGTCTATGTGTATGCTTCTGTGTAAGATTTTGTCTGTATAGCTTTGCTTTCACCATTTGTCCTAGGGTTCTCTCCATCCTTTTTTTTTTTTAATTAAAAAAATTCTTTTCCTTAATAATTATTTTTCATTCTGATAACTTTTATTTTATTTTATTCTATCCTCTTTCTTTCTACTTTCTTCCGTGTGGAAGAAAGACTCTTGGTGCTGCAGCGGAGTCAGTGCTATGCCTCTGACGTGGGAGAGCCAACCTCAGGACACTGGTCCAAAAGAGACCTCCCAACTCCACGTAATATCAAATGGCAAAAATCTCCCAGAGATCTCCATCTCAACACCAACACCCAGCTTCACTCAACGACCAACAAGCTACAGTGCTGGACACCCTGTGCCAAACAACTACCAAGACAGGAACACACCCCACACATTACAGAGAGACTGCTTAAAATCAAAATAAGGCCACAGACACCCAAAAAAGCAAAACCAGACGTGGACCTGCCCACCAGAAAGACAAGATCTAGCCTCAATCACCAGAACACTGGCACTAGCCCCCTCCACCAGGAAGCCTACAAAACCCACTGAACCAACTTTAGCCACTGGGCACAGACACCAAAAACAACGGGAACTATGAACCTGCAGCCTGAAAAAAAGGAGACCCCAAACACAGTCAGATAAGCAACATGAGAAGACAGAACAACACAAAACAGATGAAGGAGCAAGATAAAAACCCACCAGACCTAACAAATGAAGAGGAAATAGGCAGTCTACCTGAAAAAGAATTCAGAATAATGATAGTAATGATGATCCAAAATCTTGGAAATAGAATGGAAAAAATACAAGAAACATTTAACAAGGACCTAGAAGAACTAAAGAGGAAACAAGCAATGTTGAACAACACAATAAATGAAATTAAAAATACTCTAGAAGGGATTAATAGCAGAATAACTGAGGCAGAAAACGGATAAGTGACCTGGAAGATAAAATAGTGGAAATAACTATTGCAGAGCAGAATAAAGAAAAAAGAATGAAAAGAACTGAGGACAGTCTCAGACACCTCTGGGACAACATTAAATGCACCAACATTCGAATTATAGGGGTCCTGGAAGAAGAAGAGGAAAAGAAAGAGACTGAGAAAATATTTGAAGAGATTATAGATGAAAACTTCCCTAATATAGGAAAGGAAATAGTTAATTAAGTCCAGGAAGCACAGAGAGTTCCATACAGGATAATTCCAAGGAGAAACACACCAAGACACATATTAATCAAACTATCAAAAAGTAAATACAAAGAAAACATATTAAAAGCAGCAAGGGCAAAATAACACACAGGGAATTCCCATAAGGTTAACAGCTGAACTTTCAGCAGAAACTCTGCAAGCCAGAAGGGACTGGCAGGACATATTTAAAGGGATTAAGGAGAAAAACTTACAACCGAGCTTACTCTACCCAACAAGGACCTCATTCAGATTTAATGGAGAAATTAAAACGTTTACAGACAAGAGAACTGACAGAGTTCAGCACCACAAAACCAGCTTTACAACAAATGCTAAAGGAACTTCTCTAGGCAAAAAACACAAGTGAAGGAAAAGACCTACAATAACAAACCCAAAACAATTAAGAAAATGGGAATAGGAACATACATATTGATAATTGCCTTAAATGTAAATGGATTAAATGCTCCCACCAGAAGACACAGACAGGCTGAATGGATACAAAAACAAGACCCATATATATACTGTCTACAAGAGACCCACTTCAGACCTAGGGACACATACAGACTGAAAGTGAGGGAATGGAATAAGATATTCCATGCAAATGGAAACCAAAAGAAAGCTGGAGTAGCAATTCTCATATCAGACAAAATAGACTTTAAAATAAAAAGTATTAGAAAGAGACAATGAAGGACAATACATAATGATCATGGATCGATCCACGAAGAAGATATAACAATTGTAAATATTTATGCACCCAACATAGGAACACCTCAATACATAAGACAAATACTAACAGCCATAAATGGGGAAATTGACAGTAACATATTCATAGCAGGGGACTTTTACACCCCACTTTCACCCATGGACAGATCATCCAAAATGAAAATAAATAAGGAAACACAAGCTTTAAACGAGACATTAAAAAAGATGGACTTAATTGATATTTATTGGATATTCCATCCAAAAACAACAGAATACACAGTTTTCTCAAGTGCTCATGGAACATTCTCCAGGATAGATCATATCTTGGGTCATAAATCAGGCCTTGATAAATTTAAGAAAAGTGAAACTGTATCAACTATCTTTTCCAACCACAATGCTATGAGACTAGATATCAATTACAGGAAAAGATCTGTAAAAATTACAAACACATGGAGGCTAAACAATACACTACTTAATAACAAAGTGATCACTGAAGAAATCAAAGAGGAAATAAAAAAATATTTAGAAACAAATGACAATGGAGACACGACGATCCAAAACTTATGGGATGCAGCAAAAGCAGTTCTAAGAGGGAAGTTTATAGCAATACAATCCTACCTTAAGAAATAGGGAACATCTCGAATAAAAAACCTAAACTTGAACCGAAAGCAGTTAGAGAAAGAAGAACAAAGAAAATCCAAAGTTATCAGAAAGAAATCATAAAGATCATCAGAAATAAATGAAATACAAATGAAGGAAACAATAGCAAAGATCAATAAAACTTAAAGCTGGTTGTTTGAGAAGATAAACAAAATTAATAAACCATTAGGCAGACTCATCAAGGAAAAAAGCAAGAACACTCAAATCAATAGAATTAGAAATGAAAAAGGAGAAGTAATAACTGACACTGCAGAAATACAAAAGATCATGGAGAGATTATTACAAGCAACTCTATGCCAATAAAATGGACAGCCTGGAAGAAATGGACAAAGTCTTAGAAATGCACAACTTGCCAAGACTGAATCAGGAAGAAATATAAAATATGAACAGGCCAATCACAAGCCCTGAAATTGAAACTGTGATTAAAAATCTTCCAACAGGTCTTCCCTGTTGGCACAGTGGTTTAGAGTCTGCCTGCCGATGCAAGGGACATGGGTTCGTGCTCCAGTCCAGGAAGATCCCACATGCCGTGGAGCAGCTGGGCCCATGAGCCATGGCTGCTGATCCTGTGCATCCAGAGCCTTTGCTCCACAACGGGAGAGGCCACAGCAGTGAGAGGCCCGTGCACTGCAAAAAAAAAAAATAACAATAATCTTCCAACAAACAAAACCCTGGACTCATGGCTTCACAGGCAAATTCTATCAAACATTTAGAGAAGAGTTAACATCTATCCTTCTCAAACTCTTCCAAAATATAGCAGAGGGAGTAACACTCCCAAACTCTGGATACGATGCCACAATCACCCTGATACCAAAACCAGACAAGGATGTCACAAAGAAATAAAACTACAGGCCAATATCACTGATGAACATAGATGCAAAAATCCTCAACAAAATACTAGCAAACAGAATCCAACAGCACATTAAAAGGATCATACACCATGATCAAGTTGTGGTTTATTCCAGGAATGCAAGGATTCTTCAATATTCACAGATCAATCAATGTGATACACCATTTAAACAAATTGAAGAAGAAAAAACATATGATCATCTCAACAGATGCAGAGAAAGCTTTTGACCAAATTTAGCACCCATTTATGATAAAAACCCTGCAAAAAGTAGGCATACAGGGAACTTTCCTCAACATAATAAAGGCCATATATGAGAAGCCAACATCATCCTCAATGGTGAACAACTGAAACCATTTCCACTAAGATAAGGAACATGACAAGGTTGCCCACTCTCACCACTCTTATTCAACATAGTTTTGGAAGATTTAGCCACAGCAATCAGAGAAGCAAAGGAAATAAAAGAATCCAAATCTAAAAGAAGAAGTAAAGTTGTAACTGTTTGCAGATGACATGATACTATACATAGAGAATCCTAAAGATGCTACCAGAAAACTACTAGAGCTAATCAATGAACTTGGTAAAGTAGTAGGATACAAAATTAATGCACAGAAATATCTGGCATTCCTATACACTAATGATGAAAAATCTGAAAGAGAAATTAAGAAAACACTCCCATTTACCATTGCAACAAAAGAATCAAATATCTCGGAATAAAATTACCTAAGGAGACAAAAGACCTCTATGCAGAAAATTATAAGACACTGATGAAAGAAATTAAACATGATACAAATAGATGGAGAAATATACCATGTTCTTGGATTGGAAGAATCAACATTGTGAAAATGACTCTACTAACCAAAACAATCTACAGATTGAATGCAATCCCTATCAAATTACCACTGGCATTTTTCACAGAACTAGAACAAACAATTTCACAATTTGTATGGAAACACAAAAGACCCCGAAGAGCCAAAGCATTCTTGAGAAAGGAAAACAGAGCTGGAGGAATCAGGCTCCCTGACTTCAGACTATACTGCAAGGCTACAGTAATCAAGACAGTATGGTACTGGCACAAAAGCAGAAATATAGATCAATGGAACAAGATGGACAGCCCTGAGATAAACACATACACATATGGTCACCTTACCTTTGATAAAGGAGGCAGGAATGTACAGTGGAGAAAGACAGCCTCTTCAATAAGTGGTGCTGGGAAAACTGGAGAGGTACATGTAAAAGTATGAGATTAGAACACTCCCTAACAACATACACAAAAATAAGCTCAAAATGGATTAAAGACCTAAATGTAAGGCCAGAAACTATCAAACTCTTAGAGGAAAACATAGGCAGAACACTCTATGACATAAATCAAAGCAAGATCCTTTCTGACCCACCTCCTAGAGTAATGGAAATAAAAACAAAAATATACAAATGGGACCTAAGGAAACTTCAAAGCTTTTGCACAGCAAAGGAAACCATAATCAAGACCAAAAGATAATGCTCAGAATGGGAGAAAATATTTGCCAATGAAGCAACTGACAAAGGATTAATCTCCAAAATTTGTAAGCAGCTCATGCAACTCAATAAAAACAAATCAAACAACCCAATCCAAAAACGGGCAGAAGACCTAAATAGACATTTCTCAAAAGAAGATATACAGATTGCCATCAAACACATGAAAGAATGCTCAACATCATTAATCATTAGAGAAATGCAAATCAAAACTACAATGAGATATCATCTCACACCAGTCAGAATGGCCATCATCAAAAAATATAGAAACAATAAATGTTGGAGAGGATGTGGAGAAAAGGGAACACTCTTGCACTGCCGGTGGGAATTTGAATTGGTAAAGCCACTATGGCGACCAGTATGGAAGTTCCTTAAAATGTTACAAATAGAACTACCATATGACCCAGCAATCCCACTACTGTGCATATTCCCTGAGAAAACCATAATTCAAAAAGAGTCATGTACCAAAATGTTCATTGCAGCTCTGTTTACAATAACCAGGAGATTGAAGCAACCTAAGTGTTCGTCATCGGATGAATGGATAAAGAAGATGTGGCAGATATATACAATGGAATATTACTTAGCCATGTAAAGAAACGAAATTGGGTTATTTGTAGTGAGGTGGATGGACCTGGAGTCTGTCATACAGAGTGAAGTAAGTCAGAAAGAGAAAGACAAATACCGTATGCTAACACATATATATATGGAATCTAAGAAAAGAAAAATGTCATGAAGAACCTAGGGTAAAGATGGGAATAAAAACACAGACCTACTAGAGAATGGAGTTGAGGATATGGGGAGGGGGAAGAGTAAGCTGTGACAAAGTGAGCGAGTGGCATGGACATATATACACTACCAAACATAAAATAGATAGCTAGTGGGAAGCATTCTCATAGCACAGGGAGATCAGCTCGCTGCTTTGTGACCACCTAGAGGGGTGGGATAGGGAGTTTGGGAGGGAGCGAGACACAAGAGGGAAGAGATATGGGAACATATGTATATGTATAACTGATTCAATTTGTTATGAAGCAGAAACTGACACACCATTGTAAAGCAATTATACTCCAATAAAGATGTAAAAAAATAAAAATTAGTAGGCATGCAGTGAAGCATTAATATGGTGATGCTGCACATTTGGGGATTAATGGACACATTGTTTTCAGGTGTAGATAAAATGGTGACACAGATAGACTATATAAGAGTCCATAAATTAAGTATTAATGTTAAAGAATGCCAAAAAATCGAATTCCTATAGACTATGTCCCCTTGGCAAAACATAGTCATACTGGAAAACATGATAAAAAATTATAAAGGAAATTAGAAAAATGTGAATTGCATAAAACTATAGCATGCCAACTCAGGGGGGCTGCATGTTAAGTATTTTTAGAGAAAAATTCTTGCTTTAAATTCATATATTACAAAAGGAGAATGTTGTTAAATCAATAATCAACATTTAAAAATGGGCGGAAGACCTAAATAGACATTTCTTCAAGAAGACTTACAGATGGCCAACAAACACATGAAAAGATGCTCAACATCACTAATTATTAACGAAATGCAAATCAAGACTACAATGAGGTTCTCACACTGGTCAGAATGGCCATCAACAAAATATCTACAAACAATAAATGCTAGAGAGGGTGTGGAGAAAATGATCCCTTATACACCGCTTGTGGGAATGTAAATTGATACAGCCACTGTGGAAAACAGTATGGACGTTCCTTAAAATACTAAAAATAGAACTACCATATGACCCAGCAATCCTACTACTGGGCATATACCCAGAGAAAACCATAATTCAAAAAGACGCATGCACCCCAATGTTCATAGCAGCACTATTTACAATAACCAGGACATGGAAGCAAGTTAAATGTCCATCGACAGAGGAATGGATAGAGATTATTCTTCTTTGGACTCCACAGTTTTCTTAAAGCCAAGAATTACTGACTGCTATAATTTTGCTGTGGAAATTCATGCATCCACATCAATATTGTATATTGGTGCTTGAATAAAAAAATAAGCAAGTGCCTCATATACAGTCACTGATGGGTATGTGTTTACGTGTGTATCTGTGCTTTAAAATTAATGGTGATGTCACTGAGCATTCCCCATATAAAATAAGAGCAGGGTAAATGGTCATTGTAATTACAGTGTTCTACTACTGGTATAGCTGCGGAATCTCACAGAGCTTCTGGTATCATTTTGGGTGTCAAAATCAATAACAGTCTCCTGTCCTTAAAATAATAAATGTGACCCATAAGGTGAAATAACTTTACCTCAAGCTACTGTGATACTGCCTAGAATATGAAAATGTCTATGTCTTTGATTCTTATATGACTATACGACTATATGCTTACGTGATTATAGAATTTTAAAAAATCATAAAGTCATATTGTAACACTCCAAATTATATAAAATGAGTTAGTAATATACATATCTTGGCATTTTTATAAAAACTAGTTGGAATATATGCAAAATAATCTTTTTTAAGATATATAGATTTATCATTTAAGTCTTTTTATCATAAGGTTACTGAACCCTCTCCAAGATCAATTATTTTCCAATAATTGCTAGCAAACTCTTTCTAGATTCTACTGATTTTCTTCCAAATAGAAAGAGACAATTAGAAAAACAGAGCTGACAGTTTTCACTGTTTTACCTAGAATAAATTTGAAAAATGTGCAGCCTTAAAAAGGAAATGTAAATATAATTACTTTCAGAAGCAGACACTACTAATCACGAAGCTCTGCCAAACACACAATCTTTCTCTTTATTTTTTTATATCAATAATTTATTCGTGTTCCAAAAAATCCATTAATCATTTTAGAAATATCAAATGTGATGAGACAATCCATGTTTAAGTTTGGCTTAAAGCTGTGAATGATTTGTTACTTAAAAATACTATTCCATATACTACCCTACAGGGAAAATATTTGTCATGACATATTATAGCAATAATAGAGCCAATTCTTAATTATCCATAAAAGGAAGATATCAAAGAAAGGAAAATCTAATACAGAGGATAATTCAAAGCAGCAAATTCATTTGATTGTGAAAGATGTTATATAATTTTAAGATAATTTTCCTTTCTAACTGCTTTGCTTAAACTATAGCATACTCCCAAATTTCAATTTTCTGAGCAAAAGCAGACTTAATTTCCCCCTATTCTAATCCATCCTGCAAATGACCAATAGATTTACCTTTCATAAACAGTGTTTTGATCACAAGACTCTTAGACCTGTAAAATAAAATATTAACACTTTACCCTGAAACTCCTGATGTTCTACAGCTGGATCCCACTGACCTTTCCTGCCACGTCATCTAGAAGTCTCTAATGGATGAACCCTTTTCTTAAGAGGAAAAAACAGCACGCTCAGTGTCCAGAAGATATTTTATGAAGGTGGTCAGGCAATGAGTTATAGGGCAAAGAACATGCACACCTATGTTCATATTTTGGTGTAATGCTTACTAGCTGTGTCAAAGTGGTCAAATTGCCTAGTCTTTCTGTTCCTCATTTGTCTCACCATGTTCTTTGAGCAGAAACTATATTATAAGCATTTTGTGTGTATTTGTTGATTGCTTAATTCATTAAATGTAGTTAAATATATCCTAGGCCACCTGAGTTAGCTTGAGATATAAGTTTGCCAAAGAGAATTTAGAGTGGCAAATAACAGAAAAGGTCAAATTAAGAGTTGACATCAGTTATAATTCAGTAATAGTAACTGGAGAAGTTTCTAAGAGCCTGTACTCTAATTATTTACACACATGGATTCTCAGAGTACCACTCACTCACATTTCTGGCAACTGCCCTCCTTTCTTGATGCTTTCTAGAGAAAATGCAACTATCATTTGAATACTTAAGGGACATTTCTTTCTTTGTGATATTTTGCTTAAACTAGGGATGAAGGAGAGAAATATATTTTAAATAATGTTACAAGTAAAATACAAATTAGGAGCATTATAGAAGATAAATATTGCTTCAGAGGTTCTAGCCAATGAATTAACCCCATTCAAATCTTATGCAGCCCAAAAACAGATAAATCACAGAGATTTTGGTGGTATTAATTTTCTTACAATAGTGAAATTTTATGATCAATTAAATCTAATGTTAAACTACTTATTAAAGACAATTGTGCACTACAATGATTCACTGGATATAGGTCAAGTCTACACAAGGTTAAACAAGTGTTTCTTTGGGTATTGGTGATCTGTTTCAGGAAAACTTGTTTCTGCTACTTTACAAAATGGGGAAGGAGAGAGTTTAAATGTATCACTAGAATAAATCAAACCACATCAATTAGCTGCAAGTGAGATATCGGTCTCTCCATCAGCTATAAATTTGTTTCAACTGTAGGCATTAAGGATCTAAGCAAGGCTAGGCTGAGTACTATTTGGGGGGAAGAACAAATCCCTGGACTCAAGATATTAAGAACCTTGATGGTGGAAAAAAGATAGAGAGGTTTGGAATTTTGTAAAAGCAACTCACAAAAGAAAACATTATAAAGTAAGTTAGTGTTGATACCAGAAAAATCTTCAAGGAACTATCCTTTAAAAGCTGATTAGGATTTCAGTTAGGTAAAGGTGGAGTGTGAGGCTTTTCCAAATTTAGTCAATAACATGAACAAAATAGCAATTTATAAAGTATAGAGGTAGAAATGCCTGGTGCACATTCAGCAAACAATTGTTTAATCTAATTTGGTGCAGAAAGAGGCAATAAAGCTAGAGACAAAATTTGAATACGTGGTAAATGCAGTGGTGTATTGGAACTGGTTCACACTAGTTTGCCAGAGGTGACTATTAGCATCTCTTTTCATGTCTGCATTCAGTGACATCATATTGTTAGCTTGAAACTGGCCATAGTAGAAGAATTTACACCACAGAATTTGGCAAATGCTCCAAATCAGCACTGTTTGTTATTTATTTATTGAGAGCCAGTTGACGAACCCTTTTCAGGACACTACTGTGTTTAAGAATTACAATGCCAGGGTCAGGAAAATATATATCTTAGGAAACAAGTGTGAGGCATTGGAGAATTTTAGCAGACAAATGATATAATATGTGATATATCACAAATGATATAATTTCCCTAGAGCTGGAAGTTAAACCCACAGACACGGACAGGATTTTTAAGTGAGAAAATATTTACAGAAAAAAGTTCTGAGGAAAGAATGTTAGGGGACATCTAAATTTGGAGGAGGGAAAGAAGCTGACCCATGAAATACAGAAAAAAAGTAGCCAGAATGGAAAGAATGTCAGGATAGAGCCAAGTCATAGAAGAAAGAAGGCAGTTTCAAGAATGAAGTGCTACTGGTGAAAGAAAGATGTTAGCTTCCAAATTTCAGATTTATAAAAGGCCCTGATGGGGAAAATAGGCAAAATGACATGCTTTGGGTTATGCACACTACTAGGTTTCTGTACGTTTACTACATAACACATAGTTCTACAATTATATTTAGAAACAAAAGATCAAGTGTAGAATGGGTTTTCCTAGAATGTCATTAAGGTCTATAATAATCTTATTTTAAATACCAATTCATATGTAAAAGAAAAGGAAGAAGAGAGTAAAAACTTAATGATTCAGTGCCAACATTTTAAACACCATGCATTAAAAACGGTGTTGCTTTGGTTTTACAGTGACATAATTCTTACTAACACATGCTCTACTACTGACAAAAAGCCCTCACCCAACCTTTTTAAAGACCTATAATTGACATCTAAAATGTGTACAGTGCAAAGTACTTTCAAAAACATCATTTCATTTAAATTTTCTAACAACACAGTGATTATTCCCGTTTCACCAATGAGGTAAACAAGGTTGAGAAATGTTAAACGATTTATCCAATGTCATACATCAGACAAATGAAGAGTGTGGGGCTAGAACCCAGGCCTTCTGATTCCAAGTCAAGAATTATTTTTCCTACAATATGCTGTTTCACATCTTCCCCTCGTCTTAGTACTTATTAACTTGCAGAGCCATGCTCCTTAATTGAATTAACACCTAAACTTAATGATTTGGTACAGTGTCTTGATATATTAGGAATGACTAAGACATAGTGAATAAGAATGTGTCCAATGACTTGTGTATGAGACCTAGTTCTTCTTGCGTGTGACTTTGGGCAAGAAATTTTACTTCCCTGGGCCTTAGTTTCCTCATATGTAAATGAGAAATATAATGTGAAGATTTAATGAGACAATCCATGCAAAGCACTTATAACAATACATAGCACATAATAAGTTCTTAATAAATGCTAGATACATTAGCACTCCCTTTTTCTGAGGGCGATACATTTCAAGAACCCCAGTGGATGCCTGAAACCGCAGATAGTACTGAACTCCATATATACTGTTTTTTTACATACCTATGATAAAGTTTAATTTATAAATTAGGCATAGTAATAGACTAACAACAATAACTAATAATAAAATAGAGCAATTATAATATATACTGTAATAAAAGTTATGTGAATATGGTCTCTCTCTCTCTCCCTTAAAATATCTTATTTTACTGTACTCACACTTATTCTTGTGATGATGTGAGATGATAAAATGCCTATGTGATGAGATGAAATGAGGTGAATGACATCGGCATTGTGATGTAGTATTAGGCTACTATTGATCTTCTTGTGATAGATCAGGGAGATCATCTGCTTCAGTTGAATTTGGATCATCCAGCCATAACTATGTGGATGGTTGGATGTCAGGAGCAGAAGATGTTGATGGTTGGGGATCCCAGATGGGATGGAATAGGGTGGCATAAGATTTCATCATGATACTCAGAATGGCATGCAATTTAAAACTTATGAATTGTTTATTTCTGGGATTTTCCATTTAATATTTTCAGACTGTGGTTTACTTTGGGTAACTGAAACCATGGAAAATAAAACTGCAGATAAAGGGGAAGTACTGTACTTAGATTACTTCATTGTGGAAAGCAAAACCCACTTGCTGATATTCAACAGTTAATTGTGTTTTTATGTGGGCTGAGATCTTTCTGGATTGATGGCCCTCTGATAAATAAGTGCTGGAACTTACTAACTGTTCCATGTAACGTGGAACAGTAAGTTTCATAGATAAATCACTGATGTGTGCTTATCATATTATATTTTGCCTTTAACTAAATGTAAATAGACCCTCCTTATAGAGTACCACCATCTAAAAAGTAGTATTTACAAGTTTTTGAAACAGCTATAACAGATGTCACGATAGTCCAAATTACATTCAGAAACAACAATAACAAGGAATAAAATTTCAAATAAAATAAGAAGTTTTTTTGTGAACATCAATACTTTAGAATGATTTAAAATCTGTTTTACAGATGCAAACAGATTTTTTTATATGCACATAATACATTTTCAATAAATTGAATATAACCATTATAAGAAACAAAAAGGATAGTCTTTTAAAATTATTTTTCACAGGGCTTCCCTGGTGGCGCAGTGGTTGAGAGTCCGCCTGCCGATGCAGGGGACATGGGTTTGTGCCCCAGTCCGGGAAGATCTCACATGCTGCGGAGTGGCTGGGCCCGTGAGCCATGGCTGCTGAGCCTGCGCGTCTGGAGCCTGTGGTCCGCAATGGGAGAGGCCATAGCAGTGAGAGTCCCGCGTACCGCAAATATATATATATATATATATATATATATATATATATATATATTTGCAAAGCTGTTTCCATAGCAAATATTATTATTTATCACTTTTGAAATCAGACCAAATGCTAACAGTAGAAATGCACAAATCTTGGCACACAATATAAAGAATGGCAATCTCTCCCATTTTCAAAAGCAGTTTTGCATCAAATTTACACATTTGTCAAGTTCTTATCTCAAAGCTCAAGCACTGTTAACATATTTTTCAGAACTCATTATACTCTATTTCTAATAATTTCCTCATAGTTGATTTTCTAAAAAAGAACAAAAACAGGAAACATTAATTGCTGCCAGATACTGTTTACAATAGCCCAGAGATGGAAACAACCTAAGTGTCCATCATTGGATAAATGGATAAAGAAGATGTGGCAGATATATACAATGGAATATTACTCAGCCATAAAAAGAGATGAAATTGAGCTATTTGTAATGAGGTGGATAGACCTACAGTCTGTCATACAGAGTGAAGTAAGTCAGAAAGAGAGAGACAAATACCGTATGCTAACACATATATATGGAATTTAAGGAAAAAAAATGTCATGAAAAACCTACGGGTGAAACAGGAATAAAGACACAGACTTACTAGAGAATGTTACCTGTTACTTCTTACTTGTTCATATAACAAAAAAATGGACTCAAGAGATTGAAAAAAAAAACAATAGATACTTCATTTTTTTTTCATTTTCTATTCCTTTATTTTGTAGTTACCCTCACATTGTGATATCATTTGTCTTTGTTTTTCAGAGGTGTAATCTCATGTTATTTCATGGTTGTTCATTTTTACCATATCTTTGGAACGAAGAATCTTTATGTTTCACTTTATGATAGGCAGAATAATGACCCTACTCCAAAGATGCCCAGATCCTAATTCTTAAAACCTGTGAATACGTTACCTTACAAGGCAAAAGAGAATTTGTAGATGTGATAAAGCTTAAGGACATGAGATCAGGAGACTATTCTGGGTTATTAGGATGGGCCTAGTGTAACTGCATGAGTCATTAAACACAAAGGGAGAAGAGTGGGTCAGAGAGATACAACATGAAAATATCTAAACCCACCATTCCTGGCTCTGAAGATGGAGGAAGGGGGATGTGAACTAAGGAATGCAGATGGCCTCTAGAGACTGGGAACAGCCTTCACATGATAGCCAGTGTGAACACAGGGACCTTAGTCTTACAACCACAAGGAACTGAATTCTGCCAACAATCCAAAAGACCAGGATATAGATTCTCCCCTAGAGCCTCCAGAAAGGAAAACCCACTGCCAACACCTTGATTTTAGTCTAATAAGGGCCGTACCAGACTTCCCCAACCTACCGAAATATAAGATAATAAATTTGTACTGTTTTAAGCCAGTAAATTTGAGATATTAGGCTATGGTAGCAATAGAAAACTAACACTGTTTATAATAAACTATTATATACAGAAGTTTCTACAGATTTTGTTATAATTTTTCTTGAAAAGATGAATAAAGATAAAACTTGGTCTGCATAAGGATCATCTCTCTGTTATCTGTGACTATAAAAAATGCAGCCACCAAAAAAAATGCAGCTATTCTCATTTGTTATGTGCTTCACTGAGGAAAATAAAACATAATTATTTGTTAGATCAATTAAAATATATGAAACAACAGATATTTCAAATCAAGTAGGAATCTAATGGAGGCCTAAATGTAAAGATTTTCCTTCTTTTCTGAAATTCAAATTCAGATTACATATCTGGAAAGAGAATTTAGCTAAGTATTTTGAAAGAGAAACAGCTACACTGGCAAGATATTGAAGATATTTAATTGTGCTGATGTAAGGCACATGAGAGATGGAAAGGAGACCTTAATAGATATGAATCTGCTTCTATTGCTTTCTTTAGGGCTCAGAAATTTGCTTTTAATTGTTTATTTTACTAATAATTATGAAATGATCCTAATAATAATTAAGGATAAATTCTATCTTTGACATTTTCATTTTTAAAACAAACAGAAAACAAACCCACCCTACATATAAATAATTTTAAATTGACAATGTAAAAAAATAGTCTCATATTCGTCAATACAATTGATTTTCAGACCAACACTGAGATGCCACATATTATTTCCTTCTTACAGATAAGGAAACTAAGGCTTAGAGAGATTAATTTGTCTAATTTTTCATTGATTAATTACTTAACTAATTCATTTATATTATCAAAGGTCAAATATTTTCTAGATACTTTAGCTAGTATGTTGGAAAACTATGACAAAGGACTTAGAGCTTTTAATTCAAATATGTTTCCCACTTTGATAGTTTGCTTGTAATAATATTTTTTTAAGTGGGAGGTTGACATCTTAAAAAAGACTGTGTCTTCCTGACTGAATTAGCAAAATGCAGACAGATCTCTACTATTTCTATTCATTATAGAGAATAAAAAATACTCTAATTTCCCAACTATCTAGGAGCTGGCTTCCAGATTCCAGGGACTAGTAAAGCACCTTACCAATAGAAGACACTCAAAGAAAAAATATGAAAGGGTGGGAAATAAACTCACCTTTCTCTCATTTCCACACCCACAGAGTAGTACAAGGTTTATGAGGATTTAGTTTTTATTTTTTATATTTTTTAAACATCTTTATTGGAGTATAATTGCTTTACAATGGTGTGTTAGTTTCTGCTTTATAACAAAGTGAATCAGCTATATATATACATATATTCCCATATATCCTCCCTCTTGTGTGTCCCTACTACCCTCCCAATTACAACCATCTAGGTGGTCACAAAGCACCTAGCTGATCTCCCTGTGCTATGCAGCTGCTTCAAACTAGCTATTTATTTTACACTTGGTAGTATATATTAGTCCATGCCACTCTCTCACTTCGTGCCAGCTTACCCTTCTCCCTCCCCATGTCCTGAAGTCCATTCTCTACAACTGCATCTTTATTCCTGTCCTACCACTAGGTTTTCCATAACCAATTTTTTAGATTCCATATATATGTGTTAGCATATGGTATTTGTTTTTCTCCTTCTGCCTTACTCCACTCTGTATGACAGACTCTAGGTTCATCCACCTCACTACAAATAACTCAATTTTGTTTCTTTTTATGGCTGAGTAATATTCCATGGTACATATGTGCAACATCTTCTTTATCCATTCACCAGTCGGACACTTAGGTTGCTTCCATTTCCTGGATATTGTAAATAGAGCTGTGATGAACATTGTGGTGCAGGACTCTTTTAGAAGTATGGTTTTCTCAGGGTATATGACCAGTAGTGGGATTGCTGCATCGCATGGTAGTTCTATTTTAGTTTTTTAAGGAAACTCCATACTATTCTCCTTAGTGGCTGTAACAATTTACATTCCCACCAACAATGCATGAGGGTTCCCTTTTTCCACACTCTCTCCAGCATTTACTCTTTGTAGATTTTTTGATGATGGCCATTCTGCCTGGTGTGAGGTAATACCTCACTGTAGTTTTGATTTGTATTTCTCTAATGATTAGTGATGTTGAGCATCATTTCATGTGTTTGTTGGCAATCTGTATATCTTTGGAGAAATATCTATTTAGGTCTCTTGCCCATTTTTGGATTGGGTATTTAGTTATTCTGATAGTGAGTTGCATGAGCTGCTTGTAAATTTTGTGGATTAATCCTTTGTCAGTTGCTTCATTTGCAAATATTTTCTCCCATTCTGAGTGTTGTCTTTTGGTCTTGTTTATAGTTTCCTTTGCTGTGCAAAAGCTTTGAAGTTTCATTAGGTCCCATTTGTTTATTTTTGTTTTTATTTCCATTTCTCTAGGACGTGAGTCGAAAAGGTTCTTGCTGTGATTTATGTCATAGGGTGTTCAGCCTATGTTTTCCTCTAAGAGTTTTATAATGTCTGGCCTTGCATTTAGGTCCTTAATCCACTTTGAGTTTATTTTTGTGTATGCTGTTAGGGAGTGTTCTAATTTTATTCTTTTACATGTAGCTGTCCAGTTTTCCCTGCACCACTTAATGAAGAGGCTGTCTTTTCTCCATTGTATATTCTTGCCGCTTTTATCAAAAATAAGATGACCATAGAAGCATGGGTTTATGTCTGGGCTTTCTATCCTACTCCATTGATCTATATTTCTGTTTTTGTGCCAGTACCATACTTTCTGGACTACTGTAGATTTGTAGTATAGTCGGAAGTCTGGAAGCCTGGTTCCTCCAGCTCCGTTTTTCTTTCTCAAGATACCTTTGGCTATTCGGGGTCTTTTGTGTTACCTTATAAATTGTGGAATTGTTTTTTATAGTTCTGTGGAAAATGCCATTGGTAGCTTGATAGGGATTACATTGAATTTGTAGATTGCTTTGGGTAGTAGAGTCATTTTCAAAATGTTGATTCTTCCAATCCAAGAACATGGTATATCTCTCCATCTGTTTGTATCATCATTACTTTCATTCATCAGTGTCTTATAGTTTTCTGCATACAGTTTTTTGTGTCCTCCGGTAGGTTTATTCCTAGGTATTTTATTCTTTTTGTTGCAATGGTAAATGGGAGTGTTTTCTTAATTTCTCTTTCAGATTTTTCATCATTAGTGTAGAGGAATGCAAGAGATTTCTGTGCATTCATTTTGTATCATGCTACTTTACCAAATTCATTGATTAGCTCTAGTAGTTTTCTGGTAGCATCTTTAGAATTCTCTATGTATAGTATCATGTTATCTGCAAACAGTGACAGTTTGGCTTTTTCTTTTCCTTTCTGGATTCATTTTATTTATTTTTCTTCTCTGAATCCTGTGGCTAAAACATCCAAAAATATGTTGAATAATAGTGGTGAGAGTGGGCAACCTTGTCTTCTTCCTGATATTAGAGGAAATGTTTTCAGTTTTTCACCATTGATAAATATGTTGGCTGTGTTTTTGTTATCTATGGCCTTTATTATGTTGAGCTAAGTTTCCTCTATGCCTCCTTTCTGGAGTGCTTTTATCATAAACGGATATTGAATTTTGTCAAAAGCTTTTTCTGCACCTTTTGAGACGATCATATGTTTTTTCTCCTTCAATATGCTAATATGTTGTATCACATTGATTGATTTACATATATTGACGCATCCTTGAATTCCTGGGATAAACCCCACTTGATCATGGAATATGTTCTTTTTAATGTGCTGTTGTATTCTGTTTCCTAGTATTTTGTTCAGGAGTTTTGCATGTTTGTTCATCACTGATATTGGCCTGTAGTTTTCTTTCTTTGTGACATCTTTTTCTGGTTTTCGCATCAGGGTGATGGTGGCCTCATAGAATGAGTTTGGGAGTGTTCCTCCCTCTGCCATATTTTGGAAGATTCTGAAAACGATAGGTGTTAGCTCTTCTCTTAATGTTTGATAGAATTCGCCTGTGAAGCCATCTGGTCCTGAGCTTTTGTTTGTTGGAAGATTTTTCATCACAGTCTCAATTTCAGTGCTTGTGATTGGGCTGTTTATATTTTCTGTCTCCTCCTGGTTCAGTCACAGAAGGTTGTGCTTTTCTAAGAATGTGTCCATTTCTTCCAGGTTGTCCATTTCATTGGCATATAGTTGCTTGCAGTAATCTCTCATGATCCCTTGTATTTCTGCAGTGTCAGTTGTTACTTTTCTTTTCTAATTCTATTGATTTGAGTCTTTTCCCTTTTTTCTTGATGAGTCTGGCTAATGGTTTATCATTTTTTTTTTGTCTTCTCAAAGAACCAGCTTTTAGTTTTATTGAAATTTGCTATTGTTTCCTTCATTTCTTTTTCATTTCTTTCTGATCTGATATTTATGATTTCTTTACTTCTGCTATTTTTTTTTTGTTGTTCTTCTTCTTTCTCGAATTGCTTCAGGTGTAAGGTTAGGTTGTTTATTTGAGATGCTACTTGTTTCTTGAGGTAGGATTGTATTGCTATAAACTTCCCTCTTATAACTGCTTTTGCTGCATCCCATAGGTTTTGGGTGGTCATGTTTTCATTGTAATTTGTGTCTAGGTATTTTTTTATTTCTGCTTTGATTTCTGCAGTGGTCTCTTGGTTATTAAGTAGCGTATTGTTTAGTTTTCATGTATTTGTATTTTTTATAGTTTTTTTCCTGCAATTGATATCTAGTCTCATAGCGTTGAAGTCGGAAAAGATACTTGAAATGATTTCAATTTTCTTAAATTTACCAAGGCTTGATTTGTGACCCAAGAAATGATATCTCCTAGAGAATGTTCCATGAGCACTTGAGAAGAAAGTGTATTCTGTTGTTTTTGGATGGAATTTTCTATAAATATCAATAAATCCAACTTTTTTAATGTGTCATTTGAAGCTTGTGTTTCCTTGTTTATTTTCATTTTGGATGATCTGTTCATTGGTGAAAGTGGGGTATGAAAGTCCCCTTGTATGATTGTGTTACTGTCAATTTCCCCTTTTATGGCTGTTAGCATTTGCCTTATGTATTGAGGTGTTCATATGTTGGGTACGTAAATATTTACAATTGTTATATCTTCTTCTTGGATTGATCCATTGATCATTATGTAGTGTCCTTCTTTGTCTCATGTAATAGTCCTTGTTTTAAAGTCTATTTTGTCTGATATGTGAATTGCTACTCCAGGTTCTTTAGTTTTCCATTTGCATGGAATAGGTTTTTCCATCCCCTCACTTTCAGTCTGTATGTGTCCCTAGGTCTGAATTGGTCTCTTGTAGACAGCATATATACAGGTCTTGTTTTTGTGTCCATTCAGCCAGTCTATGTCTTTTTGTGGGAGCATTTAATCCACTTACATTTAATGTAATTATTGATATATATGTTCCTATTACCATTTTCTTAATTGTTTTTTTATTGTAGGGCTTTTCCTTCTCTTGTGTTTCCTGCCTAGAGAATTTCCTTTAGCATTTGTTGTAAAGATGGTTTGGTGGCGCTGAATTCTCTTAGCTTTTGGTTGTTCCTAAGTTTTTAATTTCTCCATCAAATCTGAATGAGATCCTTGCTTGGTAGTGTAATCTTGGTTGTAGACTTTTCCCTTTCATCACTTTAAATATGCCCTGCCACTCCCTTCTGGCTTGCAGAGTTTCTGCTGATAGATCAGCTGTTAACCTTATGGGGCCTCCCTTATGTGTTATTTGTTGTTTTTCCCTTGCTGCTTTTAATATTTTTTCTGTGTATTTAATTTTTGATAGTTTGAGTAATACGTGTCTTGGCGTGTTTCTCCTGGATTTCTCCTGTATTGTACTCTCTGTGCTTCCTGGACTTGATTAACTATTTTCTTTTCCATATTAGGAAAGTTTTCAACTACAATCTCTTCAAATATTTTCTCAGTCCTTTTCTTTTTTTCACCTTCTTCTGGGACCCCTATAATTCGAATGTTGTTGCCTTTTAAGTTGTCCCAGAGGTGTCTGAGACTGTTCTCAATTGTTTTCCTTCTTTTTTCTTTATTCTGCTCTGCAGTAGTTATTTCCACCCTTTTATATTCCAGGTCACTTCTCCTTTCTTCTTCCTCAGTTATTCTGCTATTGATTCCTTCTATTGAATGTTTAATTTCATTTTTATGTTGGTCATCATTGTTTGTTTGCTCTTTAATTCTTCCAAGTCCTTGTTAAATGTTTCTTGTATTTTCTCCATTCTATTTCCTAGATTTTGTATGATCTTTACAATCATTACTCTGAATTCTTTTTCAGGTAGACTGCTTATTTCCTCTTTATTTGTTTGGTCTGGTGGGTTTTTACCTTGCTCCTTCATCTGCTATGTGTTTCTCTGTCTTCTCATTTTGCTTAACTTACTGTGCTTGGGGTCTACTTTTCACAGGCTGCTGGTTTGTAGTTCCTATTGTTTTTGGTGTCTTCCCCCAGTGGCTAAAGTTGGTTCAGTAGTTTGTGTAGGTTTTTTGCTGGAGAGGACTGGTGCCTCTGTTCTGGAGGATGAGGCTGGATCTTGTCTTTTGGTGGGCAGCACCACGTCCAATGGTGTGTTTTGGGTGTCTGCGACCTTATGATTTTAGGCAACCTCTCTGCTAATAGGTGGGGTTGTGTTCATGTCTTGGTAGTTTTTTGTCGTAGGGTGTCCAGCACTGTACCCTGCTCATCGTTGGATGGACCTGGGTCATAGTATTGAGATGGAGATATTTGGAAGATCTTTCACCATTTAATATTATGTGAAACTGTGAGGTCTCTGGTGGACCAGTGTCCTGATCTCAGCTCTCCCTTATCAGGGGCACCAGCCTGACCCCTGACCAAATTACCAAGAACCTTCAGCCACATGGCTCAGATGAACAGGGAGAAAAAAAGAGAAAGAAAAAAGAAAGAAAGAAAGAAAGAAAGAAAGAAAGAAAGAAAGAAAGAAAGAAAGAAAATAAAGTTATAAAAATAAAAGGTAATTATTAGAAATTTTAAAAAATTAAAAAGTAATAAAAGAAACAATAAAAAGGAAGAAAGAAAGAAGAGAGCAACCAAACCACCGATGATACCAAGCACTAAAAGCTACACTAAAAAAAAAAAATCAAAAAACAGAAACAGATGGACAGAACCCTAGGACAAATGGTAAAAGCAAAGCTATACAGACAAAATCACATAAAGAAGAATACACATACACACTCACCAAAAGAGAAAAAGGAATAAAAAGTATATATTGTTGCTCCCAAAGTCCACCTCCTCAATTTTGGGATGATTCGTTGTTTATTCAGGTATTCCACAGATGCATCGTACATCACGCTGATTGTGGAGATTTAATCCGCTGCTCCTGAGGCTGCTGGGAGAGATTTCCCTTTCTCTTCTTTGTTTGCACAGCTCCTCGGGTTGAGCTTTGAATTTGGCCCCACCCCTGTGTGTAGGTTACCTGAGGGCATCTGTTCTTCGGTCAGAGAGGACGGGGTTAAAGTAAAAGGTGAGTAGGGAGCTCTGCCTCACTCTGGCTGGGGGAAGGGAGGGGTACAGAATGCAAGGCGAGCCTGCAGTGGCAGAGGCTGGCATGACGTTGCAACAGCCTGAGGTGTGCTATGTATTCTCCCTGGGAAGTTGTTCCTGGATCACCTGACTCTCGCAGTGGTGGGCTGCACAGGCTTCAAGGAGGGGAGGTGTGGAAAGTGGCCTATGCTTGCACACAGGCTTCTTGGTGGCGTAGCAGCAGCCTTAGCATTTAATGCCTGTCTCTGGTGTCTGTGTTGATAGCCATGGCTCAGGGCAGTCTTTGGAGCTCATTTGTGTGGTGCTCTGAATCCCCTCTCCTGGTGCACCCCGAGACAATGGTCTCATGGCTCTCTGGCAGTTCCAGACTTTTTCCCGGACTTGCTCCCTGCTAGCTGTGGTGCAATAGCCCCCTTAGGCTGTGTTCATGCAGTCAACCCCAGTCCTCTCCCTGGGATCTGACCTCTGAAGTCAGAGCCTCAGCTCCCAGGACCCACCTGCCCCTGCAGGTGAGCAGACAAGCTTCTCAGGTTGGTGAGTGCTGGTCAGCACCAATCTTCTGTGCAGGAATCTCTCTGCTTTGCCCTCTGCGCCACTGCTGCTGCTCTGCCCTCCGTGGCTCCGAATATTCCCGCCTCAGCCAGCCCCGTCTCCACCACTGAAGGGGTTTCAAAGTGCGTGGAAACTTTTCCTCCTTCACAGCTCCCTCCCAGAGAGGCAGATCCCATCCCTATTCTTTTGTCTCTAATTTTTCTTTTTTCTTTAGCCCTACCCAGGTACGTGGTGAGTTTCTTGCCTTTTAGTAAGTCTGAGGTCTTCTGCCAGCATTCATTAGATGTTCTGTAGGAGTTGTGCCACATGTAGATGTATTTCTGATGTATTTATGGGGAGGAAGGCAATCTCCACATCTCACTCCTCTGCCATCTTAGAGGTCTCTGAGGATTTATTTTTAAAAACACTATTTATTTGAAAATAACTGCTTGTAGATTCTAATTTAGAGATATAAGTTAGTTTAGTTCTTATTTTTCCACTGATCTAAGTAATGGCTTTCAGGTTACACTTCTTTGAGGGAGTTTTTGCAGTGTGTTCAAGAGGTGACAAAATCACCTCTCCCTTTTGATCCATTTGTAGTGAAATGATGGTTTGAATCCTTGATAGTTTTAATCTTTTGTTTGTTCATCTACTTTTACCTTTAACAAGAATCTTTTAAAAACTTTTAAAAATAATATTTTGTGTTTAGTTTTAAAAGCATATTTATTTAATGCTGTGTAGACAATGTCATAATATAGTGTAATATGTGACTTGTACTTGCCACATTTCCAGCTTTTCTCATAGTCATAAATCATGATTTATACACACTTTTAAGTAATATATCAAATTACCCAGCTACTCCAGATGAGTCTAAGTAATAAATTGATGACCTGCCCCCATTATTTCTTGTTATTATTTTTGATATCTTTATTGGACTATAATTGCTTTACAATGGTGTGTTAGTGTCTGTTTTATAACAAAGTGAATCAGCCATATATACATATAACCCCATATCTCCTCCCTCTTTGGTCTCCCTCTCACCCTCCCTACCCCACCCCCCTAGGTAGTCACTAAGCACCGAGCTGATCTCCCTGTGCTATGCAGCTGCTTCCCACTAGAGATCTATTTTACATTTGATAGTATATGTTCGTCCATATCACTCTCTCACTTCGTCCCAGCTTACCCTTCCCCCTGCCCGTGTCCTCTAATCCATTCTCTATGTCTGCGTCTTTAATCCTGTCCTGCCCCTAGGTTCTTGAGAACGTTTTTTTTTTAATTTAG
The DNA here is from genome assembly GCF_003676395.1 of Aethalodelphis obliquidens. Classification (NCBI taxonomy): domain Eukaryota; kingdom Metazoa; phylum Chordata; class Mammalia; order Artiodactyla; family Delphinidae; genus Aethalodelphis; species Aethalodelphis obliquidens. The sequence continues at coordinate 1,025,851 of NW_020837998.1, read as the reverse complement.
ATTCCATATATATGTGTTAGCATACAGTATTTATTTTCCCCTTTCTGACTTACTTCACTCTGTATGACAGCCTCTAGGCCTATCCACCTCACTACGAATAACTCAATTTTGTTTCTTTTTATGGCTGAGTAATATTCCATTGTATATATAAACCCACACACATATGGTCACCTTATTTTAGATAAAGGAAGCAAAAATATCCAATGGAGAAAAGACAGCCTCTTCAATAAGTGGTGCTGGGAAAACTGGACAGGTAAATGTAAAAGAATGAAATTAGAACACTCCCTAACACCATACATAAAAAGAAACTCAGAATGGCTTAAAGACCTAAATGTAAGGCCAGACACTATAAAACTCTTAGGGGAAAACATAGGCAGAACACTCTATGACATAAATCACAGCAACATCCTTTTTGACCCACCTCCTAGAGAAATGGAAATTAAATAAATAAATAAACAAATGGGACCTAATGAAACTTAGAAGCTTTCACACAGCAAAGGAAACCATAAACAAGATGTAAGGACAACCCTCAGAATGGTAGAAAATATTTGCAAATGAAGCAACTGACATATGATTAATCTCCAAAATTTACAAGCAGCTCATGCAGCTCAATATAAGAAAAACAAACAACCTAATCCAAAAATGGGCAGGAGACCTAAATAGACATTTCTCCAAAGATATACAGATTGTCAACAAACACAAGAAAGGATGCTCAACATCACTAATCATTAGAGAAATGCAAATCAAAACTAAAATGAGATATCACCTCACACCAGTCATAATGGCCATTATCAAAACATCTACAAACAATAAATGCTGGAGAGGGTGTGGAGAAAAGGAAACTTATTGCGCTGTTGGTGGGAATGTAAATTGATACAGCCACTATGGAGAACAGCAGGGAGGCGCCTTTGAAAACTAAAAAAGAGCTACCATATGACCTAGCAATCCCATTACTGAGCATATACCCTGAGAAAACCATAATTCAAACAGTCATGTACCACAGTGTTCTTTGCAGCTCTATTTACAATAGCCAGGACATGGAAGCAACCTAAGTGTCCATCAACAGATGAATGGATAAAAATAATTTATTAAATTTCCCTTCCATCTGAATTCCTTTTAATTTGTAATACCTGGGGCATTATGATAATTATGTCAAAATATAAATAGCTACTTGCATTTATCTTTACATATTCTTTTTCTTTTGCTTGGAAGGCAGAATATTAGATATATGGCTATAGATATACATAGAATGATATCAAGCTTAACACAGATTTATAATATGTATCTATCAGAATGCATCTATGTAAACATTCTTCTCTCATAACACCCTGTATCTTCAAATAGAGTAGCTTAATGGAGCCCATGTTTAAGCTGTTCATCTCTCTATTAACTTTTATTAAGCTATCAGTTGTTTTCTATGAGAAGAAATGCACTCTGTCAAACAGGAAATTGGTGCTAAAATCCTGTATGGACTAAAACAGCAGAAGTAAGCAAATCAGATAGTGTTTCAAAGTAGCATGCTGGGTACAAATTTGATCAAAGGAGTATGTTAGAGATTAAAGTAGTTGAAATACTAATTGACACTTTAGCTACTATCTTCAGTGGCTCTCAATTTCTACATCTTTTTCAGAACAGTAAAGATTAGCTTTTCATATACTTTTTCATTTTGCCTCTCTCTCTGTATTGTCTATTTTGTAAAGATTTCAACACATAAATCCAAGCAAATAGATGTCTAATATGTATTCTGTATTCACAGAAATAAACCATTAGCCATGTCAAGGTTATTGAATTCAGCAAGATAATTGTCCTAAATGTAGAGGATTATTAATACACTGATGTAAAAACATTGTATTATCACTTAATATAGCCTAATCCAGCTAAGCTATTAAAGTGTGGGATTTCTTTTCTTCCCAGGATTTGGGTTACACAAACATTTACTGGACACAATTTCATTAGCTAGATGATTTGAGTTACAAATTTTTCACAATGGCTTCTAACCTTCTATCAAGAAAAAGAATTTCTCCATTTTTTAAAAATAATCAATCTTGAAGTCTGTTACCCTCATGCCACTATCCACTCTCTCCTTCCCATGACTGCTGAACTCTGTTAAAGGAAGCCTACACATGCTGCTTCCAATTGCAGACAACATAGTTATCTAATTATATTAATTCTGGTTCCAGAGACAAGTTCTGGAAAATTTCTTAGCCATTTCTCTTTGAATATTTCTTTTCTTCTGTGTTCTCTATTCCCTTCTTCTGAGAATCCACCTAAATAGGTGTTGGAATTTCTTGCCCTACTCTCATTTCTCTTAAACTCTCATATTTTCCATCTCCTTGTCTATCTGTACTGCATCCTAGATAATTTCTTCAGAGATATCTCCCAGTCCACTATTGCTCTCTTCAGTTTCGTCTAATCTTTTGTTTAAGCTATGCATCAAGCTTTTAATTTTAAATATTATATTTATTTCTAACAATTCTATTTTGTAATTTAAAAAATATGTTGAGAAGTTTCTTGCTCATTAATTTGATCTCATTTTTTATTTCTTTATGCAGTTCACATAAGGAATCAAATGACTATATATCTGAGTTCCTTAGGGGTCTAAATCTATGGGGTTTTTTGTTACTGTGATTCTCACTTATGGTGGTTTGATTCCTTGGATGTTTAAACAGTTTGTTTGTGTGTGTGTGTGTGTGTGTGTGTGTGTGTGAGAGAGAGAGAGAGAGAGAGAGAGAGAGAGAGATAATATTTGGTTAAATTTAATTGTGAGAATCCCAAGAACCTAAAATGGAGATGCTTTACTTTAGTGGAAAAAATGTATTGGTTTATGCTAGGAGCCAAGAAGTGCTACTGACATCGGATCCTAGCTTAATGCAGGAGTCTCAAGTTCAGCATCCTCACCTTGCTTTTAGCTCAAAGCTTTGTCTCTTGATCTCACTACCATATAGATATTCATCTCTATGACAACCAAGCTTACTTATTAATTTATTATTTACTGCATATAGCTGCTTTCTTGACACTTGGTTTTCGATTCTGTTCATACTTTCTTTTCTTTTTCCATTTCTTCATTCTTTCCTCCCCTTCTTCCATCCTTCCCTTTCTCTTTCTGTCTGTCTTTCTCTCTCTCTCTTTTTTTTTTTTTTTGGTTCACTGAGATTTGCCTCTTGTGAATCAAACAATGCTTTTAAATATATGTTCCTTTAATGAGGATTTCATTGTAGCAGGAGAGCCATTTAGTGTATCTAATCTGACATATTGTTAGAAGCAGAATTGTCAATGCATGTTTACAATGAATGAACATGTCACTGTGTGTTTGAGCTCACTGTACCTTATAACACTTTATGCAAAACATTACTTTAGAAGACAATTACCAAAATGCCGTGGAAACAGTTTTAAATACTCTAAAATAAACACTAATAAATATATATATATATAAATATATATATATATATATATTAGAAACATCCATGTAAATGTATAGACTCTTATGGAAAATACTAAACTCACAGAAAAAAATCTCTATTTTTTAAATTTCTTTCTTTTTTCAGTGTAAATAAAACAGGGAATTAATTAGAAAAATACAGTTTTTTGCAAGGACTCCAACAGCGGAAATGGGTTAACAGCTAGAAGCAGGCCTTTTGGCAGGACAGATCATGTTGCAATCACAAACGTTTAATTCTGGGTTTTGCAAGAGCATGAAGAAAATATCCTAGAGGTCAGTTCTCCTGGTATAGTACATAAGGCACTAGAATGTGGCTTCATTTCTGCTGGCTTTTGTTTTAATATCTTTATTGGAGTATAATTGTTTTACAATGGTGTGTTAGTTTCTGCTGTATAACAAAGTGAATCAGCTATAAATAAACATATATCCCCATATCTCCTCCCTCAGGGGTCTCCCTCTGACCCTCCCTCTCCCACCCCTCTAGATGTACAAAAAGCACAGAGCTGATCACCCTGTGCTATCTGGTTGCTTCCCACTAGAAATCTATTTTACATTTGGTAGTGTATATATGTCCATGCCACTCTCTCACTTCGTCCCAACTTACCCATCCCCTCTCTGTGTCCCCAAGTCCATTCTCTACATCTGCATCTTTATTCCTGTCCTGCCTCTAGGTTCTTCAGAACTTTTCTTTTTTTTTTAGATTCCATATATATATGTGTTAGCATACGGTATTTTTTTTCCCTTTCTGACTTACTTCACTCTGTATGACAGTCTCTAGATCCATCCACCTCACTATAGATAACTCAGTTTCGTTTCTTTTCATGGCTGAGTAACATTCCACTGTATATATGTGCAACATTTTCTTTATCCATTCATCTGTCGATGGACACTTAGGTTGCTCCCATCTCCTGGCTATTGAAAATAGAGCTGCAATGAACATTGTAGTACATGGCTGTTTTTAAATTATGGTTTTCTAAGGGTATATACTCAGTAGAAGGATTGCTGGGTCATATGGTAGTTCTATTTGTAGTTTTTTAAAGAACCTCCATACTGTTCTCCATAGTGGTGTTATCAATTTACATTCCCATGAACAGTACAATAAGGGTCATTTTATCCACAGCCTCTCCAACATTTATTGTTTGTGGATTTTTTGATGATGGCCATTCTGACTGGTGTGAGGTGATACCTCATTTTAGTTTTGATTTGCAATTCTCTAATGATTAGTAATGTTGAGCATCCTTTCATGTGTTTGCTTGCAAACTGTATATCTTCTTTGGAGAAATGTCTATTTAGGTCTTCTGCCCATATTTGGATTGTGTTGTTTGTTTTTTGATGTTGAGCTGTATGAGCTGCCTGTATATTCTGGAGATTAATCCTTTGTCAGTTGCTTCATTTGTAAATATTTTCTCCCATTCTGAAGGTTGCCTTTTCATCTTGTTTATGGTTTCCTTTGCTGTGCAAAAGATTTTAAGTTTCATTAGGTCCCATTTGTTTATTTTTATTTCCATTACTCTAGGAAGTGAGTCAAGAAGGATCTTGCTGTGATGTACGTCAAAGAGTGTTCTGCCTAGGTTTCCTCAAAGAGTTTTATAGTGTCTGGCCTTACATTTAGGTCTTTAATCCATTTTCAGTTTATTTTTGTGTATGGTGTTAGGGGGTGTTCTAATTTCATTCTTTTATATGTAGCTGTCCAGTTTTCCCAGAACCACATATTGAGGAGGCTGTCATTTCTCCATTGTATATTCTTGCCTCCTTTATCAAAAATAAGGTGACCATATGTGTGTGAGTTTACGTCTGGATTTTCTATCCTGTTCCATTGAATTATATTTCTGTTTTTGTGCCAGTACCATACTGTCTTGATTACTGTAGCTTTGTAGTATAGTCTGAAGTCAGGGAACCTGAGTCCTCCAGCTCTGTTTTTCTTCCTCAAGATTGCTTTGGCTTTTCGGGGTCTTTTGTGTTTCCAAACAAATTGTGAAAGATTTTGTTCTAGTTCTGTGAAAAATGACAGTTGTAGTTTGATAGGGATTACATTGAATCTGTAGATTGCTTTGGGTAGTAGAGTCATTTTCACAATGCTGATTCTTCCAATACAAGACCATGGTATATCTCTTTGTATCTTTTTTAATTTCCTTTGTCAATGTCTTAGAGTTTTGTGCATACAGGTCTTTTGTCTCCTTAGGTAGGTTTATTCCTAGATATTTTATTCGTTTTGTTGCAATGGTAAATGTGAGTGATATCTTAATAGCTCTTTCAGATTCTTCATCATTAGTGTATAGGAATGCAAGAGATTTCTGTGCATTAATTTTATATCTTGCTACTTTACTAAATTCATTGATTAGCTCTAGTAGTTTTCTGGTAGCATCTTTGGGATTCTCTATGTATCGTGTCATGTCATCTCAAAGAATGACAGTCTTACTTCTTTTCCAATTTGGATTCCTTTTATCTCTTTTTCTTCTCTGATTGCTGTGGCTAAGACTTCAAAAAGTATGTTGAATAATAGGGGTGATAGTGGGCAACCTCGTATTGTTCCTGATCTTAGTGGAAATGATTTCAGTTTTTCACCATTGACAAGGATATTGGCTGTGGATTTGTCATCTATGGTATTCATTTTGTTGTGGCAAGTTCCTTCTGTGCCTACTTTCTGGAGAGTTTGTATCATAAATGTGTGTTGAATTTTGTCAAAAGCTTTTTCTGCATCTATTGAGATGATCATATGGATTTCTCCTTCAATTTGTTAATATGGTTTATCATATAGATTGATTTTTGTATATTGAAAAAACCTTGCATTCCTGGGATAAACCCCAGTTGATCATGGTGTATGTTCCTTTTAATGTGCTGTTGGATTCTGTTTGCTAGTGTTTTCTTGAGGATTTTTGCATCTATATTCATCAGTGATATTGGTCTGTAGTTTTCTGTTTTGTGCCATCTTTGTCTGGTTTTGGTATCACAGTGATGGTGGCCTCGTAGAATAAGTTTGGGAGTGTTCCTCCCTGTGCTATATTTTGGAAGACTTTGAGAACGATCGGTGTTAGCTCTTCTGTAATGTTTGATAGAATTCGCCTGTGAAGCCATCTGGTCCTGGGTTTTTGTTTGTTGGAAGATTTTTAATCACAGTTTCAATTTCATCGCTTGGGATTGGTCTGTTTATTTTTTCCCTTTCTTCCTATTTCAGCCTCGGGAGGTTGTGTTTTTCTAAGAATGTGTTCATGTCTTCAGTTTGTCCATTTTATTGGCATATTGTTGCTTTTAGTGATCTCTCATGATCCTTTGTATTTCTGCAGTGTCAGTTGTTACTTCTCCTTTTTCATTTCTTATTTTATTCATTTGAGTCTTCTTTTTTTTCTGGAGTCTGGCTAATGGTTTATCGATTTTATTTGTCTTCTCAAAGAACCAACTTTTAGTGTTATTGATCTTTGTTATCATTTACTTCATTTCTTTTTCCTTTATTTCTGATCTTATCTTTATGATTTCTTTCCTTCTTCTAACTTTGGGTTATTTTTTTCTTCATACTCTAATTGCTTTAGGTGTAAGATTTGTTTATTTGAGATGTTTCTTCTTTCCTGAGGTAGGATTGTATTGCTATAATCTTCCCACTTTAGAACTGCTTTTGCTGCATCCAATAGGTTTTGGGGCATTGTGTTTTCATTGTCGTTTCTTTTTTTAGATATATTTTTATTTAATCTTTAATTTCTTCAGTGATCTCGTGGTTATTTAGTAGTGTATTATTTAGCTTCCATGTGTTTGTATTTTTTACAGATTTTTTCTTGTAATTGATATCTAATCTCATAGCATTGTGGTTGAAACAGATATTTGATGATACAAGTTCAATTTTCTTAAATTTTCCAAGGGTTGATTTGTGACCCAGGAAATGATCTCTCCTGGAGAATGTTTCATGAGCACTTGAGTAGAAAGCGCATTCTGTTGATTTTGGATGGAATGTCCTATAAATATCAATTAAGTCCATCTTTCTTAATGTATCATTTAAAGCTTGTGTTTCCTTATTTATTTTCATTTAGATGATTTGTCCATGGGTCAACTGGGGTGTCAAAGTCCCCTACTATGATTGTGTTACTGTCGATTTTCCCTATTATGGTTGTTAGCATTTGCCTTATGTATTGAGGTGCTCCTATGTCGGGTTCATAAATATTTACAATTGTTATGTCTTTTTATTGGATTGATCCCTTGATCATTACGTAGTTTCCTTCTTTGTCTCTTGTGATAGTCTTTATTTTAAAGTCTATTTTGTCTGATATGAGAATTGCTACTCTAGCTTTCCTTTGATTGTCATTTGCATAGAATATCTTTTTCCATCCCCTAACTTTCAGTTTGTTTGTGTCCCTAGGTCTGAAGTGGATGTCTTGGAGACAGCATATATACAGGTCTTGTTTTTGTACCCATTCAGCCAGTCTATGTCTTTTGGTTGGAGCATTTAATCCATTTACATTTAAGGTAGTTATCGATATGAATGTTTTTATTACCATTTTCTTAACTGCTTTAGGTTTGTTATTGTAGGTCTTTTTCTTCTCTTCTGTTTCCTGCTTAGAGAAGTTCCTTTAGCATTTGTTGTAAACCTTGTTTGATGTTGCTGAATTCTCTTAACTTTTGCTTGTTTGTAAAGGTTTTAATTTCTCGGTTGAATCTGAATAAGATCCTTGCTGTGTAATCTTGGTTGTAGGTTTTTCCCTTTCATCACTTTAAATATGTCCTGCCACTTAGAGTTTCTGCTGAAAGATCAGCTGTTAACCTTATGGGGATTCCCTTGTATGTTATTTGTATCTTTTCCCTTGCTGCTTTTAATATTTTTTCTTTGTATTTAATTTTTGATAGTTTGTTTAATATGTGCCTTGTAGTGCGTCTCCTTGCATTTATCCAGTATAGGACTCCCTGTGCTTCCTACAGTTGATTATTTCCTTTCCCATATTAGGGAAATTTTCTACTATAATCTCTTCAAATATTTTCTCAGTCCCTTTTTCTTTTTCTTTTGCTTCTGGGACCCTTATAATTAGAATTTTGGTGTGTTTAATGTTGTCCCAGAAGTCTCTGAGACTGTCCTAAATTCTTTCCAATCTTTTTTCTTTATTCTGCCTGCAGCAGTTATTTCCACTCTTTCATCATTCAGGTCACTTACCCATTCTTCTGCCTCAGTTATTCTGCTATTCATTCCTTCTAGAGAATTTTTAGTTTCATTTATTGTGTTCTTCATCATTGTTTGTTTGCTCTTTAGTTCTTCTAGGTCCTTGTTAAACGTTTCTTCTATTTTCTCCATTTTATTTTCAAGATTTTGGATCATCTTTACTATCATTACTCTGAATTCTTTTTCAGGTAGACTGTCTATTTCCTTTATTTGTTTGGTGTTGTGGGTTTTTACCTTGCTCCTTCATCTGCTGTGTGTTTCTCTGTCTTCTCATTTTGCTTAACTTACTCTGTTTGGGGTCTCCGTTTCACAGGCTGCAGGTTCGTAGTTCCTGGTTTTCTTGGTGTCTTCCCCCAGTGGGTAAGGTTGGTTCAGTCAGTTGTGTAGGCTTCCTGGTGGAGGGGACTGGTGCCTGTGTTCCTGTGGATGAGGCTGGTTCTTGTCTTTCTGGTGAGCAGGACCACGTCTGGTGCTGTGTTTTGGGGTGTCTGTGAACTTATTATGATTTTAGGCAGCCTCTTTGCTAATGGATGTGGTTGTGTACCTTTCTTGCTAGTTGTTTGGCATAGCATGTCCAGAACTCTAGTTTGCTGGTTGTTGAGTGGGGCTGGGTCTTCATGTTGAGATGGAGATCTCTGGGAGATCTTTTGCCATTTTATATTACATGGGACTGGGAGGTCTCTGGTGGACCAATGTCCTGATCTCGGCTCTCCCACCTCATAGGCACAGGCCTGACACGCGGCCAGAGCATCAAGACCTCTGAGCCACACAGCTCAGAAGGAAAGTAAGAAAAAAAGGGAAGGAAAGAAAGAAAAATAAAATAAAATAAAGTTATTAAAATAAAAAATATATTATTAATAATAAAAAATTAAAAAGTAATTGAAAAGAAAGAAGGAAGAGTGCATCGAAACCAAAACACAAATCCACCAATGATAAGCTGTAAATCTATACTAAAAATTAACAAAAAACAAAAAATAGATGGACAGACAGAACCCTAGGACAAATGATAAAAGCAAAGCTCTCCAGCTTCTGGTCCTCTTCTATGGAGTGGGCAGCTTCCAGGATCCTCAGGTGGTGCTGGTGGGCCGGAGGTGCTGCCCCATTCCTCGAAGCATGAAGGCACCACAGGAAGGAAGGACTGAGAGAAGGTGCAATCTCTATTTAAAGATTTTCAAGCTACTTGAGTACAAGAACAAGGTTCTGTCATCATTACATTCCAAGCATCTGAAATAATGTGGGGCACAGAAAGCATTATTTACAAAAATAATTAATTGAAATCATATTAAGGGCCCAAATTATGACCTTGAGAAAATTGTGCATGTGTGAACTCTTTTTGTTATTCTATCACTGTGGCATCAAATGCTATAGATTTTTATAGCATTCTCTACTACAGTACTTTAGCAAGATCTGTTCTGATCTATTGTAACCGTGGAAATCATCAAGATTACTCTGTTTGTGGAAATATACACAGTAAATTAATATGTTTAACTATACTTTCATTCATAATAAAGAATTTTAAATATTTTTTGTTAGTTTTACCTGGGGACTTTTGTATAATACAGTTATCCAAACAAGTACATCCAGAACAAATAATTTAAAACCTTGACAAAACTATTTATTATTAGAAAATTAAACCTAAAAATTGAAGGTTTGAGTTTTAAAAATACACATGATCATTCTCTGGTTATAGTAACTAATATGTGATGCTATTATCTCAACAAATAAATTCTAAAGGACCAGGATAACTAAATTAGAATAAATAGAAATACATTACTATGACTTTTTGATTTGTTACTGGAATTGTAAATAAATTGTTTTGGATCAGAGTATATCACTTTTCTAAATACCAACAGCAGACTTTTTCCTTGCATAACAAATATTCCTAGATTGATGGATAACTATAGAATCTTGGAAAATAAAAAGAGATTAGGAGACTTCCGGGAAGATGGCAGAAGAGTAAGACGCGGAGATCACCTTCCTCTCCACAGATACACCAGAAATACATCTACGCGTGGAACAACTCCTACAGAACACCTACTGAACGCTGGCAGAAGACCTCAGACCTCCCGAAAGGCAAGGAACCCCCCACGTACCTGGTTAGGGCAAAAGAAAAAACTAAACAGAGACAAAAGGATAGGGACGGGTCCTGCACCAGCGGGAGAGAGCTGTGAAGGAGGAAAAGTGTCCACACACTGGGAAGCCCCTTCGCGGGTGGAGACTTCGGGAGGCAGAGTGGGGGAGCTTGGGAGCCGCGGAGGAGAGCACAGCAACAGGGGTGCGGAGGGCAAAGCGGACAGATTCCAGCGCAGAGGATCGGGCCGACCGGCACTCACCAGCCGAGAGGCTTGTCTGCTCGCCCGCCGGGGCGGGCGGGACTGGGAGCTGAGGCTCCGGCTTTTGTCGGAGCGCCGGGAGAGGACTGAGGTTGGCGGCGTGAGCACAGCCTGCAGGGCGTTGGTGCGCCGCGGCTGGCCGGGAGAGAGTCCGGGGAGGGGTCTGGACCTGCCGAAGAGGCAAGAGACTTTTACGTCCCTCTTTGTTTCCTGGTGCACGGGGAGAGGGGATTAAGAACGCTGCTTGAGAGAGCTCCAGGGACGGGCGCGAGCCGTGGCTAAGAGTGCAGAGCCCAGAGACGGACATGGGACGCTAAGGCCGCTGCTGCCGCCGCCAGGAGGCCTGTGTGCGAACACAGGTCACTAGCCACACGCCCTTCTGGGGAGCCTGTGCAGCCCGCCACTGCCAGGGTCCCGGGATCCAGGGACGGCTCCCCGGGAGAGCGCACGGCGCGCCTCAGGCTGCAGCGTCACGCCGGCCTCTGCCGCTGCAGGCCCGCCCCGCACTCCGTGACCCTCCCTACCCCCCGGCCTGGGTGAGCCAGAGCCTCCGAATCAGTGGCTCCTTTAACCTCGTCCTGTCTGAGCAAAGAACAGACGCCCTCCGGTGACCTACACGCACAGGCGGGGCCAAATCCAAAGCTGAGCCCCTGGGAACTGTCAGAACAAAGAAGAGAAAGGGAAATCTCTCCCAGCAGCCTCAGAAGCAGCGGATTAAAGCTCCACAATCAACTTGATATACCCTGCATCTGTGGAATACCTGAATAGACAACGAATCATCCCAAATTAAGGAGCCCTGTGGATGAAAGGCTCTTGGTGCTGCAGCCAGGACTCAGTGCTGTGCCTCTGAGGTGGGAGAGCCAACTTCAGGACACTGGTCCACAAGAGGCCTCCCAGCTGCACATAATATCAAACAGCAAAAATCTCCGAGAGATCTCCATCTCAACGCCAGCACCCAGCTTCACTCAACGACCAGCAAGCTAGAGTGCTGGACATCCTATGCCAAACAACTAGCAAGACAGGAACACAACCCCACCCATTAGCAGAGAGGCTGCCCAAAATCATAGTAAGTCTACAGACACCCCAAAACACACCACCAGACGTGGACCTGCCCACCAGAAAGACAAGATCCAGCCTCATACACCAGAACACAGGCACTAGTACCCTCCACCAGGAAGCCTACACAACCCACTGAACCAACCTTAGCCACTGGGGACAGACACAAAAAACAACAGGAACTACGAACCTTTAGCCTGCAAAAAAGGAGACCCCAAACACAGTAAGATAAGCAAAATGAAAAGACAGAAAAACACACAGCAGATGAAGGAGCAAGATAAAAACCCACCAGACCTAACAAATGAAGAGGAAATAGGCAGTCTACCTGAAAAAGAATTCAGAATAATGATAGTAAGGTTGATCCGAAATCTTGGAAATAGAATGGACAATAGAATGGACAAATTGCAAGAATCAGTTAACAAGGACCTAGAAGAACTAAAGATGAAGCAAGCAATGATGAACAACACAATAAATGAAATTAAAAGTACTCTAGATGGGATCAATAGCAGAATAACTGAGGCAGAAGAACGGATAAGTGACCTGGAAGATAAAATAGTGGAAATAACTACTGCAGAGCAGAATAAAGAAAAAAGAATGAAAAGAACTGCGGACAGTCTCAGAGACCTCTGGGACAACATTAAACGCACCAACATTCGAATTATAGGGGTTCCAGAAGAAGAAGAGAAAAAGAAAGGGACTGAGAAAATATTTGAAGAGATTATAGTTGAAAACTTCCCTAATATGGGAAAAGAAATCATTAATCAAGTCCAGGAAGCACAGAGAGTCCCATACAGGATAAATCCAAGGAGAAATACGCCAAGACACATATTAATCAAATTGTCAAAAATTAAATACAAAGAAAACTTATTAAAAGCAGCAAGGGAAAAACAACAAATAACACACAAGGGAATCCCCATAAGGTTAACAGCTGATCTTTCAGCAGAAACTCTGCAAGCCAGAAGGGAGTGGCAGGACATATTGAAAGTGTTGAAGGAGAAAAACCTGCAACCAAGATTACTCTACCCAGCAAGAATCTCATTCAGATTTGATGGAGAAATTAAAACCTTTACAGACAAGCAAAAGCTGAGAGAGTTCAGCACCACCAAACCAGCTCTACAACAACTGCTAAAGGAACTTCTCTAGGCAAGAAACACAAAAGAAGGAAAGGACCTACAATAACGAACCCAAAACAATTAAGAAAATGGGAATAGGAACACACATATCGATAATTACATTAAATGTAAATGGACTAAATGCTCCCACCAAAAGACACAGATTGGCTGAATGGATACAAAAACAAGACCCATATATTTGCTGTCTACAAGAGACCCACTTCAGACCTAGAGACACATACAGACTGAAAGTAAGGGGATGGAAAAAGGTATTTCATGCAAATGGAAACCAAAAGAAAGCTGGAGTAGCAATTCTCATATCAGACAAAATAGACTTTAAAACAAAGACTATTAGAAGAGACAAAGAAGGACACTACATAATGATCAAGGGATCGATCCAAGAGGAAGATATAACAATTGTAAATATTTATGCACCCAACATAGGTGCACCTCAATACAAAAGGCAAATACTGACAACCATAAAAGGGGAAATCGACAGTAACACATTCATAGTAGGGGACTTTAACACCCCACTTTCACCAATGGACAGATCATCCAAAATGAAAATAAATAAGGAAACACAAGCTTTAAATGATACATTAAACGAGATGGAGTTAATTGATATTTATAGGACATTCCATCCAAAAACAACAGAATACACATTTTTCTCAAGTGCTCATGGAACATTCTGCAGGATAGATCATATCTTGGGTCACAAATCAAGCCTTGGTAAATTTAAGAAAATTGAAATTGTATCAAGTATCTTTTCTGACCACAACGCCATGAGACTAGATATCAATTACAGGAAAAGATCTGTAAAAAATACAAACACATGGAGGCTAAACAATACACTACTTAATAATGAAGTGATCACTGAAGAAATCAAAGAGGAAATCAAAAAATACCTAGAAACAAATGACAATGGAGACACAACGACCCAAAACCTGTGGGATGCAGCAAAAGCAGTTCTAAGGGGGAAGTTTATAGCAATACAAGCCCACCTTAAGAAGCAGGAAACATCTCGAATAAACAACCTAACCTTGCACCTCAAGCAATTAGAGAAAGAAGAACAAAAAAACCCCAAAGCAAGCAGAAGGAAAGAAATCATAAAAATCAGATCAGAAATAAATGAAAAAGAAATGAAGGAAACAATAGCAAAGATCAATAAAACTAAAAGCTGGTTCTTTGAGAAGATAAACAAAATAGATAAACCACTAGCCAGACTCATCAAGAAAAAAAGGGAGAAGACTCAAAACAATAGAATTAGAAATGAAAAAGGAGAGGTAACAACTGACACTGCAGAAATAAAAGAGATCATGAGAGATTACTACAAGCAACTCTATGCCAATAAAATGGACAATCTGGAAGAAATGGACAAATTCTTAGAAATGCACAACCTGCCAAGACTGAATCAGGAAGAAATAGAAAATATGAACAGACCAATCACAAGCAGTGAAATTGAAACTGTGATTAAAAATCTTCCAACAAAGAAAAGCCCAGGACCAGATGGCTTCACAGGCGAATTCTATCAAACATTTAGAGAAGAGCTAACACCTATCCTTCTCAAACTCTTCCAAAATATAGCAGAGGGAGGAACACTCCCAAACTCCTTCTACGAGGCCACCATCACCTTGATACCAAAACCAGACAAGGATGTCACAAAGAAAGAAAACTACAGGGCAATATCACTGATGAACATAGATGCAAAAATCCTCAACAAAATACTAGCAAATAGAATCCAACAGCACATTAAAAGGATCATACACCATGATCAAGTGGGGTTTATTCCAGGAATGCAAGGATTCTTCAATATACGCAAATCTATCAATGTGATAAACCATATTAACAAACTGAAGGAGAAAAACCATATGATCATCTCAATAGATGCAGAGAAAGCTTTTGACAAAATTCAACACCCATTTATGATAAAAACCCTGCAGAAAGTAGGCATAGAGGGAACTTTCCTCAACATAATAAAGGCCATATATGACAAGCCCACAGCAAACATCATCCTCAATGGCGAATAACTGAAAGCATTTCCACTAAGATCAGGAACAAGACAAGGTTGCCCACTCTCACCACTCTTATTCAACATAGTTTTGGAAGTTTTAGCCACAGCAATCAGAGAAGAAAAGGAAATAAAAGGAATCCAAATCGGAAAAGAAGAAGTAAAGCTGTCACTGTTTGCAGATGACATGATCCTATACATAGAGAACCCTAAAGATGCTACCAGAAAACTACTAGAGCTAATCAATGAATTTGGTAAAGTGGCAGGATACAAAATTAATGCACAGAAATCTCTGGCATTCCTATATACTAATGATGAAAAATCTGAATGTGAAATCAAGAAAACACTTCCATTTACCACTGCAACAAAAAGAATAAAATATCTAGGAATAAACCTACCTAAGGAGACAAAAGATCTGTATGCAGAAAATTATAAGACACTGATGAAAGAAATTAAAGATGATACAAATGGATGGAGAGATATACCATGTTCTTGGATTGGAAGAATCAACATTGTGAAAATGACTCTACTACCGAAAGCAATCTATAGATTCAATGCAATCCCTATCAAACTACCACTGGCATTTTTCACAGAACTAGAACAAAAAATTTTGCAATTTGTATGGAAACACAAAAGACCCCGAAGAGCCAAAGCAATCCTGAGAACGAAAGAAGGAACTGGAGGAATCAGGCTCCCAGACTTCAGACTATACTACAAAGCTACAGTTATCAAAACGGTATGGTACTGGCACAAAAACAGAAAAATTGATCAATGGAACAGGATAGAAAGCCCAGAGATAAACCCACGCACATATGGTCACCTTATCTTTGACAAAGGAGGCAGAAATGTACCGTGGAGAAAGGACAGCCTATTCAATAAGTGGTGCTGGGAAAACTGGACAGCTACATGTAAAAGTATGAAGTTAGATCACTCCCTAACACCATACACAAAAATAAGCTCAAAATGGATTAAAGACCTAAATGTAAGGCCAGAAACTATCAAACTCTTAGAGGAAAACATAGGCAGAACACTCTATGACATAAATCACAGCAAGATTCTTTCTGACCCACCTCCTAGAGTAATGGAAATAAAAACAAGAGTAAACAAATGGGACCTAATGAAACTTAAAAGCTTTTGCGCAGCAAAGGAAACCATAAAGAAGACCAAAAGACAACCCTCAGAATGGGAGAAAATATTTGCAAATGAAGCAACTGACAAAGGATTGATCTCCAAAATTTATAAGCAGCTCATGCAGCTTAATAACAAAAAAACAAACAACCCAATCCAAAAATGGGCAGAAGACCTAAATAGACATTTCTCCAAAGAAGATATACAGAGTGCCAACAAACACATGAGAGAATGCTCAACATCACTAATCATGAGAGAAATGCAAATCAAAACTACAATGAGATATCATCTCACACCAGTCAGAATGGCCATCATCAAAAAATCTAGAAACAATAAATGCTGGAGAGGGTGTGGAGAAAAGGGAACACTCTTACACTGTTGGTGGGAATGTAAATTGATACAGCCACTGTGGAGAACAGTATGGAGGTTCCTTAAAAAGCTACAAATAGAACTACCATATGACCCAGCAATCCCACTACTGGGCATATACCCTGAGAAAACCATAATTCAAAAAGAGTCATGTACCAAAATGTTCATTGCAGCTCTATTTACAATAGCCCAGAGATGGAAACAACCTAAGTGTCCGTCATCGGATGAATGGATAAAGAAGATGTGGCACATATATACAATGGAATATTACTCAGCCATAAAAAGAGACGAAATTGAGCTATTTGTAATGAGGTGGATAGACCTAGAGTCTGTCATACAGAGTGAAGTAAGTCAGAAAGAGAGAGACAAATACCGTATGCTAACACATATATATGGAATTTAAAAAAAAAATGTCATGAAAAACCTAGGGGTGAAACAGGAATAAAGACAGAGACTTACTAGAGAATGGACTTGAGGCTATGGGGAGGGGGAAGTGTAAACGGTTACAAAGCGATAAAGAGGCATGCACATATATACACTACCAAACGTAAGGTAGATAGCTAGTGGGAAGCAGCCGCATAGCACAGGGAGATCAGCTCGGTGCTTTGTGACCGCCTGGAGGGGTGGGATAGGGAGGGTGGGAGGGAGGGAGACGCAAGCGGGAAGAGATATGGGAACATATGTATACATATAACTGATTCATTTTGTTGTGAAGCTGAAACTAACATACCATTGTAAAGCAATTATACTCCAATAAAGATGTTAAAAAAAAAAAAGAGATTAAATGTATTTTAAAAGTGCTGTTTTATTGGGACTTCCCTCGTGGTCTAATTGTAAAGAATCCGCCTTCCAATGCAGGGGATGTGAGCTCGATCCCTGGTCTGGGAACTAAGATCCCACATGTCACAGGGCAACTAAGCCCACATGCCACAACTAGAGAGCTCATGCACCTCAACTGGAGAGGCCATGTGCTGCAAACTACAGAGCCCACGTGCCCTGGAGTCCACGTGCCACAACTAGAGAGAGAAAACCCACACACCACAACTAGAGAGAAGCCCACGCACTGCAACGAAAGATCCCACATGCCACAACAAACACACAGCACAGCCAAAAAATAAAATAAATAAAATGTTTTTTAAAAAAGACAACACATTGATTTAAAAAATAATAAAAGTGCTTTTCTATAATACAGAAGAGCCAAATGAACCAACCTATTTTTTATATTTGTATTCAAATGTTTATATTTTCAATTAGCTTAAACCTGAATATAGACTGTGTAATCTAATAATACTACTCTAATAACATCATAGAACGTTTCTTAGGCAAGAGCTTTATGAATATGACTATGAGACTATTAATGTAGAGCTAGTAATAACAAGTAAGTTTGTAATAACAAGTAAGTTTATCTTAATTGAGCTCTCACATTGTAATTAAATACAATCTCAAATACTGGTCTCAGAATTTAGCTCCCTTAAAAATGAGAGTATGCACATGGACCCACACACACACACACACACACACACACATACACATACACATACACACCATGGCTCATTCATTATTTAAGAAAGGCTCTTAGTTAAAAATAACAGAAATACATTCTGGTTACATCCAGTTTGTTTTATGTGTTATTACTGGCTTTTAAGCTCATGATCCAAATAAGGATGTTTGAGAACTATAACAAACCTCTACATCAGGTGCAAATAATTTTTGAAAAGTGAAATCCTGTCATAATGATCAAAACAGGTCAGACAGTGTCAAAAGTGTTGTAGCTTATCTTGACAAATTTTGATAAGAAGGAAAAAAGAATGAGAAAGGGGTTTCTAAAAGTTATAAACTACTAGCTTGATCTGTCTGGTTTGAGGTTTGTCAAAATATTCCCAGAAGTGTTCTTATAGCAATCACATCCTTATAAGCAGCATCAGACTCTGTTCTAACATGATTTTCAGGTATGGGCAATAGAAATTGAGATATATCTAGTTTAAGTTATTTCAAAACTCCTTGTCATTTTAATCTAGAATGTTAAATTATTGTTATTAAAGGCTTTATTTTGTCATGATCTTTCACAATGGGAAAAAAGAATGGCTGATCTTTAATCTGGAGATATAATAGAAATATATATGCATATTATATATATATATATATATATATATATATGTGTGTGTGTGTGTGTGTGTGTGTGTGTATACATATATTTACCAGCAAAAACATCATTGAGGACACATATAAAATCATGCCTTGAACTATTTACCTTAAAAATGGCATGAAAATGTCTAGTTCACAGATCACAACTGACCCAAACTAGTAATAAGCCAAACAATGTGTAGATATTATAAAATAACATTGCCTTTTAAAATCTTTGAATTTAATGTATGCCTTGGTTTCTCAGCTCATTGCTTGTGCTTTGTTCACCTCAACTGGATGCTTTCAGTTAATTGCTAGAAAACTACTGAGAATTAATCCTGATACCACATTTGCTTATTGCTGTTTCAGGTGTTGTGCACTTGTTTTATCTATAGTTGTTTCATCACTGTAAAAATAAATTAATTATTTTTTGTCAAAGGAGTATCTCAATTGTACAATATACTTTTCCACTCATGGAATATGTTAGATTAAAATGAAGTTAGAGAACACTTCCCAGCTAATTCTGTAAAGCCAGTTTCCCAATTCATCCTATGAAGTGGTAATTCCCTGATACTAAAACTAGACAAAGACATCACAAGAAAGGAAATAACTATAGAACAATATCAATTACGAATATAAGTGCAAAAAATGTTCATCAAAATACAAGCAATTGAAATTCAGCAACACATAAAAATAATTATACATCATGACCAAGAAGACTTTATCCAAGGAACAAAAGTTTAGTTCAACACAAAAAAAAAACAGTGAAAATATCTCTTTTTGCAATGACATGATGTGACATGTAGAAAACCCCAAAAACTCCACCAAAAGCCTATCAGAACTAATAAACAAATTCATTAAAGTTGCAGGATTCAAAATCAACATACAAAAATCTGTTGTGTTTCAATACACTAATAAAGAACAATAAGAAAGAGAAATTAAGAAAACATTCCCAAGTACAACTGCATCAAAAAGAATAAAATACTTAGGAATAAATTTACCCAAGGAGGTGAAAGACTTGAACACTGAAAACTACAAAATATTGAAGAAAGAAATTAAATACACAAATAAAAGGAAAAACATCTCATGTTCAGTAATTGGAAGACTTTTATTGTTAAAATGTTCATACTACCCAAAGTGATCTAGAAATTCAGTGCAATTCCTATCAAAACCCTAATAGTATTCTTATAGAAATAGGAAAAAAAACAATTCTAAACTTCATATAGAAACACAAATGACCCCAAATAGCAAAAGCAATATTAAGAAAGAAGAACAAAGATTGAGGCATCATAGTCCTGCTTTAAAATTAACCCTAACCCAAACCCTAACACTAACCCCATCACAACGCTGTAGAAATCAATAGTATGGAACTAGCATAAAAACAGACATATAGACCAATGGAACACAGAAATAAACCCATGCATATATGGTAAACTGACTTTGACAAAGGTGCCAGGAATACACAATGGGCAATGAATAGTCTCTTCAACAAAAATGGTGCTGGGAAAACTGGGTATCCACATGAAAAATAATAAAATTAAACCCTTATCTTACACCATACACAAAAATCAACTCAAAGTGGATTAAAGACCCAATATTGTAAAACTCCTAAATGAAAACATAGGGGGAAATCTTCATGACATTGGTCTAGGCACTAATTACTTGGATATGCCACCAAAAGCACAAGCAACAAAAGCAAAAAGATAAGTAGTTATGCATCAAATTAAAAAGCTTCTGTACAACAAAGGAAAAATCAAAATAGTAAAAAGACAACCTACAGAACTGAAGAAAAGATTTGCAAACTATATATGTGTTAAGGTGTTAATATACAGAATATAGAAGGAACTCCTACAACTCCATTTAAAAGAGAGAGAGAAACAAATAACCTGATTTTAAAAAGTACTTAGACATTTACCCAACGGAGACATACAAATGGCCAAGAAATATATGAAAATATTGTCAACCTCACTAATCATCAGGGAAATTCAAATCAAAACCAAAATGAGATATAACTTACACCTGTTAAGACAGTCATTTTAAAAAGATAACAAATGTTTATGAGGATACGGAGAAACTGAAACACTTGTATACTATTGAGTGGGAAAGTAAAATGCTGCAGTCAATATGGAAAATAGTATGGAGGGTCCCCAAAATTAAAAAATAACAACTATGTGATGGATTCTGGGTATATATCCAAAAGAATTGAAATCAGGAACTTGAAAAGATATCTGCAGTCCCAAATTCATTACAGCATTATTTACAACAGCCAAGATATCGAAACAACATAAATTCCCATCAATGGATGAATGTATAAAGAAAATATGGCATATATACATAATGGACAATATTATGTATAAAGAAAATATGGCATATATACATAATGGACAATTATTCAGTCACAAATAAGAAAATCTTACCGTATGCAACAACATGGACGAAACTGGAGGACATCATGCTAAGTGAAATAAGTCAGTCACAGAAAGACATGTAGTATATGATTTCACAATATGAGGTATCTAAAACAGTTAAGCTTATAGAAACAGAGAGGAGAATGGTGTTTTGTCAGGAGCTGGAGGGAGGGGAGTGGGAAGTTGCTGTTCAATGGGCACAAAGTTTCAGTTATGTAAGATGAATAAATTCCAAAGATATGCTGTACAACTTTGTGCCTACAATAAAAATAATGTATTGTGCACTTAAAATTTTGTTAAGTGGATAGATTTCAAGTTAAATGTTCTTACCACAATAAAACAATAATAATTATTATTATTATAAACAATTTCCTTTCAAAAATCAATCTAAAGTATTTTATTAGTAGAATAAAGGACAAAAACCACATGATCATCTCAATTGAAGCAGATAAATAATATGACAATATCTAACATATTTTCATGGTAAAGCATTCAATGAACTAGACCTAGAAAGAAACTTCCTCAGTCTGATAAAAGGCATATGAAAAACCCATTGATAACATTATACTTAATGATGAAAGACTGAACACCTTCCCCCTAAGATTGGAAAAAAAGACAAGGATTTACACTCTCACCACTTCTATTCAACATTGTACTGGACATTGTAGCCAGGGGAATTAGGTCAGAAAAAGAAAAGGCATACAGATTGGAAAAGAAGAAATAAAACAATCTCATTTTCAGATGTCATGATTTTATATGTAGAAAACCTTAAAGAATCTACAGAAAACCCATAGAGCTAATAGCCAAGTTCAACAAGGCTGATGAATACAAATTAAATATAGAAAAATAAAATGTATTTCTATACACTAGCAGTGAACAATTCAAAATTGTTGAAATTAAGAAAACAATTTCATTTACAATTGAATGTAAAACATTCAAAATAAAATATGAATAAACTTAGCAAAACAGGTGCAAAACTATGCTCTGAAAGCTACAAAACATTATTGAAGAAATTAAAGAGAACCTATAATAAATGGAAACACATCCCATGTTCATGGATCAAAATATTAATATTGTTATGATGGCAATGCACCCCAAATTGATCTACAGATCCAGTATACTCCCTATAGAAATTTCTGTTGGCATTTTATTAGGAATTGATTATGAAGTTCTTATGAAAATATAAGGGACCCATGATTTCCAAAATAATCTTGAAAAAATAAAAAAAAATAAAATTGGAGTACTCATATTCCCAAATTTCAAAACTTATTATAAGGTTACAGTAATCAAGACATTGTAATACTGGCATAATGATAGACATATTGATCATGGAATAGAATTGAGAGTCCAGAAATAAACCCTTAACTTTTATGGTCAAGTGATTTTTGACAAGGGTGCTAACTCAATGGGGGAAATAATAGTGTTTTCAATAAATTGTGCTGGGACCATTGGATACCCAACTGCAAAAGAATAAAAGTAGTTCCCTGCCTAATACCAAACACAAAACTTAACTCAACAGAGATCATAGGTTTAAGTGTGAGAGCTAAAATAACACTCTTAGATCAAAGAATTAGTAGTATATCTTTAAGGAGTATGGTTTAATCTTCAAAGATCTAAGGACAGGAGTATACCTTTAGAAAGATGGTTTTAGTAAAGGATTCTTAGATATGACAACAAAAGCATAAATGGCAAAAGCATACATGGCATACATGGCATACATGGCAACAAAGCATACATGGCAAAAGAAAAAAATAGATAAATTGAACTTTATTAAAATTAAAAACTTTGTTATGAACAATACTATGAAAAAAGTGAAAACACACCACAGAATGAGATAAAATGTTTAAAAATCATATATCTGACAAGGTTCTTGTATCCAGAATATATAAAGAACTCTTAAAAAACTTGAAAACATCAAAGACAAACATTTCAATTTGAAAATACAAAACAAAGAAAGGACTTAACTAGATATTTCTTCAAAGAAGATAAGCAAATGGACAATAAGCACATGAAAAGATACACAAAATCATTATTTATCAGGGAAGGCATGTCAAGACCACATGATAACACTTCATACCCACTAGAATGGCTATAATCAAAAAAGCAGATAATAATAAGTGTTGAAGAGGATGGAGGAGAATTGAAACACTCACACATTGCTATTGGGAACATAAAATTCCATAGCCACTGTGGAAAACAGTGTTGCAGTTTCTCGAGAGGTCAAATATAGAGGTACCATATATATGACCCAGCAATTCAACTCCTAGGTATACACAGAAAACAAATGGAAACATAAGTGGACACAATAACTGTACATGAATGTTCATAGCAGCATTATTTATAATAGCCAAAAGAGGGAAACACCCTGAATGTCCATCAACTAATGAACGGTTAAACAAAATGTAGCATATCCATACAATAGAATAATATTCAGACATAAGAAGGATGAACCTTGAAATCATTATGCTTAGTGAAAGAAGACAGCTGCAAAAGGCCACATATTGTATGATTTCATTTATATGAAAAATCCAGATTCGGCAAATCCATAGAGATAGAAATCAGGTTAGTGATTTTCAGGGCCTGTGTAAAGGGGAATGCGCAGTGACTACTAATGGGTACAGGATTTTTTCTGGTTTATGAAAATGTTCTGGGGTTCAATAGTAGTGATTTTTGTACAACCATGAGAATATAATGAAAAACACCGAGTTGTACATGTTACATGGTTGAGTTTTATTATATATGTGGTACATCTCAGTTTTTTTTAAATGAAAGAGAGATAAAGGGACTTCTGTCTCCAAAAGATGGAGAAGGTATACTTTTCCTTATTCCTCCCTCTAAGTACAGCTAAGAACCCTGGACATTATATGCAAAACAAATATAAGAAGACTCTGAATGTGTAGAGAAAAGGTAGACCAATTAGGGACATTGGAACCTGAGGAATAACACAGTAGTGAATAGCCTGGGATCTCTCTTTGCCTCTCATATCCCTGAGGACTATTCGAAAAGCCAGCAATCCATAAACACCAATAGGCACAGACAAATAAATCCCCCAGAAAAGTGTGTTTTCTCTAGCCAAAGGACCAGGAATGGGTAGTTGAGCAACACTAAAAACTTTTAAACAATAACTGCTCTACTTCAGACAAACACCCCAGAAAAATATGCAGCCCTACCTCCACCCCACCAGCAAAGGCCAAATGGGAAACCTAAACTTCGCTCTTCCTAGCCTATAATGAGCTGTGCCAATGCCCTTCAAACTCCACCACCACCGGTGAGGGTGGTGTCAGAAAAGAAGGCTTAATGGAGTTTCAGTAATTTAACAGTGTTTAGCAGCAATGAGGCCACCCCCTCACACAGAGTATCAGTAGAGACTACATGGAAAGCCTAGACTTCCACCTTCTATCCAGTACCCTTTACCATCTTGGGTGGTATCAGAGAAGATATACTGGAAAGTCAAGACTTTTGCCACTGCTCAGTGGGAATGAGGCCATGTGCAATGTAAGGCAAGGCCACAATGGAGAGTAGTAACTCCTTCCAGACAGGGTGGTATCAACAGAATAAGGAGCCTGAATTACTACCCCCACCCAGCACTACTGTAGCACCAGCTCACCCCAGGATTTCAATGGAGGCAGAGTGGAGAATCTGGACTCCCATACACACCTGGTAGAAATGAGGCAGTGTTGCCTCCCTTGCCCCACCAGAGCTGTGTCAGGAGGCGCCTGAGAAAATGCAAGATTTAAATAAGATCCAGAGTTTCATAATACCTAAAATATCCATGTTTCAATAAAACAATTACTTGTGAAACCAAGAACCTAGAATATATCAACTTGAATGACTAAAGACAATGAACAGCCACCAAACCTAAGATTTCACAGATGATTTTAAAGCTGTCATTATAAAAATACTTCGATGAACAATTACAAAGATGTGTGAAACAAATGAAAGAATAGAAAATATCAGCAAAGAAATGGAAAGTTACAGCAAAAAAATAATAATAAAAATGTTCAAAAAGAAGCAAATGGACATTTTAGAACTGAAAACTAAAATAACCAAAATTTTAAAATTCAATGGACAGGCTCAATACATAGAGTGAAGAGGGCAGATGATAGAATCAGTGAACTTAAAAATAGAAATATAGAAATTTCTTAATCTGAACAAGAGGGAGAAAACACACTTTGGAAAAAAAAAAGAGAGAGAGAAAAAGAGCTACAGCAGTATGTGGAACTATGACACAAGATCCAACATTTGTGTCATTGGAGTCCTAGAAGGAGAGGAGAAAGAGGTCAAGGCTAAAAAATCTACTCAAAGGAATAAGGTCCCAAAACCTCCCAAATTTGTCAAAAGACATGCACTTACAGACTCAAGAAGCTGAACAAATTCCAAACAGGATATATCCAAAGAAATCTTCACCAAGACACATCAAAGTCAAACTTCTAAAACCAAAGACAAAGAAAAAATCTTGAAAGTAGTCAGCCATTACCTATCAGAGGAAAAGCAGTTCAAACAGCAGTGGATTTCTCATCAGAAACCATGGCAGCCAGAAGGAAATGGGACACCATTTTTCAAGTGCTGAAAAAATAATCATCAACCCAGAATTATGCATCTGGTGAAAATATCCTTCAGGAATGAAAGGGAAATGGAGAAATTCTCAGATGAAGGAAAACTAAGAGAATTTGTTGCCAGCCAACTTACTTTAAAAGAATGGCTAAAGAAAATTGTCTAAACAAAAAGGAAATAAGAGAAGGAAAATTTGAACATCAAGAAGAAATAAAGAACAACAGAAAGAGAAAATTATGAGTAAATACTTATGAAACACTTTGAACTGAATGAAAATAAAAATACAACATATCAAAATTAGTAAAACTTAGCTAAACCAGTACTGAGAAGAAATTTTATAATATTAAATACTCATATTAGAGAAGAGAAAGGGGTAAAATAAATTATCTAAGCTCCCACTTTAAGAAACTACAAAAAAGAAGAACAAATTAAACAAACCAAGCAGAAAAGGGCACTAATAAAGGTAAGAGCAGAAATAAATGAAATTGTAAGCAAAGGAACAATAAAGAAAATCAAAGAAACAAAAGCTGATATTTTGAAAAGATGAATAAAATTTGAAAACCTCTAGCTGGAATGACAAATACAAAAGAGAAGGCACAAATTACCATTATCAGTATTCCACAGATATCAAAAGGATAACAAGGAATACTACAAACAGTACTATGCACATAAATTCAATAAGTTAGATTAAACAGATTAACTCTTTAAAAACACAGACTACCAAAACTTGCTTAATAGGAAAAATAGTCTGAGTATTCCTATGACTGTTAAGGAAATTTAATCCAGAATTTTTAATTATCCCCAAAATGTAACTTTTGCACCAAATGGTTTCACTGAATAATCCTAACCAAGCATTTTAAAAAGAATTGACACCAATTCTACATAATTTCTTCCAAGAAAGAAAAGAAATCCTTCCCAATTCATTTTATGAGACAAGTGTTACTCTGACACTAAATACAAAGCCATTGTCAAAAACAGACTGTAGGTCAATCCCTCCTGAATATAGATGCAAAATTGCAAACAAAATATTAGCTAACCAAATCCCACAATGTATAAAAAGAATTACACACCGTAACCAAGTATGATTTATTCCAGGTGTGTGAGGCTGGTTTAACATTGAAAAATCAATCAATGTATTTCACCATATCAACAAGCTAAAAATTAAAAAAATAATAATACTATCCTATAAACATAGGCTGAAAATTCATTTGACAAAATGCAACACTCATTCATAATACAAACTTTCAGCCAATTAAGAGCAGAGCTAAATTACCTCAACTAGATAAAGAGTATCTACAAAGAAATCTACAGATAATATCATACATAATGTTGAAAAACTGAACATTTTCCTGCTAAAATCAGAAAGAAGTGAAGGAAGTCCACATTCATCACTGTTTTTCAATGTAGTACTAAAAGTCCCAGCCATGACAATAAGGCAAGAAAAAGAAATTAAATTCCCATAAATTAAAAAGGCAGAAATAAATTGTTTTTATTTACAGATGGCATGGCCTGAATGCATATGTAGGAAACCCCAAGGATTAAAACCAACCAAAAAACTTGTAGAGCTAATAAGTGAGGTTAAGTAAGATGGCAGGATGCAAGACCAACATATAAAAATCAACAGTATTTCTATATACTAAGAAAGCTGTAGTGTGAAAACTGAATTTGAGAATACAAAAACATTTATAGTTATTCAAACCATTTATAATTATACAAACAATGAAATACTTAGGTATGAATTTAACAAATCTTGTACAGAACTTGTATGCCAAAAGCTAACTTTGCTGATGAAAGACAGAAAACCTAAATAAATGGAAAGACATACTGTACTCATGTATTGAAAGACTCAAAATAGTAAAGATGTCATTTTTCCCAAATTAATCTGTAGTTTTAATGTAATTCCTATCAAAACCGCATCAAGTTTTTTTTATAGACATATACTATCTTTTATAAAATATATGGAAAAGTCACAGTCTCTAGAATAGCCATGAAAATCTTGGAAAAAAAGAATAAAATAGAAGGAGTAATTCTATCAGATATTAAAACTTACTATAGGGCTTCAATAATCAAGACTGTGGTACTGGTAGAGGATAGATACATAGGTAAAACTGAAGAAGTAGTCCTGAATAATACAGATTACTGATTTTTGATAAATCACCACAGCAATTCAATGAAGGAAGAATAGCCTTTTCCACAAATGGTGCTGGAGCAGAAAAACAAAAAGAACCTTGAGTTGAGATAATGATCATAAACGTAAAAGGTAAAACCATAAAGTACAGAGAAGAAAACACAGGAGAAAATCTTCAGAACCTAAGGCTAGGTAAAGAGATTTTAGACTTGACAGGAAAAGCACCATAACAGAAAAAAATTACAAACTGGACTTCATCAAAATTAAAAACTTTTGCTCTGCATATGACCCTTTTAACAGGTTATAAAAATAAGCTACAGAGTGGGGAAAATATTTGCAAACTACATATTTGACAAAGGACTTGTATGTAGAATATGTAAAGAATTCTCATAATTCAACAAAATAAAAACAAACCAATTGGAAAATGGGGAAAATACATGAAGAGAGACATTTCATCAAATGTGATATACAAACAAGAGGTTCAATATCACTAGCCCTTAGAGAAATGAAAATTAAAACTGCAATGAGATATCACTACATGCACCTATGTGAAGAGCTATTTTTTTTTCTTTTTTTAAAAGAAGGACCACACGAAATGCTAGTAAAGATGTGGAGAACGTGGACCACTCATGTATTGCTTGTGGGGATATAAAAATGATCCAGCCACTCTGGGAGAGAGTTTGGCAGATTGTTATAAAACTACACATACACTTATCACATGACCCATCACTTGAGCATTTGTCCCAGAGAAATTAAAAGTTATATCTATATAAAAACATGTACATAAGTGTTTCTAGAAGTTTTATTAATAATAGACAAAAACTGGACACAATGAGATGTCGTACAATGGATAAATGGTTACACAAACTCTGGTACATGCATACCATAGAATACTACTCAGTAATAAAAAAGGAAAAACTATTGACACATGCAACAATCTGAACGAACATCAAGGGAATTTTGCTAAGTGAAAAAATGTCAATCTTAAAAAGTCATATACTGCATGATTCCAATTTTAGAACATTCTTAGGATGATGGAATTATAAAGATGGAAAACGGTGGTTTTCAGGGGTTAGGGATCATGGAGTGCAGAGGAGACAATAAAGGAATAGCAGGAGAGACATCCCTGTGGTGATAGAGCAGTCCTATATCTTGATTGTGCTGGTGGTTATACAAATCTAAACATGTGATAAAATTCCATAGAAGGATACATGCAGACATACACACCAATGAATTCATGTAAAACTGGTGAAATTTGAGTAACACCTGTGGACATAGCAATGTAAAACTTCTGATTTTCATATCGGGGTAAGATTATATAAGATTTTGCCATTGAGGGAAACTGGTTGAAGGGTTTACACAAGATCTTTATGTATTCTTTTTGGAACTTAATTTGAGTCCACAACTGTTTCTAAATAAAAAGTTTTAAAAATGAAGGCAATTCGAAGAAAATTTCCAGTAAGATATGTTTCTTCTTTCTCTCATTTCTATTTGGAATCACAGAATGGCATAAAATGCACAAAATTTTATCTTTCACTTTCCTTTATGCATTTTAATGTCATCATAAGTTTATTTGTAATGATGTTTATATTTTAGTTGGTGCAATACTTTAGTATCTCTTATTCATAAAATATAATATGCATCAGATATATTTTCCATTTTATCCAGGGTTATAATCATTTCCAAACACCTTCCATAAATGATTTAGTGTAGTATCTGGGATTGTCTCAGGAATAGATTAAGAGGGAGAAGCATCTGATTGAATAGAAAGTATTTACATTATTATAGTGTCAATATATAGCCCAAGCCCTCCTCTAAACTGAATTAGCCTATTTGTATAAAAGTAAATACAATAGTACCTTTATTTTAGATGAGATATACTTTAGAGTCTTATGATCAAAGGATGTTAAAACTATTAGCTTTTCATCTGTAAACTGTGGACTGATTTAAAATGTAATGTTTCAGTGGACTCAAGTCATGTAATGTTTCAGTAGCTAGATGATACATTTATTGTTCCAATGTTTATACAGCATTCCAAATTTGACCATCATACTTCTTGTACATATAAAGTTTTCAATAGATACATTCAATACAAAATGCAAAATATCAAAAAGCTCCTATTCCTGACAGCAGTTTGGGAGACCAGTGGCTGCCAAGGGAAGAGGGTCTTGTTTTGGACCTTTGCTTCCACATGGGTGAAGTAAGGTATATAGTCCCAAAGTCTCTACTCTAAAGAATCCCAGAACTGATTGCTAAAAATTATGTAACACAATGTCATAACATGTGATTGATTGGTCAATTGATTTGGTCAATTTGTTTGACTAAGTCTGTGGAAAAATAAAATCAAAGGCTTTATTTGATTGACAATTCAGTTTAGTCAAAATACTTGAGTCAAAACTAAAATAGCAATTCTGGTAAGTCATGTTGGACGTAGTCTAAATGGAACTCACTGCATGAAAGCCCAGATCATATAGACTTTGAAATGTCTGCATATGAAAATGTAAGGCAAAATACAAATTATCATTTGAGATATGTATCACACTAGCTGTCACCCAATTTTACAAGGTAGAGTAAGAGGCAGGCTACATGAAGCATACTTTAATCATTTTCTGAAAATGTCCACATAACAGCAAAGCTGGCATTTTATAATTTCCAGAGCTATAAATCATTTTTAAAATCACGATATTACTCAAAACAGATGTGAAAACATATGTTTGCTACAGTTGTATAAACTGCCTACTTGTCAAACTTAATAAATGTTGAGACTTCTACTTTAACTGCATTCCCTTTTAAGAACTAAAATCTATTTGAGGAAAATATATTTTATTTTAAGTACAAATGTAACTGGTAGAACTTAACATAGAAAATCTCATTTAAAAGAAAGTTTTCCATTATAACCAGAGAAGTACAGTTTAATATGCCACTCCAGTCTATTAATGTCCTCACCAGGATGTGTGACCAACATATTTGAAATGAATATAACTGTGCCATTCCACAGTAAGAGATTCAGAAATGCCAGTGCATACCACTGTGTATTTTATGAAAATCGGCTACTGTACATCTGTACTAGCACTCCAGCTGATTTTTAATAAGACACAGCAGTGTGTACTTGAACACTACAGCAAACAGGCCAGTCCTAAATGCCATTTTGACTTATGGGGTTTGCAGTTCTGACAGAATCATATGTATCATGTACAGCTTGAGATTTTCCTAGAAAATATGCTTTACTTCCAAGCTGTCCTTCAAATAGTGATGACTTGCTAGGAAAGAAGTTTCAGGAACAAATTGTTTTTGAGTTATGAATGAAATTTCATCTTTAACTATAATTCCATTACCTGTGTAAGAGTTTGGGTAGTTTAATATACTGAACCTGACTTCCATTCTGACCACTTTTCTGAAATAAAGCATTTATATCTTGGTGCCCCAGAGGGTACAGTCTTTCAGTGTTTGGATAAAAAAGACAAAATATGTGGCAAGGAAACCAACAATGGACCAATGAAATTAAAATTATACATTATTCCAAATTCTAACTAAAATGCTCATCTAGGTCATTAGAAAGCAAGTTCAGTCTAGAGAAGAAATAAAAAAAATGTCTCCATTAACTCTTCAGCTCATGGAATGTTTTTTTCTGTATATTATGAGCATCTTTATTAAAGATGGAAAAATACACCCTATAGTGAAGTACAATCAGACCATCTGATGATCTGATAAATTACATGTTAGCTTATGTTCTTTAGCTTAGAGTTACTAACTCATGGTGATAGTAATAATGCATAGCCTATAACATATACTGATATATTTTCCTTTACTCTTACCTTTACAGCCTTTTAAACAAAGTTGTACTCAGTTTTCATATCAAGGAAGCAAGTCTTTGAAATTCTGACTTTCCCTACCTTCTTTAAACAGATATCCTAAGAAAAAATTGGATACTGTGCAGAAATGACACATTTGTCAGTTGATTACAAGCCAGATTGATGTCATATCTATTAATATTATGGGTAAATACCTGATTGGAGCTGCTTGCTAAACTTTCCTCTGAAATGTCCAAATTAGCATATACTTTTAAAATCACTTTTGAGTGTTGAAGGGAACATCTCTCCTCTATGACAGTAACTCAAGTTTTTCAAACATAACCATCAAATAGTGATTCATTTAAATATAGTCAACAAAGTGCATACATAATAAAAAGAGAATCAGATGTCTCGGAATAGGCATAATAAAAGGGCTTAGGGTAAAGTTTCCAACCATAGGCACAGAGAAACTTTGGACTAATATGTTATTTATAACATCAAATAAACAAGCTTCAGGTAAATATTATTTTTTTACTACTAAAAGAATTTATCCAAAGCCAGTATGGATCTGTTCTGACTTAGGGAAATGTGGATGCAATATACAGCAATGGAATGTTAATTGAGTTAGTATCTGATCTTTATATGTACATCAAATAAGCAAAAGTCATTTTACCTTTATTTTCCCTTTGGAATTTTTTGATGGTTGGTCCATTATCCTGATCAACGATAAGTTCCTCTCTATTGTTGGGCATCATAACTATAAATAAGAGATATAACTGAGTAATTTTATTGCAAAACACCCAAAAGAAAAGCAGAAAACCATTACATAAATACCTATTTTACTCCAATAACAACATGAATTTTATACACTTCTACTTCTGAACAAGTGAAAAGATTTTTGTTGTTCTGATCATACAATTTAAAAATCAATAAGCTGCTTAATCATATGAATTTTAAAGTATAATTAATACATAGTACATATATAATTTCCAACATATTTTCTTTAAATCATTTAAAATATTTCCTCTTTTGAAATTCATGTACAAATTAGTTATTTACCTCCATAATTAATAATATATTTCCCAAAATGCTTCAGAGAGAATTTTGCACTTAATCTCATGAGTTTAAAATAATTATGAATTTAGTTTACTTTGTAGAGTTTTTGCAAATATATAGCAAAATTAATAGATAAAATATAATTTTCTGGTAATTGTAGGTGCTTCTTCACAAGACATTTATATTGAAAGAGGAAAAACATGTCAATTTCAGTTTATCATTTAATTCTCTTTAGTTATATTTTATTAAAATGTTATATAGCACTATCAATAAAGTACGGTCACTTTAAACCAAAAATCATCAAACCTTTTAATTCACTTATAGACAATCGCACTATCACGCTTGGACAATTGTGGAATGTGCATAGAGAGTATAATTACTGCCGGTGGAATAAGAAATGTTTTATGTTGTCAAGATTTTTTATAATATTATATTGCTTTGGATATAGTTTATTTCTAAGTATGACATCTCTTACGATATGTCTATTACAGAGTACACATATTTCCCTGTGTGCTCTGCTTTTAGCCAGCACTCAATAAATAATTCTCTCTCTCTTTTTCCTCTCTACCGCCCTCCCTCATCAATACAAAGATTTTCCTAATAGAAGAATGTATGTTTCTTGATTCCTTTATGGTCATCTGGCTACCCCCACAGGTCTTGCTCAGACTCTCTTGAATCTGTTGCACACAATATTGTAACTAGTAGTTTAGTCTGCATCCACAGAACAGAGTAAAGCTAGAAAACCTCTGTCACCTCTTCCAGGAATTAAATTTACTCCCTTATGGCCAATAGCTACAAGTTCTAATTCAGTGGTTAATTCTGGCTGCACATTAGAATGTCCTGAGAAGATATTGAAAAGCAAAACAGAACACTCCTTCTAGGCTCTATTCCAGACGAGGTAAATGAGACCCTGAGCGTGTGGCCTGGACATCCAGATTTGTAAATACTCCATAGGCGATTATAATGGGGAGCCAGATTTGAGACCCACTGGGATCATTATGAAGCTAAATAGTTACAAAGAATATATAATATTGACAAGCTAAGTGAGACTTGGATGAATTTCCACAAGAGAGAAATCATCTTTGTCCTTCCCCACCACAAATCCAGAACCTAACACCTTCCCTAATCCCTCAAATTCCTTTCCTCCCCCATAAAAACATTATTTTGGAGAGTCTTGAAGCAATCACTCTTATGAAGTGTAAAAATTTAGAGTTTACATTAAAAATGTCCCAATAGTAAGACTAAAAGAAGAGAAGATATTATTTTCCCTAAAGGAAATGGGTACTTAGGAAATTGGATTGTGTAGGTACAGAAGATTAATGAAGATTTTACCTAGCTCACTTTGTTCATACTTATTATATACCAAATGAGAATTTGTTATAGCTGAATGCACTGGGTAATGTCTGTATACCTGAGTAGGATCAAACAGCAGGAGATGATAAGTAATCAAGGTAAAGCCACACAGAGAAAAATAGTGCTTATCCTTCACATTTCCTTAGCGCTTTAAATTTCTGAAGTGTTTTTTTCCACATATTATTTCATTTGACCTCATAAAACTCCAGTGCAATAGGCAGAGCAGTAATTATATCCATATGTTAGGTAAAGATACTCATTGTGGTTAAGTGACATACCCAAGATCTCATAGCTAGTTAGTGCCAGACTGTGTCTAGATTCAAGTCTCCAATATGCCAGATCACTGACAATAACATTATAATATTTCTGGAATAGTGTCTGTGGTGTAAGACTTCTGAAACAATAAAAAAGAAACGTAGGAAAAATCATGTTAAAATTTGTGATCTGAATTGTTGAGATTATTGCAAATCATATATTGATTCACTTTTTAATCACTCTTACATGATCAACTGTCCAAAGGATATCTTATCTTCCATTATTCAAAGGGTGCTGTGAATATAGCAAGTGATTTGTATCACACTAGCTGCCAAGTACCAGCATATTGAATTAACATATACTTTACAAAAATCCCATCAAATTGTTCCCATGAGATCCAGTGATACAGTAAATGAAACCCCTTCCAGAGAACAAACTTCTAACACCTTTTTTGTTGTTCATATTGCTTCTGTAATAAAGAATCACCACTTTTCAAAAAGCATCAATTCCCCTAGGTTTTTCTCCCCTCTCTATTGCCTAATGAAGAATTTCCTGAAAGATTATCTTTCAGTTCCTTGCTTCAGGTGAGATACTCACCCATTCTCTCTGAATGGTGATCCATCTGAGAGGGAGAGCTGGACACGCTGCTGCTGGGGTGGGAGGAGGTCTGGCTCCCAGGGCGATGACTCTCTTCCAGAGAAGGAGCAGGAGAAGGACTCTCTGGGATCCGTTCCTTACACAAAAGGAAACACAAAAGGAAATGTGATCTTGCACAAAGTTTTTCACGTTGGTGGAGTCCATAACATTTGAAATGTTGACCTTTCATCCTGAAAGTGCATACATCCATAATACTTGGTCTTAAACACATATCTTCAGACAAAACCATATTTTTTTGTTCTTGGGAAATTAATGGGATATTGTGAGGGTTAAATAAGAGAAAAAGATGAAAAGTCTCAGTGCTATGCCAGATACATGGTAGAGTATAAGAAAGGTTAGTTTCCATTTCCTTTCCTAGGAAATACGTCAAGGATTACGAAGTAAAGTGACTATTGTTAGTGAAAATTTGTTATTGTAAGCTTCTACATTGATATAATGTTCAGGCCATAACCTGGAGGGTGAGCTTACTGTCTGAGTAAAAAGATCCCCCAAAGGTAAACACCTGGAACCCTGGAATAAAACTTACAAATAGTGGTGCCTGGTACATGTTGTGTCTTTCTGCACTGACAAAACTTATGGCAATAATATACTTGTGATCTATCAGACCTTAGGAATTCATGTTGAATTTTGCAAACAAAATAGTTTGATAGTCACAGGACACAACGATGGGTTTTTGAAACTAACACTAAGACCTATCAATATCAGTTCATTAGTATTGTTTAGATTTTTATAGTTTTAAACTATGAATTTGAATAAAATAACATTTCTTTTATATATCTCAACAGTAATGGTTATGGTTCTCAGGACTTTTGTGATAATTAATATTGCTAAAAACTCTGAAGTTATTCACTGTGCTTATGCATCACAAACTGATGAATAAATCTGAAAATGATTTAGTTAATTTGATCAATTAAAAAAACACATTGTAGATTTTTTGATGATGGCCATTCTGACTGGTGTGAGATGATATCTCATTGTAGTTTTGATTTGCATTTCTCTAATGATTAATGATGTTGAGCACTCTTTCATGTGTTTGTTGGCAGTCTGTATATCTTCTTTGGAGAAATGTCTATTTAGGTCTTCTACCCATTTTTGGATTGGGTTGTTTGGTTTTTTGTTATTGAGCTGCATGAGCTGCTTATAAATTTTGGAGACTAATCCTTTGTGAGTTGCTTCATTTGCAAATATTTTCTCCCATTCTGAGGGTTGTCTTTTAGTCTTGTTTATGGTTTCCTTTGCTGTGCAAAAATCTAGAAACAATAAATGCTGGAGAGGGTGTGGAGAAAAGGGAACACTCTTGCACTGCTGGTGGGAATGTGAATTGGTACAGCCACTATGGAGAACAGTATGGAGGTTCCTTAAAACACTACAAATAGAACTACCATATGACCCATCAATCCCACTACTGGGCGTATACCCTGAGAAAACCATAATTCAAAAAGAATCATGTACCAAAATGTTCATTGCAGCTCTATTTACAATAACTTGGAGATGGAAACAACCTAAGTGTCCATCATCAGATGAATGGATAAAGAAGATGTGGCACATATATACAATGGAATATTACTCAGCCATAAAAAGAAATGAAATTGAGCTATTTATAATGAGGTGGATGGACCTAGAGTCTGTCATACAGAGTGTGAAGTAAGTCAGAAAGAGAAAAACAAATACCGTATGCTAACACATATATATGGAATCTAAGAAAAAAATGTCATGAAGAACCTAGGGGTAAGACAGGGATAAACAACAGACCTACTAGAGAATGGACTTGAGGATATGGGGAGGGGGAAGGGTAAGCTGTGACAAAGTGAGAGAGTGACATGGACATATATACACTACCAAACGTAAAATAGATAGGTAGTTGGAAGCAGCCGCATAGCACAGGGAGATGGGCTTGGTGCTTTGTGACCACCTGGAGGGTGGGATGGGGAGGGTGGGAGGGAGGGAGACGCAAGAGGGAAGAGATGTGGGGGCATATGTATATGTATAGCTGATTCACTTTGTTGTAAAGCAGAAACTATCACACCATTGTGGAGCAATTATACTCCAATAAAGATGTAAAAAAAAAAACACATTGTAGTGTTTATCCATATATGCAATAAATGTGACTCAGTGATATATATGCTGGGACAGAGAATGTTTATTCTATAAAATATTTAATTAATCCATAATAAATTTCTTAAATTAAATGTTCTGTCTAATTATGTGTAATTACAACCTCAGTATTCTAATCATAACATTAAAAATTAGTTTGTCAAATATGTGCTTATACATTTTCACAATGATTTTGCACAAGAGGCCCAAAACAGATAAACTCCTTAAAGGAAAACTGCTTAATGCAAAATTAATATTTTGAGAGTTAAAGGTTATTATTTCATTAGTGGAAACTAGCATTTTGCAATGTCTATCATTGTGGCAGAGAGAATAGTGCCTCTCTGCCCTGCCAAAGATGTTTAGTCCATATCCTAAGAGCTAGAGCCTGTGAATATGTTATCTTACATGGCAAAATGGACTTTTCAGATGTGACTGAGAACCTTGAGATAGAGCTATTACACTGGATTATCTTGGGGCAGAAAGAAAAGTCAGAGGAAGATATGATTATGGAAGAATGGTCAGAGAGATAAGCTGGAAAAGGCAAGGAAATCGATTCTTTATTGGGAGCTTACAGAAAGAAATGCACTCTTTCCAGCAGCTTGATTTTAGCTCAATGATAGCCATGTCAGACATCTGACCTACAGAACTATAATATAATAAATTTGCATTGTTTTAAGCTACTTAATTTGTCATAATTTGTTACAGAAACAATAAAGAACTAATACAGTCATCAATGTAGTATGTTCATTTTTAATGTTGTTTTATATATTATTATTTAGCATTTAGCTAACATTTGATAATTTTAATGAAATGAACAGCAGACTTTGTGTATATTAGCTACAATATGATATAGTTATTAAATACCAATAATTGTAAATATATACTACACCTTAAAGGCTCTATGACTTTTGTCATGCTTCAAAAACAATGTTTTAAGACAGAGAAATATATATTTCATTTATATTTAGTATACAGTTAAGTATACAGTTGCAATACTATGTACACAGGGCAAGATCAAAAGACAATATAAGCAAAGCAGAAGAAAAGAATCATTTTTTTCCAAATAATTATATTTGTATTTTGGAGGGAAGGTATGGAGATGGGCAGCAAATTATATATAGACTTTATACCACATTGTTTTACTTTTTGAAAAGACTAGTAGTGCATCAGCTGTGAAATTCAACCTGAAGTGTAGTGATTAAAAATATAATCCCTAAATAGCACGTGTACATACACACACACACCCTTACGAAAGGAATTTCATATATGAGGTCAAAATTATTTTTTGCTTTTCACTGTTGTGTAGTTTCAATGATCCTGTGCTAAACTATGCCCATTCAGTCTTTGAATTCTAACATTGGATATTTGCTGAAAAATATGTAATTTAATAGCTATGTTTATCTCTAATGGACCTGTAAGTGAATGGATAGAGACAAAGTACAGCAGTTACTGAGCAAAAATAGAACTGAACAAACAAAATCACTGTGTAGTGGCAAACAGGAATAATACACAGCAATATATGCTTCCATAATAAAAATGGAAAATTTGGGAGTGATTCATAAAGTTGATGGTTTGGAAAAGCAAGAGAATTCAAGTGACAGTGATACTTGATCTTGCTCACCCTGCTTATAAAATGAAAGCTCATACTGCATTTTTTAAAAATTGGAAGAACATCTACACAAATAGAAAGTACTATAAATAATGAGAAAAAATACAATGCTATAAAGAGGAATCCTCCAAAATGTTTAAAATTTTCATATGAACAAATAATATGAACTCAAATAATTACTCTTAAACACTTTCTTTGACATTTTGAACATTACATTAGGTGGAAAAATAAATTAACTTTGAAAACATGACTTAGAGCTACAGTAGCATTTTGCATAAAGTCATATTTCTGCTTTAATATTTTGTAGCCTGCACTTTCCAAATTCGATCAAGGTTCAATTCATTGTTATTGTTTCCTAAGAGGTCAGACTTTTTTCACAGACTTTTTTCACAGACTTTTGTCACCATGTAAACAACATTAGATGAATCCAGTGCCTCATACTGATTAAGAATTAGGTGGGTTTAAAAAAGTAATCTGTGGCTTCCCTGGTGGCACAGTGGTTGAGAGTCCACCTGCCGATGCAGGAGACCACCTGCCGATGCAGGGGACACGGGTTCGTGCCCCCGTACGGGAAGATCCCACATGCCGCGGAGCGGCTGGGCCCGTGAGCATGGC
Source organism: Aethalodelphis obliquidens (assembly GCF_003676395.1). Taxonomy (NCBI): domain Eukaryota; kingdom Metazoa; phylum Chordata; class Mammalia; order Artiodactyla; family Delphinidae; genus Aethalodelphis; species Aethalodelphis obliquidens. Next base: position 986,625 of record NW_020837998.1, on the reverse strand, counting down.
TGCTGAGCCTGTGCGTCCGGAGCCTGTGCTCCGCAACGGGAGAGACCACAACAGTGAGAGGCCTGTGTACCTCAAAAAAGAAGAAAAATCTGTAGGAAACTGGGAATGTTTAATTTTGCCTAAAATAATGAATAGTTCTATAAACAATTTCTACTTTGCAAGTAAGCAGATCCATTTTTCAGCCCTGTAATCAGTATGCATCTATTTAGCTACTTAACTGCAATGTGTTTTGGTTCATTAGGTGGCTACTGTTGTGTCTCAGTCTCGTTAAATTTTCACAGCAAGTTAATCTGTTTTATTACAAATGAGAACACAAGTGATAATGTCTTCACCATTTGCCAAATACAGGGTTAACAGTATTTGCAACAAATCAATAAGGGCATTTAAAAAGGAAAATTGCAAATCTATAACTCCATTTTACTCATTGATGACATAATTTTATTTGGCATTTATGAGTTTTACAACACTGTTACTCTTCATGTATTTCATTTGTGCCCCATCAAAAACAGCTGTAGCTCTTCTGAAACACTGCAGAAGTTTTCTCCATATTCAGTCAAAGTAACAAAGGAGGGAGATTTCCAAAACTGATACATACTTACCCAATCAATCCCCACTTTCCCCTGAAATTAGTAAAATTATCTGCAATAATAACTCAAATTCTAGCATATACATACATAGTTCAAGGCTTGTGCCTAAGAAGAAAGAGTCATTATAGAAAACATTTTTAATTAGTACCTATTATTCCCTCTTCTATCACACTGTTTCCCTTTTTTGGGGGTACATATGTTCAAAGGAGATGTTCATCATATTAAATCATTTGAAAGTACATTTGAACCTTAATAAAAAACAGGGTCAAAGCTGAGAATAATCAGTTTTATACAAGGTTTAACACAGTCAGTTTGGTAAAGGCTTTAGTTTGTTGGCACTAAGGTATCAATTCTGCCCATTTTCATGGAGATCCTTTATTTCATCTCAATGTATTTCTTTACATCTTTGGAAGTATAATATACGTAGAACTTGTGAAGTACTAATACATGCATATTAAACGTGTTTATATGTATGTGTTCATGTGCATAGTTGCCTTTTAAAAACACCTATCTCAATGTTAAATTGTACCTCTGATGTTTTATGATACTGATTCTTCTCAAGCATTCAGTGGGGTTATGTAACATACAATTTGTATTTTTATTTAATTGGAATTCAACTCTCACTGCAATTACTCTTCCAAATGTTAATCTATTAATGAGTTCTAAAGGATTTAATGGCATTTCGCTGCTTAGAAGTGGCTTTTGGAAGTTTATCTGAATGCTAGATATTTTATTCATGCATTTGTCTTGATATTTCATATTTAATTGATGTGTTCCTTCTGTACTGTCACCAGAGTTATGCAGAAACAGAACAGATTTTAATTTGACAGACTTAAATAATAAAATCAGGAACAAGAAAATAAGAAGTTTGTTCATTGTTGTTGCTAACTTGGGTTACCATTAGTCCTGAGGAAGACTTTGATGCTCAGATTTATTATCTTTGAATACTATTGGATGCATGATACTTTATGAATTTTTATGAATCAGTTTAAGAATTAGTATGTGTTCCACAATCAACAATATACAAATGTATTTAAGTTAACACAGATGGATATGGCAGGGTTTTCATGAATTTAGAAAAAAACGGACAGATGAGGGGGGTACAACTGGAACATGTAACCATGAGAAAGTCCAAAATCATAAGCATGCCCTAACTGTGACCTATGTAATATTTGGACAAAGGACCCTTCCACCTCTTCAATTTGAAACTTGTTCTGGAAGAGGCTGACAGCTGAAGAGAATCAGCCATAATATCTGTTCATAGCATGTAAATGGCCTCGAGTGGGAGAATGGATAGTTCAGTGGGAATATGTATGGCTTGCAAATTATGTTGTAGGCTTGGGCCTCTGCCACCCATCCAAACACACACACACACACACACACACACACACACACACACTCACCTTAATTCTCACTCAATGCATCTTCATCTCACGTTCTAAAAACAGTAATAGCTTTGTCTTTCCACAGAGCACTTAGAATAAGACTCAACTAGTGATTTTTTCAGTGAATTTGAATTATCACAAAAAACCCTCTCTGTGTTGACTAATTTTAATACCAGATGTTCACGTGCTAATGCCATTGCCTTGTGACAATTTCCAATCAATTCATTAATTGCCAGCTGCTCAGCTAAACAAAAAACACAGCTAATCAGATGATACTGGTAAACAGCTAAATAACAGCTTCCTACTTAAATTTCTTAAATTTGTTATCAGAGAAAACTATGGCACACTGATATGACAAAGTTTCCCACAAATACAGAAAAACTGTATTATAAAATATTTAAATGTAGGAAAATATATTTTCATATCAGTCAGGTATTTTACCTATTCTGCTCTCAGGATTTTGTCACATTGAGTAATATAACTGAAGGATGAAAACTTTGAAAGCCTAATGATCATAATGCAATTTTCAATTCATGTTATAGTTATATTAGTTATTAGCTACAAATGATAATATCTGAGCCAACAGTAAAGGGATCTGAGCCAGACCTAAAGACTATGTGCCTGGCATAACAATATTCCCAAACTAGTTTCTGGCCAAAAAACAGAAGCAAACAACAACCACAAAACCAAAACCAAAAAAAGATTTGTTTGCAACTTATAATGTCTTTTCCAGCTTGGGAATTAACGTCTGTATCACTAATGATCATTTATGTTGAAAACACTCCTCAAAGTTTAATATCTGATGAATCATTAGTTTTCATTCATTCATGCAACAAACATTTATTGAGTGACTAATATACCCATTGAGGATGAAAGAAAGACCTATGGGTGTCTTCATATGGTGTGTAGATTCTCATAGTTCAGACTAAAGACTAAATAATCCACATATAAACATTTAAAGATAAGTTAAAATAAAATACAAATTAGATCAATTTTGATATCAGAATGGGCACCTCTCTCCAGTTCCCACCAGATTCCTAACTTTTCTTTTGTGGCACTGAGATCTAAACAGCCATTGCACATGAACAGATGCTCTCTAGAGGGCGGGTCCAATGCCTGTATATGCATCTAATGGTGGGGAACCCTTGGTCCTGGTACTGATAAGAAGTTGCACAGACAAATGTATATAGGGAAAGCTACTTCTTTCTCAGGGTAGCTCTTTGCCATGATTTTGGTTTCTACTTATTACTATTTCTATGTGAGTATAGAAAACATAATAAAAGAAAACAAGTATAAAACATAATAAAAGAAAATAATATTAGGTAATATATATACTGAGTATTTACTAGATGTCAGACAGTGCTCTAAGTGTGTTAACAAGTTTGTCTCATTGAAGTCTTTTGTTAACACTGTGAAGTAGGTACAATTATTATCCCCATTTCATTGGGAAATAAGGCAAACTGAGATACAGGCAGGTTAATTCATTTTCCTAAAGTCATATAAAAAGAAATTTTGAAACCAGGATTCAAATACAGGCAGACAATCTGACTTCAGAGCTTGTGCTCTTACGCATCATGCCATACTGCCTCCAGTGAAATCTTCTCAATGCATCTTACTTAGCTGACAAACTATGATGGCTCTAGCCAGAAACAGTATATAATTCTATAAATTATTTGGGGGATGGGGTATCTGCCTGTTTCATTTTGTGTTTTTGATAAAGCAATGTAACATGATCCTTTACACATATTAGACCTTTGTTAAATCAGTGAATTCTGTGTTCTTGCTCTCTGTTTCCTAATAGAGAAAGATGACAGTAATAATGGAGTAAGACAATATTCAGCAATAGCTATCATTTCTGGCAAATTCAAGGCTAATTGCAATCCACTTGCTGATTTTTTCAATCTGTATTATCCTTTTTTGCCAAAGATTACTAGGGATTCTGAACTTTCCAACCATCCTCTCTAATGCTCTAGAACAGTGCTGTCCAATAAAATTTTCTTCAGTGACGCAAATGTTCCTTACCTGTGCTTTCTAATATAGTAGTCAAGAACCATGTGACTATTGAGAAGTTGAAATGTGGCTAGTTGAAACCGAGGAACTGAAGTTTTCATTTTATTTAATTAATTTAAATTGAAATAGCCACATGTGGCTAGTGGCTACTATATTGAATAGTGTTGCTATAGTAGGTATGTGCTATGCATCTGCCTAAGATACTTTGTTAACTGTTTACCACCATGGAGGTGGGGAAATTTATTAAACCATAAGCAAATATATATTTTCTGTAGATTCTAAGTTTCTAAAAGTCACATCACTTCTCAGAGCTCTAAAAAGCTATGGTTTTCTCTCCTACCTGTGAAAAGGAAATGAAAAAGACAAAGCCAGGTCTAGCCTACCTTGCGTTAACTTTCACTATCTAAGGATATTTGCAGGAGTCAACACCTCTAATCACCTAACTTTTTTCACACTAGGGTAGAAATATTTACACAGTGGTAGAAGAAAAAGGCACAAATGAAATTATGCTCTTTCCAATTTGACTTTATTCTATGTTAAGCTGGTATAATATCAATTGTCAAAGAAACTAATTATTCATTCATTTTATAGAGACTTCTCAAACTTTGACTCACATGTTATGCCTTTCTGAAGAAATAAAAGATAATAGGTAAACTTCTTTGAAAAGATTTTGTTTGACTTGCTTAATGGATATGGGAGAATATTGGCATAGAAAGTTTGATTTGATAAACATTTCATATTTCATGTAATGCTTTCAAAGGAGAGTGTTGTCTTGCTCAAACTAGAGATAATTGTTAAATATACAGTAATTCTGTGAGCCAAGTGTTAAGCTGTTGTTAACTTGAAATCAGCCATTGTGGGAATATTTACACCATAGAAATTGGCAAATGTTATAAATCAGAGGTTTTCTTTTTTATTTTGTTTTGTTTATGAAGAGCTGCTTTACAGACACACCACTGGATGCTGGACCAAATATAAACTCTAAAACACTGAACTTTTAAGTCTATTATAGGCATTTGAAGGTTTTTTATTTCATTCTAATGTTCAACATTATCACACTAGACAAATAACAAGATTATGAATAAGTACACTAAGTGTTGCATTCATTTGAGTTTATGAGCATTCAAATGAACTCAAGTACACTGTCACATTATTAAAACACATATTATGCAAATATGCAATCACAGTTGTATGCATTCTACATTGGTCCTTTTAAAGAACCTGAAAAATTAAGGACAAACATGACACACTGACAATCATCCACAAATAAACTTTTAAGCACAGAGAAAGTAAGAAAACTTAAATCATTATACGTAGTTTCCATTTTTCTTATGACAGGAATCCTGGTCTCATGGAGTATAAAACAAAATCAGCAAAAGCATGTTTTCAAAATAGTACATATTAGTTCATTTTATCTGTTTAAATTTTTAATAAAGAATTCTGTTTATTATTTGTCTCTTCCCATTAGGTTATAAACCTTAAAAACCACCTGATGCATAATAGGGACTCAATCAATGGAGAATAAAAATTATGGATGGCTTTAAACCAGATATCAGTGGCTTCTTCTGATTCAAATAGCTAACAATATACTTGCTAACAAATACCAAATTGGCTAACCTGAATTATGATTAGGAGTTAACATGACTTATAGATTAGCCTAACCAGTTTTCTGATGCAGATTCAATCAGAAGAAATTGAAACATAGAAATGAAGTGTAAAGAATGTGAGAGATCTAGTTTGCAGAAAGAAAAAGTGAAGCACAGGAATATTAAAATATGTCCTCCCAGGCACTTTAATCAGAAATGCTAAGTGCTTTCAACACCCATGTATGATAAAAACTCTCCAGAAAGTGAGCAAAGAAAGAACAAACTTCAATATAATAAAGGCTATATGTGACAAACCTTCAGCTAACATCATACTCAACAGTGAAAAGCTGAAAGCATTTCTTCTAAGATCAGCAACAAGACAAGGATGTCTGCTCTTGCCACTTTTATTCAACATAGTTCTGGAAGTCCTAGCCATGGCAAACAGAGAAGAAAACGAAATAAAAGGAATCCAAATTGGAAAAGAAGAAGCAAAACTGTCACTGTTTGCAGATGACATGATACTATACATTTGATACTATACATAGAAAATCTTATAAATGCTACCAGAAAACTACTAGACCTCATCAATGGATTCAGTAAACTGGAAGGATACAAAATGAATACACAGAAATCTGTTCCATTTCTATACACTAACAACAAAAGATCAGAAAGAGAAATTAAAGAAACAGCCCCATATACCATCACATCAAAAAGAATAAAATACATAGGAATAAACCTACCTAAGGAGAAGAAAGACCTGTATTGGAAAACTATAAGATGCTGATGAAAGAAATCGAAGACAACATAAACAGATGGAAAAATATACCATGTTCTTGGATTGGAAGAATGAATATTGGGAAAATGACTATACTACCCAAGGCAATCTACAGATTCAATGCAATCCCTATCAAATTACCAATGGCATTTTTCACAGAACTGGAACAAAAAATCTTGAAATTCATATAGAGACACAAAAGACTCCGAATAACCAAAGCAATCTTGAGAAAGAAAAACGGAGGTGGAGGAATCAGGCTCCCTGACCTCAGACTATACTACAAAGCTATAGTCATCAAAAGAGTATGGTACTGGCACAAAAACAGAAATATAGATCAATGGAACAGCATAGAAAGCCCAGAAATGAACCCATGCACCTATCGTCAATTAATCTATGACAAAGGAGGCAAGACTATACAATGGAGGAAAAACAGTCTCATCAATAAATAGTGCTGGGAGAACTGGACAGCTACATGTAAAAAAATGAAATTAGAACACTCTTTAACACCACACACAAAAATAAACTCAAAATGGCTTAAAGACCTAAATGTGAGACTGTAAAACTCTTAGAGGGAAACATAGGCAGAACACTCTCTGACATAAATCACAGCAATATCTTTTTCAATCCATCCCCCACAGTAATGAAAATAAAAACAAAAAATAAACAAACCTAATTAAACTCAATAGCTTTTGCACAGCAAAGGAAAACATAAACAAAACAAAAAGACAACCACAGAATGAGAGAAAATATTTGCAAATGATGCAACCAACAAAGGATTAGTTTCCAAAATTTACAAAGAGCTCATGTGGCTCAATACTATAAAAACAAACAACCCAATCAACAAATGGGCAGAAGACCTAAATAGACATTTCTCCAAAGAAGACATACAGATGGCCAAGAGGCACATGAAAAGATGTTTAACATCACCAATTATTAGAGAAATGCAAATCAAAACTACAATAAGATATCAACTGACACCAGTCAGAATGGCCATCAGCAAAAATTTACAAACAATAAATGTTGGACAGGGTGTAGAGAAAAGGGAATTCTCTTCCACTGTTGATGGGAATGAAAATTGGTACAGCCACTATGGAGAACAGTGTGGAGTTTCCTTAAAAAACTAAAAATAGAACTACCATATGATCCAGCAATCCCACTCTTATGTATATATCTGGAGAAAACCTTGGTTCGAAAGTATACATGCATCACAATGTTCATTGCAGCACTGTTTACAATAGCCGAGACATGGAAGCAACCTAAATGTTCATCAACAGATGAATGGATAAAGAAGATGAGGTACATATATACAATGGAATATTACTCAGCCATAAAATGAATGAAATAATGCCATTTGCAGCAACATGGATGGACTTGGAGATTATCATACTAAGTGAAGTATGTCAGACAGAGGAAGACAAATATCATATGATATCACTTATATGCGGAATCTAAAAAAAATGATACAACTGAACTTATACACAAAACAGAAACAGACTCACAGTCTTAGAGAAAGAACTTATGGTTGTCACAGGGAAGCATGGGGTGGGGGTGAGGGATAGACTGGGAGTTTGGGACACACATGTACATACTGCTATATTTAAAATAGTTAACCAGCTACCTACTATATAGCACAGGGAACTTTGCTCAATATTCTCTAATAACCAAATGGGAACATATTTTGAAAAAGAATAAAATAAAACCCTTTAAAATAAAAATGTCAAAATATGTGAAATATAAAAAAAGAAATGCTAAGTGTTGGAAATTAAATATGGTTTATGGAGCAAGTCATTCACTAACTTGATATTCTCTATTTCTCATATATTCAAAGCACATACTGCAAGTCCAGCTTCCGAAGGAAATTGTGATTACAGTCTCATGAGCAGCAGTGACAACACAGAGGCATCAGCTTAACACAAACTACACTAAAGGAGACTAGCAGGTGTTTAGAAGGATTCTGAAAACAATATCACAGCACTTTTTAAATTCCAGAGATTTAAAAAAATGATATGAAAACAGGATATGATACGAAAACATTTAAACACATCAATAAGTTTGGTAGATCTTTTTGTGAATATTTGTAAATTTTAATACAACTAAACACATATTTTGGACTTTTTTGTAATGTATTATAATCTCTTACTGTGTATATCAAGTTTCTGATATATATATATATATTTTTTTTTTCTGCAGCTGTGTGTTAAATCACTTGCTTTCCTAGATGACTCTATAATCACATTAGATTGTCTATGCTATGGACTGAAAGCTTGTCTCCCCAAAATTCATGGGTTGAAACTCTAATCCTAAATGTATGTGGTGGTATTTAGAGATGGGGCTTCTGGGAGGTAATAGGTCATAAGGGGGGAAACTTCATGTTGGGATTAGTGCCCTTATAAGAAGAGGCATTGTAGAGCTAGCTTCCTCTCTCTCTCTTCACCTTGTGAGGACACAGCAAGAAGATGACTGTCTGCAAACCAGAAAGAGAGCTCTCACCAGGAACATAATCATAGGCACTTTGGTCTTGGATTTCCCAGCCTCTAGAACTGTGAGAAATTTCTCTTGTTTAAGCCATCTAGTTTATGGTATTTTGTTATAGCTGACCGCCTAAGCTCAGACAATGTAATACACAGCAAAGAGGGTTTTGTGAAGCAAGCTGTTGTGGCTTTCCTTAATTCATAGTGGATTTGTCAGAAAAAATCAAATTCCATAATTATGTCATTTATTTCTAAATGTTAAATGTTAAGTTTTCTGATCATTCAAATTTTGGAAGGACAGTTTACCTCTAAATGGTAAATATAATATAAAAGGTCTGATGACTTCAATGCAAATATTTTGTGAGTAATTACAATGAGTAATACAAATTTAAATACCTGTTTTTTTATGACAAACTACCAGGATAAAAATAATCTGTAAATGTAATAGAGAAAATGTGTTTTTTTAATAGTTCCTGTATGTGACAAGTAGTAGTACATGATAAACTCTCAATTCATAGGTTTGCCCACTGCATGTGATATTTTAATAGATTGAACTTTGAAAACGTGCTTCACCAAGAAGCACATTGAAAACAAATTTCTGTTGAAATATAGATCAACAGAGGTGTGAAATTTCTGTCCATAGAATTGGGTACCACATAGTATCATATTGATAACAGTTCTTAAAAGAAGGGGTGAGGTTTTAACATATGAACACCTAATTTGTCAATTAATTCAATTATTTTTGTTATGCTAGTTCCTGTGAATTATTATTTTAAAACTAATAATGTTACTATCATACAATAGCATCTTTTCAAAAGTAAACAAGAAAAACTTGGCAATTATATTAAAAACTTCTCACTACATATTCACTGAAATCAACTCTGTAAAAAATTTTTTATTTCCTTCTCATCCTCTGATGGAAATCTATTTCAATAGATTTGCAGAGAAATTTATCAAAAGGAATGCAAAATAAATATTTTGTTTTCAACTGACTTTAGTCAAAATAACTATATGAAAGTAGATGTAATTTTCTTCAGCGTAAAATGGTTTCTGCATAATTGCAGGACTTAAATAACCATGTGATCCATGGCAACTTTTACAAAACAGCATCCAATTGTGTTTGTGAAGGTTCTGACTTCCTCTTAAAATAGGTTGCATATGAAATAGACAAATCAGCAATAAACAAAAATATAGCTATATTGCTTTTATACATTAACAATATTTGGATTATTAAAGGAAAAGATAATTATCCTTTCCATTTCAATCGTTATCTCCACCAATAGCCAAATACTAGTCATGAACTCCGTCCCCAAGTGCCTCTTTGATCCAAATTCATCACAAAGCTATCAAAAGTCCCAAACATTCAATCAAAATGTAGCTGATTCATTCTGAGTAATGGTCATTAAGAAAGTAAACAAAGGTACTTCTGAAGAGCCATAATCATGCCTCTATTGAGAGTATTTTTTCATCATTTCAAAGTAAGCATGACAATTCCATTACTATAAATCATGGTTTTTTTCATAATAGAGTTTCCCTGTTTTGTGTGGGGTCACATTTATATAGTAGCAATCCAGTTTCAAAATCATAGGAAACTTATTCCATCTTTTTTTTTTTTTTTTTTTTTTGCGGTACGCGGGCCTCTCACTGTTGTTGCCTCTCCCGTTGCGGAGCACAGGCTCCGGACGCGCAGGCTTAGCGGCCATGGCTCAAGGGCCCAACCACTCCACGTCATGTGGGATCTTCCTGGACTGGGGCACGAACCCGTGTCCCCTGCATCAGCGGGTGGACTCTCAACCACTGCGCCACCAGGGAAGCCCCTACTCCATCATTTAAATAATGTTCATGGGTGATTTTTTGTCTCAAAGACAACTCAGATTCCTGGTTTACGTTCTGATCAAGTATTCAAACAGAGCTCTGATTAGCTGGGGTAGACTAGTTCACTGAGGACCACAATCTTTACAGGAAGTACAATGCCTCTTGGCCATGGAAATACATATGGAGCTTAATAAAAATTTATCAGTTTTCCTTTCCTACAAAGTTATGCTTTAAATTTTCTCTCTTTTTTTTTTTACATCTTTATTGGAGTATAATTGCTTTACAATGGTGTGCTAGTTTCCGCTTTACAGCAAAGTGAATCAGTTATACATATACATATGTTCCCATATCTCTTCCCTCTTGTGTCTCCCTCCCTCCCACCCTCCTTATCCCACCCCTTTAGGTGGTCACAAAGCACCTTGTTGATCTCCCTGTGCTATGCAGCTGCTTCCCACCAGCTATCTATTCTATGTTTGGTAGTGTATATATGTCCATGTGACTCTCTCACTTTGTCACAGCTTACCCTTCCCCCTCCCCATATCCTCAAGTCCATTCTCTAGTAGGTCTGTGTCTTTATTCCTGTCTTACCCCTAGATTCTTCATGACATTTTTTTTCTTAGGTTCCATATATATGTGTTAGCATATGGTATTTGTCTTTCTCTTTCTGACTTACTTCACTCTGTATGACAGACTCTAGGTCCATCCACCTCACTACAAATAACTCAATTTCATTTCTTTTTATGGCTGAGTAATATTCCATTGTATATATGTGCCACATCTTCTTTATCCATTCTTCATTGTTTTAGAAGTCCCACAAACTGGAAGCTAATTTAAAATGGAACAAAAATGTCTAGAATCTCACATTTCTTCTGCCTTCACTTCTTTTACTCCCATGTACATCTATTACAATCATATCAATATTTCAAGGCCCAGCTCAAATCCATCAACTGTAATGCCATTTGTGATTCCTGCTCCCTCTTTCTTCAATCTAGGTTTGATCTCTCCCTCCTCTAAATTCTGGTAATACTTGGTTATTCTCTATGCTATCCATCACAGTCTTATGTAAGTTAAATGGTACTTGTTGTTTGTCTTAAATTTAGTTTGTGAGTCCTGGAAGTCAGGAATTATGTCCTATTCATATCCTATATTTCTCCCTCTGTGATGTGTAAATATCAAGAGAATAATATTTGTTGAATAAATGGAGGAACAAAGGAACAAATCAAGGGTTGCCCGGATTAGCTACTCTTTTGATCCTATATACCCTTATATTATCTCCTCAACAAAAGGAAAAATATATTAAAGAGCTTAGTTCACATGTTACTTGGAGGGCAGAGAGACCATGTGCCAAACTAATAGGAGACATAAGGAGGATTATAAAATATTATTTGTGTTTCATTACCCATTTATCCTGAAATTTTGAAAAAAATTATTCTAGAATATGATGATAATGATATAAATTATGATAAGTGTTTATTTAATGTTTCACAGTTTTAAACTATATTTTACTCATATTATCTCCAGACAGCCAATGAAATAAGTGGTATAGATTATTACTATCACCTATATTTTACAGTTGTGGAAACAAGTTCAGGAGGGTTAATTGTCATATCCAAGGTCATTCAACTATTAATTGGCAGAATAAGAATTGAAATTCAGGTCTTTCTGACTATAAGCCTTGTATGGTATATACTACTCCACAACCGCATCACAAACACCAAAAAGATGCAGTGGTTACTTTGTCTCACACCAGCAATGGGAATAGATTTTGCACATTCTTCTACTCTGTCCTTAGCTGGGCACACCTGCCACACACTGTTCTTATGAATGCAAGACAGGAAGCTAGAAGTAAAGGTCATATCTGTGGTCATTTAATGAAAACAAACAACAACAATAACAAAAATAAAAAACAAAAAACACCTTAGCAGGCTTAGTCAGAAATCAAACTCATCAATACTTTATGCTAGGCAACTGAGTCAATGAGCTGTGTGTTTTTACTGAAGATCTAGTGGTATTGCTATTATTTTATCAACATTTACATGTAATTAACACCTTTGTCCTCTTCTAAATCATGATTCTTACCTTTATAACTGAGGCCCCAGCTCTGGAGAGTGGACTGTGAATCTGGGCTGCAGCAGCCATGTTGGCAATAGTATTGAGATGGTTCATCTGATTCATTGCCATGGCAACTGATGCAGGAGGTAAGCTGACTGGAAGTAGGGGATGAGGCATCATCATAAATGGCAGATCCAGTCCTAAAAGAGACAGCACATGTTAAATTATTACATTAGTTACATTGTTTGGACAAAGGGAAATCACATCAAAATTGATCCTATAAAATAGTAAAAAAAAATCTATATTTCACTCTTGTTGAATTTTTTTAAATGAATTTTTAATATATCCTAGTATCTCTTTGAGAAATTACTAGTACTTATGGCATTTAACATTGTTTTATAATTTAAAAATATTCCTATATCCACAGACTTTTATTTAACAATATTCCTTGTTCATGCTCTCACTCCCAAAATAGTTTCAAGGTTCAAACTTTTTTACTTATAAAAACAAACAAAAATCTTTCAGCTGAACATCACTTTGTTTAACAAAAAGAAGTAACTTTCTTTTTAAACATTATAATGTACTGATGTGTAGATAGTTTCTAGCTTAACTCTTTCTTTAGGAGACATAATAGTGGCGCTGGTATGATAAGATATAGATTCTCTAGGCTTCAGAATTATTGAAGAAAATAAGATTTGGAATATGTCCTACTCTTTTAGTTATAAATCTCTAAAATGAATGTGTATAGCTCTAATTTGGAACCTTTGTCTGTAAGGAATAACTCCCCTACCAAAATATCAGCCTGTTTTCCAGTTTAATAACAAATACCAATATCTTTGAGTAGCGTCAAGAATTCCATTTGTTTTCTTATGCAATGTGAAATATTTCTCACATATTTTGAATTTCTTAATATCTTTCAAGTACTATCCACATTACACTTGTGGTAGCCACAGATATGTCATCACGAAAATGGTAACAAATTAAAATAGTTGTCTACTTTCCCCTTATAAGGTTGGGATTTGTGAAGAAATACCTTTGAGCAGAGGATAAGGAAAGTTAGCCTAACATTACGGATGTTAACATGACTACAATAAGTAAACCATAGCACTTTATAATGTATTTTAAACTATTATCTTGATCTTGCCTTCTTTTGGACATGAGCCCAGAAACTATCAATCTTTAACAGATGTTCTAAAACATGCTTGCCTAAAATTTTCCTAAATTGTTACAGACTATTAACATTCTACTATGGGCAATGTTTGTGTTTGTCTTGCACACAATTATCAACTGTTAATAACATCTCTTTTTCCTCTTTGCCATCCCCTCAATTTTTCTTGCTTCCCATATCACAACAGCAAGTGTACAACGATGAATCTATAGGAAATATATTCACAGGCCCCTTAAATATCTTTCCTCAAAACAACAGTAACAGTAATACAAACACTTTACACACATATTTTTAGGACAAAAAGGAGGCTAGAAGGAAGAAACATTGTGAATTGATTTGAAGTCCATCTCCTGGGTTCAACAATAATGGTTGAATTAAAGTCATTAACAAAACAATTTCAAAAGCAGCACAATAAAACAAACTTCCGGATATAACAGGTCTCATACATTAAAGTGGTTATCTCTATTAAAGAAACTTGTAAATAAAGAATACAACCATCACCAATATTTCTGATAAAGATAGCTACAAAATGCACTGTTATCAGAATTACACAAGGATAATAAAAAAGCTAGAAACAAATTTTGCATGGAACCCCAGAAGGGAAACATATTCTATACTTCCTATGACTCCAAATCCCCAAAGAATATTGATAAAGTATTTTAAACTTTTCCCCATCACTTCACTTATGACTCAGTCTCTGAATCCTTTTTAGGAGCAATCTATCAAAACATACTTTTCAGATGTGAAACCTTTTTCCTGTGATTATTACTTTAAAGCCTGAACACAACGTAAACACTGAATTCAAAATGGATTTCTGCACCCCATTTTAAATTGGTTTATTTTCAGTTAAGCTTTCAAAATTACTTAGATATATATGCATTTTATACGTTAACCATCATACAGCTTTGCTATAATGATAGGATATTCCATAACATAAATTAATCACTATTTATCTTCCCCTAAGAACCTTCACTTTATGCTCCATATAATAGCAACCATCAATAACATACATAGATTTCTATATAAGCTTCTCATTTACCACAAACCCAAGATAATTATAGACTTCCAATTCTTCTTTATGTACTCAGTATTTTAATAGAAAATTGATCAAACCGTAGATGAAAAGTAGCCATCAGTGCCTCCATTTACCTCTCAAATAAACTTTTGTTCAGTTTACATTTCCCTTAGCAGTATAATAATCTTTCCTCATTCTCCAAAATTTTCCAGCATCATTCAGATACCATCTGGCAGTATCAAGTCATATGCCTACTTAAAGTCCAATTGACATGCAAACTAAATGCAAACCACAAACAGAATTTAACAGCTCATTGACAGTTTTAAAATACAATTCATCAAACATTTCAAATAACCATGAAGTGCTTAAAAGTCACAATTTCATATCATGACCTACAATAACTAACCATGAATTGACTATAGTACCCTGGAATTTAAGCTAATATTTATATTACAGGCAAGTTTAACAGTGACCCCAGTTGAGCTGCACATGCAAAGCATATGCAAATACTGAATTATTTAAGTCAATCTTTTCCCAAAGCTGGAAACATTAAGAGCCATCAATAGTATACAACACTCCAGCAATCTGGCTCATTTAGTCACATGTCAGAAATGTACAGCAACTTTTAATAGAATGGTAATGAAGACAAACTCTTTTTAAATATCACCAAAATGAATTTTTCTTTCCTGTCAACCACAAGGACATCAGGCAGACGACTATAAGCACTCTTTCTAATGCATCTTGGTATTCTGGCAACTCCTATAACTTTTATGTAAGTGCATGGCACCACCTCCTCGCAGCCATTAAGGTTACAAACTTCAATAATACTCTAATCTTCCCTCTAAAATATCACATTCATTTGGTTTCCAAGTCATGTTTTCCTCTGTGATATATTGCATTCTACAGTCAGGCACTAATCCCACCATGCTTAGAAGGTAACCTGTCTTCCTGGTTTTCCTATGCCATTTAATTTGCCTTTCCACTCCAATTTTTAGACTTTCAGTGGCTACTCACTGTCTCTAGAATAAAATATAAGCTCTTTGGTTTCATGTGAACATACCTTTCTAGCTTTGATATCTCACTATATCTCTCTGTGTATGCTCTACTCTAGCCCCTCTGGACTAGTTGTAGCTCTCTGCAATTTTAACTTACCTTAGCCTTCACTTTTGTTGATGCCTCTCTCTGGAATCTACCACTCTAACACATTTATTTGGGTATGGTAAAAGTCCTCCTCCTCTTTTTCATCAATGGACTTTAATTTTAGAGCAGTTTTAGGTTTACAGAAAAAAAAATGAGCAGAATTTACAGAGAATTTCCATATACTTCCCCTCCACCAGCAGTTTCCCCTCTAAGTAACATCATGGATTAGTGAGGTACACTTGCTACAATGGATGAATCAATATTGATACATTATTATTAACTACTGTCCATAATGTGCAATAGGGTTCATTCTTTGCGTTGCAAATTCTAAGGATTTTCACAAATGCACAGTATCATGTATCTACCATTACAGTATAATACAGAATAGTTAGTTTAACTGGCCTTAAAAATCCCCTCTGCTCCATCTATTCACCCCTCCTCTTACACGTGGCTTTTAATGTCTCTATAGATTTGCCTTTTCCTGAATGCCATATAAGTGGACTCATACAGTATTTGTTTTTTTCAGACTGGCTTTGTTTCTCTTAGAAATATGCACTAGTCTTTTCCAGGCATCACAACTCATTTGTTTTTATTGCTAACTATTCTTCCATGGCATGGATATACCACAGTTTGTTTACTCATTCAGCTATTGAAGGACACTGTGGTTTGCTTCCAACTTTTAGCAATTATGAATAGGGTTGCTATAAACATTGGTATGTAGATATTTGTGTGGACATAAATTTTCAATTCATTTGATAAACAAGGGAGACTCAGTTTAGCTTTGTGAGAAACTGTCAAATGCTTTCCAATATGGCTGTCCCATATTGCATTCCCACCAGCAATGAATGAGAGCTCCTCTTGCTCCAAATCCATACCAGCAATTAATGTTGATGAAGTTTTGGATTTTAGCCATTCCAATAGGTGTGCAGGGGTATCTCATTTATTTTAATCTGAAACACCCTAATAGCATATGATGTTGAGTATATTTTCATATGATTATTTGTCATCTGTATATCTTATTTGATGAGGTGTCTGTTCAGGTCTTTGACCCATTTTTAATTAGGCTATTTCTTTTTTTAAAATTGAAATATAATTGACTTACAATGTTATATTAGCTTCAGGTGTACACTTGATGATTCGATACTTTTATAGATTATGCACCATACAAAGTTATTATAAAATATTGGCTCTATTCCCTGTGTTGTTCATTACATCCCTAAGATCTATCTGTTTTATAACCTGTAGTTTGTACCTCTTAATCCCCATTACCTATTTTACCCTTCCCCCAACACCTGCCCCTTGTGGTAACAACTAGTTTGTTCTCTGAATCTGTGAGTCTGTATATGTTTTGTAGTATTTGTTAATTTGATTTGTTTTTTAAATTCTGCATATAAGTGAAAACATACAGTATTTGTCTTTCTCTGTCTGACATTTCTCTAAGCATAATACCCTCCAGGTCCATCCACATTGTTGCATATGGCAAGATTTCAAGTGCTGAGTAATATTCAGCACTTGAAATGGCAAGATCTCAAGTGCTGAGTAATATTTCACCTCTTCTTTAACCATTCATCAGTTGTAGACATTTAGGTGGCTTCCATTATCTTGGCTACTATAAATAATGCTGCTATGAACAGTTAAGTACATATTTTTTCTTTCAAATTAGTATTTTTGGTTTCCTCAGATAAATACCCAGGAGTGGAACTGCTGGATGGTATGGTCGTTCTATTTTCAATTTTTTGAGGAATGTCCATATCATTTTACATAGTGGCTACACCAATTAACATTCCATCAACAGTGCATGAGGGTTCCTTTTCTCCAAATCCTTGCCAATATTTGTTACTTCTTATCTTTTTGACAGGCATGAGGTGAGATCTCATTTTGGTTTTGATTTGCATTTCCCTGATGATTAGTGATGTTGAGCATACTTTCATGCATCTGTTGGCCACCTGCATGTCTTCTTCGGAAAAATGTCTATTCAAGTCCACTGCCCATTTTTTAATCAGGTGATTTTTTGATGTTGAGCTGAATGAGTCCTTTGTATGTTTTGGATATTAATGCCTTATCAGATATATCTTATATAAATATCTTCTCCCATTCAGTAGGCAGACTTTTCTTTTATTAATAGTTTCCTTCACTGTGCAGAAGTTTTTTAGTTTTAGGTAGTCACAATTGATTATTTTTGCTTTTGTTTCTCTTGCCTGAGGACACATATCCAAAAATATATTGCTAAGATTGATGTCAAAGAACTTACTGCCTATGATTTTTTATAAGAGTTTTATGTTTCAGGTTTTACTTTTAAGTCTTTAATCTGTTTTGAGTTTATTTTTGTATATTGTGTGAGAAAGTAGTCCAGTTTGATTCTTTTCCATGTAACTGTCCAGTTTCCCAACACCATTTACTGAAGAGGCTGTCTTTTTCCCATTGTAAACTTTGCCTCCTTTGCCAGAGATTTATTGACCATGTGAGTCTCGGATCATATCTGGGCTCCCTATTCTGTTTCATTAATCTATGTGTCTGTTCTTGTGCCAGTACCATACTGTTTGGATTACTGTAGCTTTGAAGTACATCTTGGAATCAGGGAGCATGACACCTCCAGCTTTGTTTTTCTTTCTCAAGATTGTTTTGGGGTCTTTTGTGTTTCCATATAAATTTTAGAATTATTTGTTCTAGTTCTGTGAAAAATGCCATGGGTATTTTGATAGAGTCTGCATTGAATCTGTAGATTGCCTTGGGTAGTATGGTCATTTTAACAATATTAATTTTTCCAATCCATGAGCGTAGCGTTTCCTTCTATTTGTTTGTATCATCTTCAATTTCTTTCATCAATATCTTACAGTTTCCTGAGTACAAAACTTTTAACTTCTTGGTTTGGCTTATTCCTAGGTATTTCATTCTTTTTAATGCAATTGCAAATGAAATTGTTTTCTTAACTTCTCTTTCAGATAGTTCATTGTTAGTGTATATAAATGCAATAGATTTCTGTATATTAATTTTGTTTCCTACAAATTTACTGAATTTGTTTTTTAGCTCTAATAGTTTTGGGTGGTATCTTTAGAGTGTTCTCTATATAGTATCACATCATTTACAAACTGAGTTTTTACTTCCCTTCCAATTTGGGTTCCTTTTATTTATTTTTTCTTATCTGATTGCTGTAACTAGAACGATCTTGAATAAAAGTGGCAAGAGTGGGTATCTTTGTCTTGTTCCTGACCTTAGATGAAGTGTTATGAGCTTTTCACCATTGTGTACTCTGTTGGATGTAGGTTTGTAATATATGGCCTTCATTATGTTGAGATATCTTCCCTCTATACCAATATTATTAAGAGTTTTTAATCATAAATGGATGTTGGATTTTATCAAAAGCTTTTTCTGCATCTATTGAGATGATTTTTATCTTTTGTTTTGCTAATGTGGTGTATTATGTTGACTGAGTTTCAGATATTGAGCCATCCTTGTATCCCTGTAATAAATTCCACTTGATCGTGGTATATGATCTTTTTAATCAATTGCTGATTCAGTTTGCTAATATTTTGTTGAGAATTTTTGCATCTATGTTCAACAGTGATATTGGCCTCTAATTTTATTTTTTGTGGTGTCTTTGTCTGATTTTGGTATAAGTGTGACATTGGCTTCATGGAATTAGTTTGGAAGCATTCCTTCCTTTTCAATATTTTGGAATAGTTTGAGAATGATAGGCATTCACTCTTCTTTAAATGTATGGTAGAATTCACCTGTGAAGCCATCTGGTACTGGACTTCTATTTGTTGGGAGTTTTTCTATTATTAATTTGATTTCCTTACTGGTCATATTTTCTATTTCTTTCAGAGTCAATCCTGGGAGATTGTACATTTCTAGAAATTTTTCCATTTCTTCTAGGCTGTCCATTTTATTGACATGTAATTGTTTGAGGTAAACTCTTAGGATCCTTTGTATTTCTGTGATATTGGTTTAAATTCTCCTTTTTCATTGTTGATTTTATTTAGTTGGGTCTTCTCTCTTTTTTTCTTCATGGGTCTGCCTAAAGATTTAACAATGTTGTTTACCTTTTAACAGAACCAACTCTTAGTTTCCTTGATCTTTACTATTTTTGTCTCTATATCATTTACTTCTGCTCTGATCTTTATTATTTCTTTCTTTCTACTAACTTTGGGTTTTTTTTCTAGTTCCTTTATGTGTAAGGTTAAGTTGTTTAGGATTTTTCTTCTTTCCAGGAATGGACTTATATCACTATAAACAACCCTCTTAGAATTGCTTTTGTTTTCCATAGATTTTGATTTTTTTTCCATTTCCATTTGTCTCCAGGTATTTTTAATTTCCTCTTTGAATTTCTTAGTGACACATTGATTGTTCAATAGCATATTGTGTAGCCTCCACATTTTTGTGTTCTTGCAGTTCATTTCATTATGGCTGATTTCTAGTCTCATAGCGTTGTGGTGGGAAAAGATGCTTGATATGATTTCAACCTTGCTAAATTTATTGGGACTTGTTTGTGGCCCAGCATGTGATCTATCCTGGAAACTGTTCCATGTGCACTTGAAAAGAACGTTATTCTGCAGGTTTTGGATGGCATGTTCTATGTATGTATCTTTTAATTCCATCTGATCTAATGTGTCATTTAAGGCCAAGGTTTCCTTATTGATTTTTGTCTGAGTGATAGATCCACTGATGTAAATGGGGTGTAAATGTCACTTACTATTATTTTGTTACTGTCAATTTCTCCCTTTATGTTTGATAGTATTTGCTATGTATTTGGGTGCTCTTATATTGAGTTCACATATATTTATAATTGTTATATCTACTTGTTGGATTGATCCTTTTATAATTATGTAATGCCCTTCTTTATCTTGCTACAGTCTTTGTTTTAAAGTCTGTGTTGTCTGATATAAGTATTGCTATCCCAGCTTTCTTCATTTCCATCTGCATGAAGTACCTTTCCCCATTCTCTCAGTTTCAGTCTGTATGTGTCTTTAGATCTGAAGTGAGTCTCTTATAAGCAGCATATGTATGAGTCTTGTTTTTTAATCAATATAACCAAACCTGTTTCTCTTGGTTGGAATATTTAGTCCATTTACATTTAAAGTAATTATTGATAGATATGTACTTACTGTCATTTTGTTTTCTGATTGTTTTTGAAGTTCTCTTTTGTTCCTTTCTTACCTTTTGCTCTCTTCCCTTGTGATTTGATGACTATCTTTAATGTTATATTTGAACACTTTCTCCTTTTGTGTGTGTATCTATTATAGGTTTTTGGTTTGTCTTTACCATGTGGTTCATATATTAAGTGGATGATCTCTTAAGTTCAAACAGATTCTAACAACCCTGCATTTTATTCTCCATCCTTCACAGGTAATGTTTTTGATGTCATATTTTACTTTTTTTTTGTTTTGTATATCACTTAACTACTTATTGTGGATATAGATGATTTTACTACTTTTATCTTTTAACCTTACTACCAGCTTTTAAGTGGTTTATCTACTACCTTTCCTGTATGTTTGCCTTTACCAATGAGACATTTCCTTTCATAATTTTTATATTTCTAGTTGTGGTCTTTCCCACTTAAAGGAGTTCTTTTAACATTTCTTGCAAAGCAGTTTTAGTGGTGCTGAACTCTTTAGTTTTTGCTTGTCTGTAAAACTATCTCTCCTTCAAATATGAACGACAGCCTTACCAGATTGTTTATTCTTGGTTGTAGGGTTTTGCCATTAATCACTTTCATCATGCCAGTCATTTCTGGCCTGCAAAGTTTCTGCTGATAAGGGTCTGATTGTTTTATGGAAGTTCCCTTCAAGTTAACCAGCTGCTTGCATATTACTGTTTTTAAGATTTTCTCTTTATTTTTTGTCATTTTAATTATAATTTGTCTTGGTGTGGATCTGTTTGGTTTCACCTTGTCTGGAACTATCTGTGCTTCCTCGACCTGGATGTCCATTTCCTTTCCCAGGGTAGGGAAGTTTTCAGCTATTATTTATTCAAATAAATTCTCTGCCCTCTCTTTTCCTCCTGCCCCCCCCCCCAGCATGCTGATGTTAGAATGCTTGATGTTGTCCCAGATGTCTTCTAAACTGTTCTCATTTTTTAAAATTATTTTCCTTTTTTCTGTTCAGCTTGACTGATTTCCACTACTCTGTCTTCCATTTTGCCAATGCATTCCTCTGTATCATCTAATCTACTATTGATCCCTTCTAGTGCATTTTTTTATTTAGGTTATTGTATTCTTCATTTCTGTTTAGTTCTCCTTTATATTTTCTAACTATTTGTAAAGCTTCTCACTGTGATCATCTATTCTTCTCCTGACTTCATTGAGCATCTTTATGATTATTAAGTTGAACTCTTTATTGGGTAGATTGCTTGTTTCCACTTTGCTATGTTCTTCTTCTGTGGTTTTGTCTTGTTTCTCTGTTTGGAACACATTCCTCTGTCTCCTCACTTTGCCTAATTTTCTATGTATATTTCTATGTATTAAGTAGGTTGGTTACATTTCCTGATTTTGGAAAATTGGCCTTTTATAGGAGACGTCCTATGGGGCACAGCAGCATAAACCTTCTGGTTGGCAGAACTATGTGCTCTAGGAGTGACTTCTGTGTGGGCTGCATGAGCCCTTCTGTTGTGATGGGTTCAACTACTATGGGCACACTGGTAGGTGAGGTTAGTCACCAGCCCATTTGGCTGCCAGGCCTTTCCTTGTGCAATGGCTTCAAGCTCACTGGTGTGTAGGGCTGGGCTGGCTGCACTGCTCAGGCAGTCCCAGGGATTGTGCCAGCCCACTGGTGGGAGGGTGGTTCTCAGCATGGTTGGCTCCTGAGTTTTCTTATCTACTGTGTCTCCATTATTTTTACTTTTTGCTGTTGCTGCTTTTGCTTTTTTTTTGCTTTTCTTTTACTTGATACCTGATTACACAAGAAGTATTTTGAGTACAAGCAAAATCATCAATAACCCAGGTCACTAATATTCATAGGCCAGTCTATGTCTTTAATTGGTGTATTTAGACCAATCATATTTAAAGTGATTATGATAGTTGGATAGGTAGCTATCATATTTGTTACTGTTTTCTATTCATGTCCTTGTTTTTTCTTTTTTTTAAGTCTTGTCTTCCACTCTTTTGTTGTTTTCTCTGGTGTTAACTGACCATTTTATATGACTCATTTTTCTCTCCTCTTTTATCATGTTAATTATACTTATTTAAAAAAAAAATAAGTGATTTCCCTGGAGTTTGTAATATACATTTTACAACTTATTTAAATCTGCTTTCAAATGACACTAAGCCATTTCATGGGTGGTGAAGTTACCTTATAGCAGAGTATTTCCAATTCCTCCCTCCTGTCCTTTATAATATCACTGTCATTTATATCACTTATTCACTTATCCATAAAGTATAATCACCCAATATATCATTGTTATTGTTATTTGGAACAGTTTATTTGTTCGATTAAGAATATATATATATACACACACACACACACACACACACACACACACACACACACACACACACACACA